>NC_092225.1:41802234-41835189 GCF_036320965.1 Panulirus ornatus | reverse complement strand
CATATCAATCGAGAATTTACTTTCTTACATTCTCTCACATACTCCCACAACTCCTGTTTCAGGAGTATTGCTACTCCTTCCCTTGCTCTTGTCTTCTCACTAACCCCTGACTTTACTCCCAAGACCTTCCCAAACCAATCTTACCCTTTACCCTTGAGCTTCGTTTCACTCAGAGCCAAAACATCCAGGTTCCTTTCCTCAAACATACTACATATCTCTCCTTTTTTCACATCTTGGTTACATCCACACACATTTAGACACCCCAATCTGAGCCTTCGAGGAGGATGAGCACTCCTCGCGTGACTCCTTCTTCTGTTTCCCATTTTAGAAAGTTAAAAAAGTACAAGGAGGGGAGGATTTCTGGCCCCCCGCTCCCGTCCCCTCTAGTCGCTTTCTACGACACGCGATCAATGCGTGGGAAGTATTCTTTCACCCCTATCCCCAGGGATAATATATATATATATATATATATATATATATATATATATATATATATATATATATATATATATATATATATATATATATACACACACATACACACACATACGCACATATACACACACACACACACACATACATATATATACATATGAAAAATGTAAGAAACAATTTAGAAAACTGAAACTTCTAGCTTGAAATGAAATGAAAAATGAATGTCACATACTGGTTCAACCTCTGGCTATGTAAAAATGAAATGCATAATTTATTTACACAAACGTCAATAGTAGTTCTCATCAATTTAACCACTGTATCAATAAGCTTCAATGTCTAAGCTACATTTTTTCCAATTTTACTATTTTCTTGTCAAAGCACCATGTATGAAAACTATCACTCCAGTAACAAAACTATAACATTTACTTCCCCTTTAAAAAAGTTCTGGGGAAGTCTGTTTCGATACACTGCGGGACACTCTACCACCTGGCGAGGTTTGTGTTGCAATGGTTCTTGATTCACAAACGTAGTAGCATCACTGGTGGGCCAAGGTAGAACTGACTTGCTCGTTGCGAAACACAACTGACAGCTGCTCTTGTCCCCTCCTTTTCGTCTCGGTCCACGCTGCCCTGCTTCCATGTTCTTCAGCAACAACACTTACCCGGGAGGGTGAGCGACGAACACGTGGTGATATCGAGTTCATATTGCATTTATTTATATATAAATCTGCATATGAAAGGCCTCCGCTTTCAGCATAAATCACACTTCTGATGATATATATATATATATATATATATATATATATATATATATATATATATATATATATATATATACTTTTTTTTTTTTTTTTTCCTTTTTCCCTGTCTCCCGCGTTTGCGAGGTAGCGCAAGGAAACAGACGAAAGAAATGGCCCAACCCACCCCCATACACATGTATATACATACGTCCACACACGCAAATATACATACCTACACAGCTTTCCATGGTTTACCCCAGACGCTTCACATGCCTTGATTCAATCCACTGACAGCACGTCAACCCCGGTATACCATATCGCTCCAATTCACTCTATTCCTTGCCCTCCTTTCACCCTCCTGCATGTTCAGGCCCCGATCACACAAAATCTTTTTCACTCCATCTTTCCACCTCCAATTTGGTCTCCCTCTTCTCGTTCCCTCCACCTCCGACACATATATCCTCTTGGTCAATCTTTCCTCACTCATTCTCTCCATGTGCCCAAACCATTTCAAAACACCCTCTTCTGCTCTCTCAACCACGCTCTTTTTATTTCCACACATCTCTCTCACCCTTACGTCACTTACTCGATCAAACCACCTCACACCATACATTGTCCTCAAACATCTCACTTCCAGCACATCCATCCTCCTGCGCACAACTCTATCCATAGCCCACGCCTCGCAACCATACAACATGGCTCCCTTCTCTGTTCCTTCTTTTGAAAAATGAAAAAAAAAAAAATAAGAGGGGAGGATTTCTAGCCCACCGCTCCCTCCCCTTTTGGTCGCCTTCTACGACACGCAGGGAATACGTGAGAAGTATCGAAAGGAAACAGACAAAGGCCCCATTCGTTCACACTCAGTCTCTAGCTGTCATGTAATAATGCACCGAAACCACAGCTCCCGTCCACATAGAAGCCCCACACACTTTGCATGGTTTACCCCAGACGCTTCACATGCCCTGGTTCAATCCATTGACAGCACTAAGACCCCGGTATACAACATCCTTCAAATTCACTCTATTCCTTGTACGCCTTTTACCCTCCTGCATCTTCAGGCCCCGATCACTCAAAATCTTTTTCACTCCATCTTTCCAATTAAAATTTGGTCTCCCACTTCTTCTCGTTTCCTCCACCTCTGACACATTTATCCTCTTGGTCAATCTTTCTTTACTCATTCTCTCCATGTGACCAAACCATTTCAAAACACCCTCCTCTGCTCTCTGAACCACGCTCTTTTTATTTCCTCAAATCTCTCTCACCCTTACATTACTTACTCGATCAAACCACCTCACACTACACATATTGTCCACAAACATCTCATTTCCAGCACATCCACTCTCCTACACACAACTCTATCCATAGCCCACGCCTCGCAACCATACAACATTGTTGGAACCACTATTCCTTCAAAGATACTTATTTTTGCTTTCCGAGATAATGTTCTCGACTTCCAAACATTCATCAAGGCTCCCAGAATTTTCTCCCCCTCCCCCAACCTATGATTCACTTCCGCTTCCATGGTTCCATCCGCTGCCAGATCAACTCCCAGATATCTAAAACAATTTACTTCCTCCAGTTTTTCTGCATTCAAACATACCTCCCAATTGACTTAACCCTCAACCCTACTGTACCTAATAACCTTGCTCTTATTCACATTTACTCTTAACTTTCTTCTTTCACACACTTTACCAAACTCAGTCACCAGTTTCTGCATTTGTTTTTCTAAGTATTTCTCACATTCTTCAAAGCAAACACCTGATCCACACATCCTCTACCACTTCTGAAACCACACTGCTCTTCCCCAATCTAATGCTCTGAACACGCCTTCACTGTCTCAATCAATACCCTCCCATATAATTTACCAGGAACACTCAACAAACTTATACCTCTCTAGTTTGAGCACTCACTCTTATCCCCTTTGCCCTTATACAATGGCACTATGCAAGCATTCCGCCAATCCTCAGGCACCTCATCATGAATCATACATACATTAAATAACCTTACCAACCAGTGAACAATACAGTCACCCCCTTTTTTAATGAATTCCACTGCAATACCATACAAACCTGCTGCTTTGCCGGCTTTCATCTTCTGTAAAGCTTTTACTACCTCCTCTCTATTTACCAAATCATTTTCTCTAACCCTCTCACTTTGCAAACCATCTCGACCAAGACACCCTATATCTGCCACTCTATCATCAAACACATTCAGCAAACCTTCAAAATACTCATTCCATCTCCCTCTCACATCACCACTACTTGTTATCACCTCCCCATTAGCCTCCTTCACTGAAGTTCTCATTTGTTCCCCTGTCTTACGCACTTTATTTACCTCCTTCCAAAACATCTTTTTATTCTCCCTGAAATTTAATGATACTCTCTCACCCCAACTCTGATATGCCCTTTTTTTCACCTCCTGCACCTATCTCTTGACCTCCAGCGTCTTTCTTTTATACCTCTCCCACTCATTTGCATTTTTTCCCTGCAAAAATCGTTCAAATGCCTTTCTCTTCTCTTTCACTAATAATCTTACTTCTTCATCCCACCACTCACTACCTTTTCTAATCAACCAAACTCCCACGCTTCTCACGCCACAAGCATCTTTTGCGAAAGCCATCACTGTTTCCCTAAAATACATATCATTCCTCCCCCACTCCCCTTACCTCCTTTGTCCTCACCTTTTTCCATTCTGTACTCATACTGTCTTCCTTTATTTATTCAAATCGCCTTTCCGTTACACATGGAATAACAACCCCCTCCTCCCTCATGTGTGCGAGGTAGCGCTAGGAAAAGACAACAAAGGCCCCATTCGTTCACACTCAGTCTCTAGCTGTCATGGAATAACGCACCTAAACCACAGCTCCCTCTCCATATCAAGCCACAGAGAACTTTCCATGGTTTACCCCAGACGCTTCACATGCCCTTGTTCAATCCCTTGACAGCACGTCGACCCCAGTATACCACATCGTTCTAATTCACTCTATTCCTTGCCCGCCTTTCACCGTCTTGGATGTTCAGGCCCCGATCACTCAAAATCTTTTTCACTCCATCTTTCCACATCCAATTTGGTCTCCCACTTCTCCTCGTTCCCTCCACCTTCGACACATATATCCTCTTGGTCAATCTTTCCTCACTCATTCTCTCCATGTGACCAAACCATTTCAAAACAACCTCTTCTGCTCTCTCAGCCACATTCTTTTTATTTCCACACATATCTCTTACCCTTTCATTACTAACTCGATCAAACCACCTCACACCGCATATTGTCCTCAAACATCTCATATCCAGCACATCCACCCTCCTGCGCAGAACTCTATCCATAGCCCACGACTCGCAACCATACAACATTGTTGGAACCACTATTCCTTCAAGCATACCCATTTTTGCTTTCCAAGATAATGTTCTCGACATTCAAACATTCTTCAAGGCTTCCAGAATTTTCGCTCCCTCCCCCACCCTATGATTCACTTCCGCTTCCATGGTTCGATCCGCTGCCAGATCCACTCCCAGATATCTAAAACACTTTACTTCCTGCAATTTTTCTCCATTCAAACTTACCTCCCAATTGACTTCACCCTCAACCCTAGTGTACCTAATAACCTTGCTCTTATTCACATTTACTCTTAACTTTCTTCTTTCACACACTTTACCAAACTCAGTCACCACCTTCTCCAGTTTCTCACTGAATCAGCCGCAAGCGCTGTATCATCAGCGAATAAAAACTGACTCACTTACCAAGCTTTCTCATCCACAACAGACTGCATACTTGCCCCTCTTTCCAAACTCTTGCATTCACCTCCCTAACAACCCCATCCATAAACAAATTAAATAACCATGGAGACATCCAACACCCTGCCGCAAAAATACAATCACAGAGAACCAATCACTTTCCTCTCTTCCTACACGTACACATGCCTTACATTCTCGATAAAGACTTTCACTGCTTATAACAACTTGCCTCCCTCACCAAATGTTCTTAATACCTTCCACAGAGAATCTCTATCAACTCTATCATATGCTTTCTCCAGATCCATAAATTCTACATACAAATCCGTTTGCTTTTCTAAGTATTTCTCACATGCATTCTTCAAAGCAAACACGTGATCCACACATCCTCTACCACTTCTAAAACCACACTACTCTTCCCCAATCTTATGCTCTCTACATCCCTTCATCCTCACAATCACACACTTCTGAAACCACACTGCTCTTCCCCAATCAGATGCTCTGTACATGCCTTCACCCTCTCAATCAGTAACCTCACATATAATTTACCAGGAATACTCAACAAACTTATACCTCTGTAATATGAGCACCCACTCTCATCCCCTTTCCCATTGTACAATGGCACTGTGCAAGCATTCCGCCAATCCTCAGGCACCTCACCATGATCATACATACATTAAATAACCTTACCATCCAATCAATAATACAGTCACACTCTTTTTTAATAAATTCCACTGCAATACCATCCAAACCTGCTGCCTTGCCGGCATTCATCTTCCGCAAAGCTTTTACTACCTCTTCTCTGTTTACCAAATCATTTTTCCTAAACCTCTCACTTTGCACACCTCCTCGACCAAAACACCCTATATCTGCCACTCTATCATCAATTACATTCAACAAGCCTTCAAAATATTCACTCCATCTCCTTCTCACATCACCACTTCCTTTCATCATTACCCTTCACTGAAGTTCCCATTTGCTCTCTTTTCTTACGCACTTTATTTACCTCCTTCCAAAACATCTTTTTATTCTCGCTAAAATCTAATGATACTCTCTCACCCCAACTTTTATTTGCCTCTTTTTCACCTCTTGCACCTTTTTCTTGACCTCCTGCCTCTTTCTTTTATACATCTCCAATTCATTTGCATTTTTTCCATGCAAAAATCGTCCAAATGCCGCTCTCTTCTCTTTCACCAATAATCTTAATTCTTCATCCCACCACTAACTACCCTTTCTAATGAACCCACCTCCCCCGCTTCTCATGCCACAAGCATCCTTTGAGAAAGGCCATCATTGCTTCCCTAAATACACCCCATTCATCCACCACTCCCCTTACCTTCTTTGTTCTCACCTTTTTCCATTCTGTACTCAGTCTCTCCTGGTACTTCCTCACACAAGTGTCATTCCCAAGCTCACTTACTCTCATGACTCTCTTCACTCCAAGCTCTTCACCAATTCCATTTACAACAATTAACACTCCATGTATACTAATTATTCCCTGAACTGAAACATTACTCACCTTTCCGTTCAAATCAACAATCACTATAACCCGATCTTGTGCACTAAAACCACTACCACACTCATTCAGTTTCTCCCAAAACACTTGCCTCTCATGATCTTTCTTCTCATGCCCAGGTGCATATGCACTAATAATCACCCATCTCTCTCCATCAACTTTCAGTTTTACCCATATCAATCTAGAATTTACTTTCTTACACTATGTCACATATCTCCCACAACACCTATTTCAGGAGTAGTGCCACTCCTTCCCTTGCTCTTGTCCTCTCACTAACCACTGACTTTACTCCCAAGGCATTCGCAAACCACTCTTCCACTTTACCCTTGAGCTTCGTTTCACTCTGAGCCAAAACATCCAGGTTCCTTTCCTCAAACATCCTACTTATCTCTCCTTTTTTCTCATCTTGGTTATATCCACACACATTTAGACACCCCAGTCTGAGCCTTCGAGGAGGATGAGCACTCCCATCGTGACTCCATTCTTCTGTTTCCCCTTTTAGAAAGTTAAAATACATATATATATATATATATATATATATATATATATATATATATATATATATATATATATATATATATATATATATATATATATATATATATATATATATATATATATATGTAAATATATATATATATATATATATATATATATATATATATATATATATATATACATATATATATATATATATATATATATATATATATATATATATATATATATAGATAGATACTGATAACAAGTAGTGCTGATGTGAGATGGAGATGGAGTGAGTATTTTGAAGGTTTTTTGAATGTGTTTGATGATAGATTGGCAGATATAGGGTGTTTTCGTCGAGGTGGTGTGCAAAGTGAGACGGTTAGGGAAAATGATTTGGTAAACAGAGAAGAGGTAGTAAAAGCTTTGCGGAAGATGAAAGCCGGCAAGGCAGCAGGTTTGGATGGTATTGCATTGGAATTTATTAAAAAAGGGGGTGACTGTATTATTGACTGGTTGGTAAGGTTATTTAATGTATGTATGACTCATGGTGAGGTGCCTGAGGATTGACGGAATGCGCGCATAGTGCCACTGTACAAAGGCAAAGGGGATAAGAGTGCTCAAATTACAGAGGTATAAGTTTGTTGAGTATTCCTGGTAAATTATATGGGAGGGTATTGATTGAGAGTGTGAAGGCATGTACAGGGCATCAGATTGGGGAACAGCAGTGTGGTTTCAGAAGTGGTAGAGGATGTGTGGATCAGGTGTTTGCTTTGAAGAATGTATCTGAGAAATACGTAGAAAAGCAAGTGGATTTGTATGTAGCATTTATGGATCTGGGGAAGGAATATGATAGAGTTGATAGAGATATTCTGTGAAAGGTATTAAGAATATATGGTGTGGGAGGCAAGTTGTAAGAAGCAGTGATAAGTTTTTATCGAGGATGTAAGGCATGTGAACGTGTATGAAGAGAGGAAAGTGATTGGTTCTCAGTGAATGTAGGTTTGCGGCAGGGGTGTGTGATGTCTCCATGGTTGTTTAATTTGTTTATTAATGGGGTTGTTAGGGAGGTGAATGCAAGAGCTTTGGAAAGAGGGGCAAGTATGAAGTCTGTTGTTGATGAGAGAGCTTGAGAAGTGAGTCAGTTGTTTTTCGCTGATGATACAGTGCTGGTGGCTGATTCATGTGAGAAACTGCAGAAGCTGGTGACTGAGTTTCGTAAAGTGTGTGTACGAAGAAAATTAAGAGTAAATGTGAATAAGAGCAAGGTTATTAGGTACAGTAGGGAGGTAATTGGGAGGTAAGTTTGAATAGAGAAAAACTGGAGGAAGTAAAGTGTTTTAGATATATGGGAGTGGATCTGGCAGTGGATGGAACCATGGAAGCGGAAGTGGATCATAGGGTGAGGGAGGGGGCGAAAATTCTGGGAGCCTTGAAGAATGAGTGGAAGTCGAGAACATTATCTCCGAAAGCAAAAATGGATATGTTTAAAGGAATAGTGGTTCCAACAATGTTGTATGGTTGCGAGGCGTGGGCTATATATAGAGTTGTGCGCAGGAGGATGGATGTGCTGGAAATAAGATGTTTGAGGACAATGTGTGGTGTGAGGTGGTTTGATAGAGTAAGTAACGTAAGGGTAAGAGAGATATGTGGAAATAAAAGAGCATGGTTGAGAGAGCAGAAGAGGGTGTTTTGATATGGTTTGGGCACATGCAGAGAATGAGTGAGGAAAGATTGACCAAGAGGATATATGTGTCGGACGTGGAGGGAACGAGGAGAAGTGGGAGACCAAATTAGAATTAAAAAGATGTAGTAAAAAAGCTTTTGTGTGATCGGGGACTGAACATGCAGGAGGGTGAAAGGAGGGCAAGGAATAGAGTGAATTGGATCGATGTGGGATACCGGTGTTGACGTGCTTTCAGTGGATTGAATCAGGGCATGTGAAGCGTCTGGGGTAAACCACGGAAAGCTGTGTAGGTATATATATTTGTGTGTGTGGACGTATGTATATACATGTATATGGGGATGGGTTGGGCCATTTCTTTCGTCTGTATTCTTGCGCTACGTCGCAACCGCGGGAGACAGCAAGAAAAAAAAAAAAAATATATATATATATATATATATATATATATATATATATATATATATATATATATATATATATATATATATATATATAAATATATATATATATATATATATATATATATATATTTTTTTTTTTTTTTTTTTTTTTTTTTTTTTTTTTATATATATATATATATATATATATATATATATATATATATTCCTCGCGTGTCGTAGAAAGCGACTAGAGGGGACGGGAGCGGGGGGGCCAGAAATCCTCCCCTCCTTGTATTTTTTTTTTAACTTTCTAAAATGGGAAACAGAAGAAAAAGTCACGCGGGGAGTGCACATCCTCCTCGAAGGCTCAGATTGGGGTGCCTAAATGTGTGTGGATGTAACCAAGATGTGAAAAAAGGAGAGATAGGTAGTATGTTTGAGGAAAGGAACCTGGATGTTTTGGCTCTGAGTGAAACGAAGCTCAAGGGGAAAGGGGAATAGTGGTTTGGGAATATCTTGGGAGTAAAGTCAGGGGTTAGTGAGAGGACAAGAGCAAGGGAAGGAATAGCAGTACTCCTGAAACAGGAGTTGTGGAAGTATGTGATAGAATGTAAGAAAGTAAATTCTCGATTAAAATGGGTAAAACTAAAAGTTGATGGAGAGAGATGGGTGATTATTGGTGCATATGCACCTGGGCATGAGAAGAAAGATCATGAGAGGCAAGTGTTTTGGGAGGAGCTGAATGAGTGTGTTAGTGGTTTTGATGCACGAGACCGGGGTATAGTGTTGGGTGATTTGAATGCAAAGGTGAGTAATGTGGCAGTTGAGGGAATAATTGGTATACATGGGGTGTTCAGTGTTGTAAATGGAAATGGTGAAGAGCTTGTAGATTTATGTGCAGAAAAAGGACTGATGATTGGGAATACCTGGTTTAAAAACCGAGATATACATAAGTATACTTATGTAAGTAGGAGAGAGGGCCAGAGAGCGTTATTGGAATACGTGTTAATTGACAGGCGCGAGAAAGAGAGACTTTTGGATGTTAATGTGCTGAGAGGTGCAACTGGAGGGATGGCTGATCATTATCTTGTGGAGGCTAAGGTGAAGATTTGTATGGGTTTTCAGAAAAGAAGAGTGAATGTTGGAGTGAAGAGGGTGGTGAGAGTAAGTGAGCTTGGGAAGGAGACTTTTGTGAGGAAGTACCAGGAGAGACTGAGTACAGAATGGAAAAAGGTGAGAACAATGGAAGTAAGGGGAGTGGGGGAGGAATGGGATGTATATAGGGAATCAGTGATGGGTTGCGCAAAAGATGCTTGTGGCATGAGGAGAGTGGGAGGTGGGTTGATTAGGAAGGGTAGTGAGTGGTGGGATGAAGAAGTAAGAGTATTAGTGAAAGAGAAGAGAGAGGCATTTGGACGATTTTTGCAGGGAAAAAATGCAGTTGAGTGGGAGACGTATAAAAGAAAGAGACAGGAGGTCAAGAGAAAGGTGCAAGAGGTGAAAAAAAGGGCAAATGAGAGTTGGGGTGAGAGAGTATCATTAAATTTTAGGGAGAATAAAAAGATGTTCTGGAAGGAGGTAAATAAAGTGCGTAAGACAAGGGAGCAAATGGGAACTTCAGTGAAGGGCGCAAATGGGGAGGTGATAACAAGTAGTGGTGATGTGAGAAGGAGATGGAGTGAGTATTTTGAAGGTTTGTTGAATGTGTTTGATGATAGAGTGGCAGATATAGGGTGTTTTGGTCGAGGTGGTGTGCAAAGTGCGAGGGTTAGGGAAAATGAGTTGGTAAACAGAGAAGAGGTAGTAAAAGCTTTGCGGAAGATGAAAGCCGGCAAAGCAGCAGGTTTGGATGGTATTGCAGTGGAATTTATTAAAAAAGGGGGGTGACTGCATTGTTGACTGGTTGGTAAGGTTATTTAATGTATGTATGACTCATGGTGAGGTGCCTGAGGATTGGCGGAATGCGTGAATAGTGCCATTGTACAAAGGCAAAGGGTATAAGAGTGAGTGCTCAAATTACAGAGGTATAAGTTTGTTAAGTATTCCTGGGAAATTATATGGGAGGGTATTGATTGAGAGGGTGAAGGCATGTACAGAGCATTAGATTGGGGAAGAGCAGTGTGGTTTCAGAAGTGGTAGAGAATGTGTGGATCAGGTGTTTGCTTTGAAGAATGTATATGAGAAATACTTAGAAAAGCAAATGGATTTGTATGTAGCATTTATGGATCTGGAGAAGGCATATGATAGAGTTGATAGAGATGCGCTGTGGAAGGTATTAAGAATATATGGTGTGGGAGGCAAGTTCTTAGAAGCAGTGAAAAGTTTTTCTCGAGGGTGTAAGGCATGTGTACGTGTAGGAAGAGAGGAAAGTGATTGGTTCTCAGTGAATGTAGATTTGCGGCAGGGGTGTGTTATGTCTCCATGGTTGTTTAATTTGTTTATGGATGGGGTTGTTAGGGAGGTAAATGCAAGAGTTTTGGAAAGAGGGGCAAGTATGAAGTCTGTTGGGGTTGAGAGAGCTTGGGAAGTGAGTCAGTTGTTGTTCGCTGATGATACAGCGCTGGTGGCTGATTCATGTGAGAAACTGCAGAAGCTGGTGACTGAGTTTGGTAAAGTGTGTGAAAGAAGAAAGTTAAGAGTAAATGTGAATAAGAGCAAGGTTATTAGGTACAGTAGGGTTGAGGGTCAATTCAATTAGGAGGTGAGTTTGATTGGAAAAAACTGGAAGAAGTGAAGTGTTCTAGATATCTGTGAGTGGATCTGGCAACGGATGGAACCATGGAAGCGGAAGTGGATCATAGAGTGGGGGAGGGGGCGAAAATTCTGGGAGCCTTGAAGAATGTGTGGAAGTCGAGAACATTATCTCGGAAAGCAAAAATGGGTATGTTTGAAGGAATAGTGGTTCCAACAATGTTGTATGGTTACGAGGCCTGGACTATGGATAGATTTGTGCGCAGGAGGATGGATGTGCTGGAAATGAGATGTTTGAGGACAATGTGTGGTGTGAGGTGGTTTGATCGAGTAAGTAACGTAAGGGTAAGAGAGATGTGTGGAAATAAAAAGAGCGTGGTTGAGAGAGCAGAAGAGGGTGTTTTGAAATGGTTTGGTCACATGGAGAGAATTAGTGAGGAAAG
This sequence comes from Panulirus ornatus, assembly GCF_036320965.1. Lineage (NCBI taxonomy): Eukaryota > Metazoa > Arthropoda > Malacostraca > Decapoda > Palinuridae > Panulirus > Panulirus ornatus. Next base: position 41,823,090 of record NC_092225.1, on the reverse strand, counting down.
ATTGACCAAGAGGATATATGTGTCAGAGGTGGAGGGAACGAGGAGAAGAGGGAGACCAAATTGGAAGTGGAAAGACCGGGGTGAAAAAGATTTTGTGTGATCGGGGCCTGAACATGCAGGAGGGTGAAAGGAGAGCAAAGAATAGAGTGAATTGGAGCGGTGTGGTATACCGGGTTTGACGTGCTGTCAGTGGATTGAATCAAGGCATGTGTATGGGGGTGGGTTGGGCCATTTCTTTCGTCTGTTTTCTTGCGCTACCTCGCAAACGCGGGAGACAGCGACAAAGCAAAAAAAAAAAAAAAGCAAAAAAAAAAACTTATATATATATATATATATATATACATATATATATATATATATATATATATATATATATATATATATATATATATATATATATATATATATATATATATATATATATATATATATATATATATATATATATATATATATATATATATATATATATATATATATATATATATATATATATATATATATATATATATATATATATATATATATATATATATATATATATATATATATATATATATATATATATATATATATATATATATATATATATATATATATATATATATATATATATATATATATATATATATATATATATATATATATATATATATATATATATATATATATATATATATATATATATATATATATATATATATATATATATATATATATATATATATATATATATATATATATATATATATATATATATATATATATATATATATATATATATATATATATATATATATATATATATATATATATATATATATATATATATATATATATATATATATATATATATATATATATATATATATATATATATATATATATATATATATATATATATATATATATATATATATATATATATATATATATATAGGGGAGAAAGAATACTTCCCACGTATTCCCTGCATGTCGTAGAAGGCGAATAAAAGGGGAGGGAGCGGGGGGCTGGAAATCCTCCCCTCTCGTTTTTTTTTTGGTTTTCCAAAAGAAGGAACAGAGAATTGGGCCAGGTGAGGGTATTCCCTCAAAGGGCCAGTCCTCTGTTCTTAACGCTACCTCGCTAATGCGGGAAATGGCGAATAGTTTGAAAAAAAAGAAAGATATATATATATATATATATATATATATATATATATATATATATATATATATATATATATATATATATATATATATATAGTTTTTTTTTTTTTTTTGTCGCTGTCTCCCGCGTTTGCGAGGTAGCGCAAGGAAACAGACGAAAGAAATGGCACAACCCACCCCCATACACATGTACATACATACATCCACACACGCAAATATACATACCTACACAGCTTTCCATGTTTTACCCCAAACGCTTCACATGCCCTGATTCAATCCACTGACAGCACGTCAACCCCGGTATACCACATCGATCCAATTCACTCTATTCCTTGCACTCCTTTTACCCTCCTGCATGTTCAGGCCCCGATCACACAAAATCTTTTTCACTCCATCTTTCCACCTCCAATTTGGTCTCACTCTTCTCCTCGTTCCCTCCACCTCCGACACATATATCCTCTTGGCCAAACTTTCCTCACTCATTCTCTCCATGTGCCCAAACCATTTGAAAACACCCTCTTCTGCTCTCTCAACCACGCTCTTTTTATTTCCACACATCTCTCTTAACCTTACGTTACTTACTCGATCAAACCACCTCACACCACATATTGTCCTCAAACATCTCATATCCAGCACATCCATCCTGCTGCGCACAACTCTATCCATAGCCCACGCCTCGCAACCATACAACATTGTTGGAACCACGGTTCCTTCAAACATACCCATTTTTGCTTTCCGAGATAATGTTCTCGACTTCCACACATTCTTCAAGGCTCCCAGGATTTTCGCCCCCTCCCCCACCCTATGATCCACTTCCACTTCCATGGTTCCATTCGCTGCCAGATCCACTCCCAAATATCTAAAACACTTTACTTCCTCCAGTTTTTCTCCATTCAATCTTACCTCCTAATTGTCTTGACGCATATATATATATATATATATATATATATATATATATATATATATATATATATATATATATATATATATATATATATATATATATATATATATATATATATATATATATATATATAGTGGGAGGTGGGCTGTTTAGAAAGGGTAGTGAGTGGTGGGTTGAAGAAGTAAGAGTATTAGTGAAAGAGAAGAGAGAGGCATTTGGACGATTTTTGCAGGGAAAAAATGCAATTGAGTGGGAGAAGTATAAAAGAAAGAGACAGGAGGTCAAGAGAAAGGTGCAAGAGGTGAAAAAAAGGGCAAATGAGAGTTGGAGTGAGAGACTATCAGTAAATTTTAGGGAGAATAAAAAGATGTTCTGGAAGGAGGTAAATAGGGTGCGTAAGACAAGGGAGCAAATGGGAACTTCAGTGAAGGGCGTAAATGGGGAGGTGATAACAAGTAGTGGTGATGTGAGAAGGAGATGGAATGAGTATTTTGAAGGTTTGTTGAATGTGTCTGATGACAGAGTTGCAGATATAGGGTGTTTTGGTCGAGGTGGTGTGCAAAGTGAGAGGGTTAGGGAAAATGATTTGGTAAACAGAGAAGAGGTAGTAAAAGCTTTGCGGAAGATGAAAGCCGGCAAGGCAGCAGGTTTGGATGGTATTGCAGTGGAATTTATTAAAAAAGGGGGTGACTGTATTGTTGACTGGTTGGTAAGGTTATTTAATGTATGTATGACTCATGGTGAGGTGCCTGAGGATTGGCGGAATGCGTGCATAGTGCCATTGTACAAAGGCAAAGGGGATAAGAGTGAGTGCTCAAATTACAGAGGTATAAGTTTGTTGAGTATTCCTGGTAAATTATATGGGAGGGTATTGATTGAGAGGGTGAAGGCATGTACAGAGCATCAGATTGGGGAAGAGCAGTGCGGTTTCAGAAGTGGTAGAGGATGTGTGGATCAGGTGTTTGCTTTGAAGAATGTATGTGAGAAATACTTAGAAAAGCAAATGGATTTGTATGTAGCATTTATGGATCTGGAGAAGGCATATGATAGAGTTGATAGAGATGCTCTGTGGAAGGTATTAAGAATATATGGTGTGGGAGGCAAGTTGTTAGAAGCAGTGAAAAGTTTTTATCGAGGATGTAAGGCATGTGTACGTGTAGGAAGAGAGGAAAGTGATTGGTTCTCAGTGAATGTAGGTTTGCGGCAGGGGTGTGTGATGTCTCCATGGTTGTTTAATTTGTTTATGGATGGGGTTGTTAGGGAGGTAAATGCAAGAGTCCTGGAAAGAGGGGCAAGTATGAAGTCTGTTGGGGATGAGAGAGCTTGGGAAGTGAGTCAGTTGTTGTTCGCTGATGATACAGCGCTGGTGGCTGATTCATGTGAGAAACTGCAGAAGCTGGTGACTGAGTTTGGTAAAGTGTGTGGAAGAAGAAAGTTAAGAGTAAATGTGAATAAGAGCAAGGTTATTAGGTACAGTAGGGTTGAGGGTCAAGTCAATTGGGAGGTGAGTTTGAATGGAGAAAAACTGGAGGAAGTGAAGTGTTTTAGATATCTGGGAGTGGATCTGTCAGCGGATGGAACCATGGAAGCGGAAGTGGATCATAGGGTGGGGGAGGGGGCGAAAATTTTGGGAGCCTTGAAAAATGTGTGGAAGTCGAGAACATTATCTCGGAAAGCAAAAATGGGTATGTTTGAAGGAATAGTGGTTCCAACAATGTTGTATGGTTGCGAGGCATGGGCTATGGATAGAGTTGTGCGCAGGAGGATGGATGTGCTGGAAATGAGATGTTTGAGGACAATGTGTGGTGTGAGGTGGTTTGATCGAGTAAGTAACGTAAGGGTAAGAGAGATGTGTGGAAATAAAAAGAGCGTGGTTGAGAGAGCAGAAGAGGGTGTTTTGAAATGGTTTGGGCACATGGAGAGAATGAGTGAGGAAAGATTGACCAAGAGGATATATGTGTCGGAGGTGGAGGGAACGAGGAGAAGAGGGAGACCAAATTGGAGGTGGAAAGATGGAGTGAAAAAGATTTTGTGTGATCGGGGCCTGAACATGCAGGAGGGTGAAAGGAGGGCAAGGAATAGAGTGAATTGGAGTGATGTGGTATACAGGGGTTGACGTGCTGTCAGTGGAGTGAATCAAGGCATGTGAAGCGTCTGGGGTAAACCATGGAAAGCTGTGTAGGTATGTATATTTGCGTGTGTGGACGTGTGTATGTACATGTGTATGGGGGGGGGGGGGGTTGGGCCATTTATTTCGTCTGTTTCCTTGCGCTACCTCCCAAACGCGGGCGACAGCGAAAAATTATAAAAAAAAAAAAAAAAAAAAAAAAAATATATATATATATATATAATTATATGTATATATATATATATATATATATATATATATATATATATATATATATATATATATATATATATATATATATATATTTTTTTTTTTATACTTTGTCGCTGTCTCCCGCGTTTGCGAGGTAGCGCAAGGAAACAGACGAAAGAAATGGCCCCACCCCCCCCCCCCCCATACACATGTACATACACTCGTCCACACACGCAAATATACATACCTACACAGCTTTCCATGGTTTACCCCAGACGCTTCACATGCCTTGCTTCAATCCACTGACAGCACGTCAACCCCTGTATACCACATGACTCCAATTCACTCTATTTCTTGCCCTCCTTTCACCCTCCTGCATGTTCAGGCCCCGATCACACAAAATCTTTTTCACTCCATCTTATATATATATATATATATATATATATATATATATATATATATATATATATATATATATATATATATATATATATATATATATATATATATATATATATATATATATATATATATATATATATATATATCTTTTTTTTTTTAATTTTTTTTTTTTTTTGCTTTGTCGATGTCTCCCGCGTTTACGAGGTAGCGCAAGGAAATAGACGAAAGAAATGGCCCAACCCACCCCCATACACATGTATATACATACGTCCACAAACGCAAATATACATACCTACACAGCTTTCCATGGTTTACCCCAGATGCTTCACATGCCTTGATTCAATCCACTGACAGCACGTCAACCCCGGTATACCACATCGCTCCAATTCTCTCTATTCCTTGCCCTCCTTTCACCCTCCTGCATGTTCAGGCCCCGATCACACAAAATCTTTTTCACTCCATCTTTCCACCTCCAATTTGGTCTCCCTCTTCTCCTCGTTCCCTCCACCTCCGACACATATATCCTCTTGGTCAATCTTTCCTCACTCATTCTCTCCCTGTGCCCAAACCATTTCAAAACACCCTTTTCTGCTCTCTCAAGCACGCTCTTTTTATTTCCACACATCTAAAATGGGAATATATATATATATATATATATATATATATATATATATATATATATATATATATATATATATATATATATATATATTATATATATATATATTTATAAGGGGAAGTCGTCTCGATACACTGCGGGACACTCTACCACCTGGCGAGGTTTGTGTTGCAATGGTTCTTGATTCACAAACGTAGTAGCATCACTGGTGGGCGGAAGAACATTCTTGTAATCACAGCAAGGATCACAGTCAGTGAAATTGGAAAAAGAAAATGTAGCTTAGACATTGAAGCTTATTGATACAGGTGTTAAATTGATGAGAACTACTATTGACGTTTCTGTAAATAAATGATACATTTCCCTTTTCCATAGCCAGAGGTTGAGCCAATAGGTGACATTCATTTTCTCATTTCATTTCAAGCTAGAAGTTTCAGTTTTCTAAATTATTTCTTACTTTTTTCATATGTATATATATGTATATGTGTGTCTGTGTGTGTGTATATGTGCGTGTGTGTATATATATATATATATATATATATATATATATATATATATATATATATATATATATATATATATATATATATATTCCCTGGGGATAGGGGAGAAAGAATACTTCCCACGTATTCCCTGCGTGTCGTAGAAGGCGACTAAAAGGGAAGGGAGCGGGGGGCTGGAAATCCTCCCCTCTCTTTTTTTTTTTTAATTTTCCAAAAGAAGGAACAGAGAAGAGGGCCAGGTGAGGATATTCCCTCAAAGGCCCAGTCCTCTGTTCTTAACGCTACCTCGCTATCGCGGGAAATGGCGAATAGTATGAAAAGCTGGTGACTGAGTTTGGTAAAGTGTGTGAAAGAAGAAAGTTAAGAGTAAATGTGAATAAGAGCAAGGTTATTAGGTACAGTAGGTTGAGGGTCAAGTCAATTGGGAGGTAAGTTTGAATGGAGAGAAACTGGAGGAAGTAAAGTGTTTTAGATATCTGGGAGTGGATCTGGAAGCGGATGGAACCATGGAAGCGGAAGTGGATCATAGGGTGGGGGAGGGGGCAAAAATTCTAGGAGTCTTGAAGAATGTGTGGAAGTCGAGAACATTATGTCGGAAAGCAAAAAATGAGTATGTTTAAAGGAATAGTGGTTCCAACAATGCTGTATGGTTGCGAGGCGTGGGCTATGGATAGAGTTGTGCGCAGGAGGATGGATGTGCTGGAAATGAGATGTTTGAGGACAATGTGTGGTGTGAGTTGGTTTGATCGAGTAAGTAACGTAAGGGTAAGAGAGATGTGTGGAAAAAAAAAGAGCGTGGTTGAGAGAGCAGAAGAGGGTGTTTTGAAATGGTTTGGTCACATGGAGAGAATGAGTGAGGAAAGATTGACCATGAGGATATATGTGTCGGAATTGGAGGGAACGAGGAGAAGAGGGAGACCAAATTGGAGGTGGAAAGATGGAGTGAAAAAGATTTTGTGTGTCGGGGCCTGAACATGCAGGAGGGTGAAAGGAGGGCAAAGAATAGAGTGAATTGGAGCGATGTGGTATATATATATATATATATATATATATATATATATATATATATATATATATATATATATGTATATATATATATATATATATATATTTTTTTTTTTTTTTTTGCTTTGTCGCTGTTTCCCGCGTTTGCGAGGTAGCACAAGGAAACAGACGAGAGAAATGGCCCAACCCACCCCCATACACATGTATATACATACATCCACACACACAAATATACATACCTACACAGCTTTCCAGGGTTTACCCCAGACGCTTCACAAGCCCTGATTCAATCCACTGACAGCACGTCAACCTCGGTATACCCCATCGATCCAATTCACTCTATTCCTTGCCCTCCTTTCACCCTCCTGGATGTTCAGGCCCCGATCACACAAGATCTTTTTCACTCCATCTTTCCACCTCTAATTTGGTCTCCCACTTCTCCCCGTTCCCTCCACCTCCGACACATATATCTTCTTGGTCAATCTTTCCTCACTTATTCTCTCCATGTGCCCAAACCATTTCAAAACACCCTCTTCTGCTCTCTCAACCACGCTCTTTTTATTTCCACACATCTCTCTTACCCTTACGTTACTTACTCGATCAAACCAACTCACACCACACATTGTCCTCAAACATCTCATTTCCAGCACATCCATCCTCCTGCGCACAACTCTATCCATAGCCCACGCCTCGCAACCATACAGCATTGTTGGAACCACTATTCCTTTAAACATACTCATTTTTTGCTTTCCGACATAATGTTCTCGACTTCCACACATTCTTCAAGACTCCTAGAATTTTTGCCCCCTCCCCCACCCTATGATCCACTTCCGCTTCCATGGTTCCATCCGCTTCCAGATCCACTCCCAGATATCTAAAACACTTTACTTCCTCCAGTTTCTCTCCATTCAAACTTACCTCCCAATTGACTTGACCCTCAACCTACTGTACCTAATAACCTTGCTCTTATTCACATTTACTCTTAACTTTCTTCTTTCACACACTTTACCAAACTCAGTCACCAGCTTCTGCAGTTTCTCACATCAATCAGCCACCAGCGCTGTATCATCAGCGAAGAACAACTGACTCACTTCCCAAGCTCTCTCATCCACAACAGACTTCATACTTGCCCCTCTTTCCAAAACTCTTGCATTCACCTCCCTAACAACCCAACCATAAACAAATTAAACAACCATGGAGACATCACACACCCCTGCCGCAGACTTACATTCACTGAGAACCAATCACTTTCCTCTCTTTCTACAAGTACACATGCCTTACATCCTCGATAAAAACTTTTCACTGCTTGTAACAACTTGCCTCCCACACCATATGTTCTTAATACCTACCACAGAGCATCTCTATCAACTCTATCATATGCCTTCTTCAGATCCATAAATACTATATACAAATCCATTTGCTTTTCGAAGTATTTCTCACATACATTCTTCAAAGCAAACACCTGATCCACACATCCTCTACCACTTCTGAAACCACACTGATCCTCCCCAATCTGATGCTCTGTACATGCCTTCACCCTCTCAATCAATACCCTCTCATATAATTTACCAGGAATACTCAACAAACTTATACCTCTGTAATTTGAGCACTCACTCTTATCACCTTTGCCTTTGTACAATGGCACTATGCACGCATTCCGCCAATCCTCAGGCACTTCACCATGAGTCATACATACATTAAATAACCTTATCAACCAGTCAACAATACAGTCACCCCCTTTTTTAATAAATTCTACTGCAATACCATCCAAACCTGTTGCCTTGCCGGCTTTCATCTTCCGCAAAGCTTTTACTACCTCTCCTCTGTTTACCAAATCATTTTCCCTAACCCTTTCACTTTGCATACCACCTCAACCAAAACACCCTATACCTGCCACTCTATCATCAAACACATTCAAGAAACCTTCAAAATAATCACTCCATCTCCTTCTCACATCACCACTATTAGTTATCACCTCCCCATTTGCGCCCTTCACTGAAGTTCCCATTTGCTTTCTTGTCTTACGCACTTTATTTACCTCCTTCCAGAACATCATTTTATTCTCCCTAAAATTTAATGATACTCTCTCACCCCAACTCTCATTTGACCTCTTTTTCAACTCTTGTACCTTTCTCTTGACCTCCTGTCTCTTTCTTTTATACATCTCCTACTCAACTGCATTTTTTACCCTGCAAAAATCGTCCAAATGCCTCTCTCTTCTCTTTCACTAATAATCTTACTTCTCCATCCCACCACTCACTACACTTTCTAATGAACCCACCTCCCACTCTTCTCATGCCACAAGCATCTTTTGCGCAATCCATCACTGATTCCCTAAATACATCCCATTCCTCCCCCACTCCCCTTACTTCCATTGTTCTCACCTTTTTCCATTCTGTACTCAGTCTCTCCTGGTACTTCCTCACACAAGTCTCCTTCCCAAGCTCACTTACTCTCACCACCCTCTTCACCCCAACATTCACTCTTCTTTTCTGAAAACCCATACAAATCTTCTACTTAGCCTTCACCAGATAATGATCAGACATCCCTCCAGTTGCACCTCTCAGCACATTAACATCCAAAAGTCTCTCTTTCGCGCACCTGTCAATTAACACGTAATCCAATAACGCTCTCTGGCCATCTCTCCTACTTACATACGTATACTTATGTATATCTCGCTTTTTAAACCAGGTATTCCCAATCACCAGTCCTTTTTCAGCACATAAATCTACAAGCTCTTCACCATTTCCATTTACAACACTGAACACCCCATCTATACCAATTATTCCCTCAACTGCCGCATTACTCACTTTTGCATTCAAATCACCCATCACTATAAACAGGTCTCGTGCATCAAAACCACTAACACACTCATTTAGCTGCTCCCAAAACACTTGCCTCTCATGATCTTTCTTCTCATGCCCAGGTGAATATGCACCAATAATCACCCATCTCTCTCCATCGACTTTCAGTTTTACCCATATTAATCGAGAATTTACTTTCTTACATTCTATCACATACTCCCACAACTCCTGTTTCAGAAGTATTGCTACTCCTTCCCTTCCTCTTGTCCTCTCACTAACCCCTGACTTTACTCCCAAGACATTCCCAAACTACTCTTCCCTTTACCTTTGAACTTCGTTTCACTTAGAGCCAAAACATCCAGGTTCCTTTCCTCAAACATACTACCTATCTCTCCGTTTTTCATATCTTGGTTACATTCACACACATTTAGACACCCCAGTCTGAGCCTTCATGGAGGATGAGCACTCCCCGCGTGACACCTTTTTCTGTTTCCCATTTTAAAAAGTTAATTATATATATATATATATATATATATATATATATATATATATATATATATATATATATATATATATATATATATATATATATATATATATATATATATATATATATATATATATATATATATATATATATATATATATATATATATATATATATATATATATATATATATATATATATATATATATATATATATATATATATATATATATATATATATATATATATATATTTATATATATATATATATATATATATATATATATATATATATATATATATATAAATATATACATATATATATATATATATATATATATGTATATATTTATATATATATATATATATATATATATATATATATATATATATATATATATATATATATATATATATATATATATATATATATATATATATATATATATATATATTTATATATATATATATATATTTTTTTTTTTTTTTTTTTTGCTTTGTCGCTGTCTCCCGCGTTTGCGAGGTAGCGCAAGGAAACAGACGAAAGAAATGGCCCAACCCAGCCCCATACACATGTATATGCATACGTCCACACACGCAAATATACATAAAAACACAGCTTTCCATGGTTTACCCCAGACGCTTCATATGCCTTGATTCAATCCACTGACAGCACGTCAACCCCAGTATACCACATCGCTCCAATTCACTCTATTCCTTGCCCTCCTTTCACCCTCCTGCATGTTCAGGCCCCGATCACACAAAATCTTTTTCACTCCATCTTTCCACCTCCAATTTGGTCTCCCTCCTCTCCTCGTTCCCTCCACCTCCGACACATATATCCTCTTGGTCAATCTTTCCTCACTCATTCTCTTCATGTGACCAAACCATTCCAAAACACCCTCTTCTGCTCTCTCAACCACGCTCTTTTTATTTCCACACATCTCTCTTACCCTTACGTTACTTACTCGATCAAACCACCTCACACCACACATTGTCCTCAAACATATCATTTCCTGCACATCCATCCACCTGCCCACAACTCTATCCATAGCCCACGCCTCGCAACCATACAACATTGTTGGAACCACTATTCCTTCAAACATACCCATTTTTGCTTTCCGAGATAATGTTCTCGACTTCCACACATTCTTCAAGGCTCCCAGAATTTTCGCCCCCTTCCCCACCCTATGATCCACTTCCGTTTCCATGGTTCCATCCGCTGCCAGATCCACTCCCAGATATCTAAAACACTTCACTTCCTCCAGTTTTTCTCCATTCAAACTCACCTCCCAATTGACTTGACCCTCAACCCTACTTTACCTAATAACCTTGCTCTTATTCACATTTACTCTTAACTTTCTTCTTCCACACACTTTACGAAACTCAGTCACCAGCTTCTGCAGTTTCTCACATGAATCAGCCACCAGCGCTGTATCATCAGCGAACAACAACTGACTCACTTCCCAAGCTCTCTCATCCCCAACAGACTTCATACTTGCCCCTCTTTCCAAAACTCTTGCATTCACCTCCCTAACAAACCGATCCATAAACAAATTAAACAACCATGGAGACATCACACACCCCTGCCGCAAACCTATATTCACTGAGAACCAGTCACTTTCCTCTCTTCCTACACGTACACATGCCTTACATCCTCGATAAAAACTTTTCAATGCTTCTAACAACTTGCCTCCCACACCATATATTCTTAAAACCTTCCACAGAGCATCTCTATCAACTCTATCATATGCCTTCTCCAGATCCATAAATGCTACATACAAATCCATTTGCTTTTCTAAGTATTTCTCACATACATTCTTCAAAGCAAACACCTGATCCACACATCCTCTACCACTTCTGAAACCACACTGCTCTTCCCCAATCTGATGCTCTGTACATGCCTTCACCCTCTCAATCAATACCCTCCCATATAATTTACCAGGAATACTCAACAAACTTATACCTCTGTAATTTGAGCACTCACTCTTATCCCCTTTGCCTTTGTACAATGGCACTATGCACGCATTCCGCCAATCCTCAGGCACCTCACCATCAGTCATACATACATTAAATAACCTTACCATCCAGTCAACAATACAGTCACCCTCTTTTTTAATAAATTCCACTGCAATACCATCCAAACCTGCTGCCTTGCCGGCTTTCATCTTCCGCAAAGCTTTTACTACCTCTTCTCTGTTTACCAAATCATTTTCCCTAACCCTCTCACTTTGCACACAACCTCGACCAAAACAATCTATATCTGCCACTCTATCATCAAACACATTCAACAAACCTTCAAAATACTCACTCCATCTCCTTCTCACATCACCGCTACTTGTTATCACCTCCCCATTTGCGCCCTTCACTGAAGTTCCCATTTGCTCCCTTGTCTTACGCACTTTATTTACCTCCTTCCCGAACATCTTTTTATTCTCCCTAAAATTTAATGATACTCTCTCACCCCAACTCTCATTTGCCCTTTTTTTCACCTCTTGCACCTTTTTCTTGACCTCCTGTCTCTTTCTTTTATACATCTGAAACTCAATTACATTTTTTACCCTGGAAAAATCGTCCAAATGCCTCTCTCTTCTCTTTTACTAATACACTTCCTTCTTCATCCCACCACTCACTACCCTTTCTAATCAACCCACCTACCACTCTTCTCATGCCACAAGCATCTTTTGCGCAATCCTCACTGATTCCCTAAATATATCCCATTCCTCCACCACTCCCCTTACTTCCATTGTTCTCACCTTTTTCCATTCTGTACTCAGTCTCTCTTGGTACTTCCTCACACAAGTCTCCTTCTCAAGCTCACTTACTCTCACCACCATCTTCACCCCAACATTCACTATTCTTTTCTGAAAACCCATACAAATCTTTACCTTAGCCTCCACAAGATAATGATCAGACATCCCTCCAGTTGCACCTCTCACCATATTAACATCCAAAAGTCTCTTTTTCGCGCGCCTGTCAATTAACACGTAGTCCAATAACGCTCGCTGGCCATCTCTACTACTTACATAAGTATACTTATATATATCTCACTTTTTAAACCAGGTATTCCCAATCATTAGTCCTTTTTCAGCACATAAATCTACAAGCTCTTCACCATTTCCATTTATAACTCTGAACACCCCATGTATACCAATTATTCCCTCAACTGCCACATTACTCACCTTTGCATTCAAATCCCCCATCACTATAACCCGGTCTGGTGCATCAAAACCACTAACACACTCATTCAGCTGCTCCCAAAACACTTGCCTCTCATGATATATATGTATATATATATATATATATATATATATATATATATATATATATATATATATATATATATATATATATATATATATATATATATATATATATATATTTTTTTTTTTTTTTTTTTTCAAACTACTCGCCATTTCCCGCGTTAGCGAGGTAGCATTAAGAACAGAGGACTGGGCCATTGAGGGAATATCCTCACCTAGCCCCCTTCTCTGTTCCTTCTTTTGGAAAATTAAAAAAAAATTGAGAGGGAGGATTTCCAGTCCCCCGCTCCCTCCCCTTTTAGTCGCCTTCTACGACACGCAGGTAATACGTGGGAAGTATTCTTTCTCCCCTATCCCCAGGGATATATATATATATATATATATATATATATATATATATATATATATATATATATATATATATATATATATATATTCCCTGGGGATAGGGGAGAAAGAATACTTCGCACGTATTCCCTGCGTGTCGTAGAAGGCGACTAAAAGGGAAGGGAGCAGGGGGCTGGAAATCCTCCCCTCTCGTTTTTTTTTTTTTGATTTTCCAAAAGAAGGAACAGAGAAGAGGGCCAGGTGAGGATATTCCCTCAAAGGCACAGTCCTCTGTTCTTAACGCTACCTCGCTATCGCGGGAAATGGCGAATAGTATATATATATATATATATATATATATATATATATATATATATATATATATATATATATATATATATATATATACATATATATACATATTTATATATGTATATATATATATATATATATATATATATATATATATATATATATATATATATATATATATATATATATATATATATATATATATATATATATATATATATATATATATATATATATATATATATATATATATATATATATATATATATATATATATCATTATCTTGATCATTATTTTGAGGAGGCTAAAGTAAAGATTTGTATGGGTTTTCAGAAAAGAAGAGTGAATGTTGTGGTGAAGAGGGTGGCGAGAGTAAGTGAGCTTGGGAAGGAGACTTGTGTGAGGAAGTACCAGGAGAGCCTGAGTACAGAATGGAAAAAGGTGAGGACAATGGAAGTAAGGGGAGTGGGGGAGGAATGGGATGTATTTAGGGAATCAGTGATGGATGGCGGAAAAGATGCTTGTGGCATGAGAAGAGTGGTAGGTGGGTTGATTAGAAAGGGTAGTGAGTGGTGGGAAGAAGAAGTAAGATTATTTGTGAAAGAGAAGAGAGAGGCATTTGGACGATTTTTGCAGGGAAAAAATGAAATTGAGTGGGAGATGTATAAAAGAAAGAGACAGGAGGTCAAGAGAAAGGTGCTAGAGGTGAAAAAGAGGGCAAATGAGATTTGGGGTTAGACAGTATCATTAAATTTTAGGGAGAGTAATAAGATGTTTTGGAAGGAGGTAAATAAAGTGCGTAAGACAAGGGAGCAAATGGGAACTTCAGTGAAGGGCGCAAATGGGAGGTGATAACAAGTAGTGGTGATGTGAGGATATGGAGTGAGTATTTTGAAGGTTTGTTGAATGTGTTTCATGATAGAGTGGAAGATATAGGGTGTTTTGGTCGATGTGGTGTGCAAAGTGAGAGGGTTAGGGAAAAGGTTTTGGTAAACAGAGAAGAGGTAGTAAAATCTTTGCGGAAGATGAAAGACGGCAAGGCAGCAAGTTTGGATGGCATTGCAGTGGAATTTATTAAAATAAGGGGGTGACTGTATTATTGAGTGGTTGGTAAGGTTATTTATTATATGTATGACTCATGGTGAGGTGCCTGAGGATTGGCGGAATGCGTGCATAGTGCCATTGTACAAAGGCAAAAGGGATAAGAGTGAGTGCTCAAATTACAGAGGTATAAGTTTGTTTAGTATTCCTGGTAAATTATATGGGAGAGTATTGATTGAGAGGGTGAAGGCATGTACAGAGCATCAGATTCGGGGAAGAGCAGTGTTTTTTCAAAAATGGTTAAGGATGTGTGGATCAGGTGTTTGCTTTGAAGAATGTATGTGAGAAATACTTAGAAAAGGAAATGGATTTGTATGTAGCATTTATGGATCTGGAGAAGGCATATGATAGAGTTGATAGAGATACTCTGTGGAAGGTATTAAGAATATATGGTTTGGGAGGCAAGTTGTTAGAAGCAGTGAAAAGTTTTTATCGAGAATGTAAGGCATGTGTGCGTGTAGGAAGAGAGGAAAGTGATTGGTTCTCAGTGAATATAGGTTTGCGACAGGGGTGTGTGATGTCTCCATGGTTGTTTAATTTGTTTATGGATGGTGTTGTTAGGGAGGTGAATGCAAGAGTTTTGGAAAGAGGGGCAAGTATGAAGTCTGTTGTGGATGAGAGAGCTTGAGAAGTGAGTCAGTTGTTGTTCGCTGATGATACAGCGCTGTTGGCTGATTCATGTGAGAAACTGCAGAAGCTGGTGACTGAGTTTGGTAAAGTGTGTGAAAGAAGAAAGTTAAGAGTAAATGTGAATAAGAGCAAGGTTATTAGGTACAGTAGGGTTGAGGGTCAGGTCAATTGGGAGGTAAGTTTAAATGGAGAAAAAGTGGAGGAAGTAAAGTGTTTTAGATATCTGGGAGTGGATCTGACAGCGGATGGAACCATGGAAGCGGAAGTGGATCATAGGGTGGGGGAGGGGGCGAAAATTCTGGGAGCCTTGAAGAATGTTTGGAAATCGAGAACATTATCTCGGAAAGCAAAAATGGGTATGTTCGAAGGAATAGTGGTTCCAACAATGTTGCATGGTTGCGAGGCGGATGGATATGCTGGAAATGAGATGTTTGAGGACAATATGTGGTTTGAGATGGTTTGATCGAGTAAGTAACGTAAGGGTAAGAGAAATGTGTGGAAATAAAAATAGCGTGGTTGAGAGAGCAGAAGAAGGTGGTTTGAAGTGATTTGGGCACATGGAGAGAATGAGTGAGGAAAGATTGACCAAGAAGATATATCTGTCGGAGGTGGAGGGAACGAGGAGAAGAGGGAGACCAAATTGGAGGTGGAAGGATGGAGTGAAGAAGATTTTGCGTGATCGGTGCCTGAACATGCAGGAGGGTGAGAGGAGGGCAAGGAATAGAGTGAATTGGAGCGATGTGGTATACCGGGGTTGACGTGTTGTCAGTGGATTGAATCAAGTCATGTGAAGCGTCTGGGGTAAACCATGGAAAGTTGTGTAGGTATGTATATTTCCGTGTCTGGACGTATGTATATACATGTGAATGGGGGGGTTGGGCCATTTCTTTCGTCTGTTTCCTTGCGCTGCCTCGCAAGCGCGGGAGACAGCGACAAAGTATAATAAAAATATATATATATATATATATATATATTTTTTTTTTTTTTTTTTTTTTTTTTTGCTTCGTCGCTGTCTCCCGCGTTTGCGAGGTAGCGCAAGTAAACAGACGAAAGAAATGGCCCAACCTACCCCCATACACATGCCTTGATTCAATCCACTGACAGCACGTCAACTCCGGTATAACACCTCGCTCCAATTCAATCTATTCCTTGCCCTCCTTTCACCCTCCTGCATGTTCAGGCCCCGATCACACAAAATCTTTTTCACTCCATCTTTCCACATCCAATTTGGTCTCCCTCTTATCCTCGTTCCCTCCACCTCCGACACATATAGCCTCTTGGTCACTCTTTCCTCACTCATTCTATCCATGTGACCAAACCATTTCAAAACACCCTCTTCTGCTCTCTCAACCACGCTCTTTTTATTTCCACACATCTCTCTTACCCTCACGTTACTTACTCGATCAAACCACCTCACACCACACATTGTCCTAAAACATCTCATTTCCAGCACATCCATCCTCCTGCGCACAACTCTATCCATAGTCCCCGCCTCGCAACCATACAACATTGTTCGAACCACTATTCCTTCAAACATACCCATTTTTGCTTTCCGAGATAATGTTCTCGACTTCCACACATTCTTCAAGGCTCCCAGAATTATCGCCCCTCCCCCACCCTATGATCCACGTTCGCTTCCATGGTTCCATCCGCTGCCAGAATCCACTCCCAGATATCTAAAACACTTCACTTCCTCCGGGTTTTCTCCATTCAAACTCACCTCCAATTGAATTGCCCCTCAACCCTACTGTACCTAATAACCTTGCTCTTATTCACATTCATATATATATATATATATATATATAAATATATAAATACATACATATATATATATATATATATATATATATATTATATATATATATATATATATATATATATATATATATATATATATATTATATATATATTATCCCTGGGGATAGGGGAGAAAGAATACTTCCCACGTATTCCCTGCGTGTCGTAGAAGGCGACTAAAAGGGGAGGGAGAGGGGGGCTGGAAATCCTCCCTTCTCATTATTTTTTTTTTTCTTAATTTTCCAAAAGGAACTGAGTAGGGGGCCAGGTAAGGATATTCCCTCAAAGGCCCATTCCTCTGTTCTTAACGCTACCTCGCTAACGCGGGAAATGGCGAATAGTTTAAAAAAAAAAAAAAAAAATATATATATATATATATATATATATATATTATATTATTTCATTATACTTTGTCGCTGTCTCCCGCGTTTGCGAGGTAGCGCAAGGAAACAGACGAAAGAAATGGCCCAACCCCCCCCCATACACATGCATATACATACGTCCACGCACGCAAATATACATACCTACACAGCTTTATATGGTATACCCCAGACGCTTCACATGCCTTGATTCAATCCACTGACAGCACGTCAACCCCGGTATACCACATCGCTCCAATTCACTCTATTCCTTGCCCTCCTTTCACCCTCCTCCATGTTCAGACCCCGACACACAAAATCTTTTTCACTCCATCTTTCCACCTCCAATTTGGTCTCCCTCTTCTCCTCGTTCCCTCCACCTCCGACACATATATCCTCTTGGTCAATCTTTCCTCACTCATTCTCTCCATGTGCCCAAACCACTTCAAAACACACTCTTCTGCTCTCTCAACCACGCTCTTTTTATTTCCACACATCTCTCTTACCCTTACGTTACTCACTCGATCAAACCACCTCACACCACACATTGTCCTCAAACATCTCATTTCCAGCACTTCCATCCTCCTGCGCACAACTCTATCCATAGCCCACGCCTCGCAACCATACAACATTGTTGGAACCACTATTCCTTCAAACATACCCATTTTTGCTTTCCGAGATAATGTTCTCGACTTCCACACATTCTTCAAGGCCCCAGAATTTTCGCCCCCTCCCCCACCCTATGATCCACTTCCGCTTCCATGGTTCCATCCGCTGCCAGATCCACTCCCAGATATCTAAAACACTTCACTTCCTCCAGTTTTTCTCCATTCAAACTCACCTCCCAATTGACTTGATCCATATATATATATCCCTAGGGATAGGGGAGCAAGAATACTTCCCACGTATTCCCTGCGTGTCGTAGAAGGCGACTAAAAGGGGAGGGAGCGGGAGGCTGGAAATCCTCCCCTTTCGTTTTTTTTTTTTTTAATTTTCCAAAAGAAGGAACAGAGAATTGGGCCAGGTGAGGGTAGTCCCTCAAAGGCTCAGTCCTCTGTTCTTAACGCTACCTCGCTAATGCGGGAAATGGCGAATAGTTTGAAAGAAAAAAAAAAAAAAAAAATATATATAGATATATATTATTATATATATATATATATATATATATTATATATATATATATATATATATATATATATATATATATATATATATATATATATATAATACATTATATATATATATATATATATATATATATATATATATATATATATATATATTATATATATATATATATATATATATATATATATTATATATATGTATATATTTATATATATATAATTATATATATATATATATATACATATATATATATATTATATATATATATATATATATATATATATATATATATATATATATATATATATATATATATATTATATATGGATTCGTATTGTAGCATTTATGGATCTGGAGAAGGCATATGATAGAGTTGATAGAGATGATCTGTGGAAGGTATTAAGAATATATGGTGTGGGAGGAAAGTTGTTAGAAGAAGTGAAGAGTTTTTATCGAGGATATAAGGCATGTGTACGTGTAGGAAGAGAGGAAAGTGATTGGTTCTCAGTGAATGTAGGTTTGCGGCAGGGGTGTGTGATGTCTCCATGGTTGTTTAATTTGTTTATGGATGGGCTTGTTAGGGAGGTAAATGCAAGAGTTTTGGAAAGAGGGGCAAGTATGAAGTATGTTGGGGATGAGAGAGCTTGGGAAGTGAGTCAGTTGTTGTTCGCTGATGATACAGCGCTGGTGGCTGATTCATGTGAGAAACTGCAGAAGCTGGTGACTGAGTTTGGTAAAGTGTGTGGAAGAAGAAAGTTAAGAGTAAATGTGAATAAGAGCAAGGTTATTAGGTATAGTAGGGTTGAGGGTCAAGTCAATTGGGAGGTGAGTTTGAATGGACAAAAACTGGAGGAAGTGAAGTGTTTTAGATATCTGGGAGTGGATCTGGCAGCGGATGGAACCATGGAAGCGGAAGTGGATCATAGGGTGGGGGAGGGGGCGAAAATTCTTGGAGCCTTGAAGAATGTGTGGAAGCCGAGAACATTATCTCGGAAAGCAAAAATGGGTATGTTTGAAGGAATGATGGTTCCAACAATGTTGTATGGTTGCGAGGCGTGGGCTATGGATAGAGTTGTGCGCAGGAGGATGGATGTGCTGGAAATGAGATGTTTGTGGACAATGTGTGGTTTGAGGTTGTTTGATCGAGTGAGTAACGTAAGGGTAAGAGAGATGTGTGGAAATAAAAGAGCGTGGTTGAGAGAGCAGAAGAGGGTGTTTTGAAATGGTTTGGGTACATGGAGAGAATGAGTGAGGAAAGATTGACCAAGAGGATATAATATTCAGAGGTGGAGGGAACGAGGAGAAGAGGGAGACCAAATTGGAGGTGGAAAGATGGAGTGAAAAAGATTTTGTGTGATCGGGGCCTGAACATGCAGGAGAGTGAAAGGAGGGCAAGGAATAGAGTGAATTGGAGCGATGTGGTATACCGGGGTTGACGTGCTGTCAGTGGATTGAATCAAGGCATATGAAGCGTCTGGGGTAAACCATGGAAAGCTGTGTAGGTATGTATATTTGCGTGTGTGGATGTATGTATATATATGTGTTTGGGGGGGGGGGTAGGGCCATTTCTTTCGTCTGTTTCCTTGCGCTACCTCGCAAACGCGGGAGACAGCGACAAGTATAATAATAAAAAAAAAAAAAAAAAAAAATATATATATATATATATATATATATATATATATATATATATATATATATATATATATATACATATATATATATTTTTTTTTTTGAGTGGGAGATGTATA
>NC_092225.1:41759734-41789734 GCF_036320965.1 Panulirus ornatus | reverse complement strand
AAGAGGGAGACCAAATTGGAGGTGGAAAGATGGAGTGAAAAAGATTTTGTGTGTCGGGGTCTGAACATGGAGGAGGGTGAAAGGAGGGCAAGGAATAGAGTGAATTGGAGCGATGTGGTATACCGGGGTTGACGTGCTGTCAGTGGATTGAATCAAGGCATGTGAAGCGTCTGGGGTATACCATATAAAGCTGTGTAGGTATGTATATTTGCGTGCGTGGACGTATGTATATGCATGTGTATGGGGGGGGGTTGGGCCATTTCTTTCGTCTGTTTCCTTGCGCTACCTCGCAAACGCGGGAGACAGCGACAAAGTATAATGAAATAATATAATATATATATATATATATATATATATATTTTTTTTTTTTTTTTTAAACTATTCGCCATTTCCCGCGTTAGCGATGGTAGCGTTAAGAACAGAGGAATGGGCCTTTGAGGGATATCCTTACCTGGCCCCCTACTCAGTTCCTTTTGGAAAATTAAGAAAAAAAAAATAATGAGATGGGAGGATTTCCAGCCCCCTCTCCCTCCCCTTTTAGTCGCCTTCTACGACACGCAGGGAATACGTGGGAAGTATTCTTTCTCCCCTATCCCCAGGGATAATATATATATATATATTTATATATATTATATATATTATTATATATATATATATATATATATATATATATATATATATATATATATGTATGTATTTATATATTTATATTATATATATATATATATATATGAATGTGAATAAGAGCAAGGTTATTAGGTACAGTAGGGTTGAGGGGCAATTCAATTGGGAGGTGAGTTTGAATGGAGAAAACCCGGAGGAAGTGAAGTGTTTTAGATATCTGGGAGTGGTTCTGGCAGCGGATGGAACCATGGAAGCGAACGTGGATCATAGGGTGGGGGAGGGGGCGATAATTCTGGGAGCCTTGAAGAATGTGTGGAAGTCGAGAACATTATCTCGGAAAGCAAAAATGGGTATGTTTGAAGGAATAGTGGTTCGAACAATGTTGTATGGTTGCGAGGCGGGGACTATGGATAGAGTTGTGCGCAGGAGGATGGATGTGCTGGAAATGAGATGTTTTAGGACAATGTGTGGTGTGAGGTGGTTTGATCGAGTAAGTAACGTGAGGGTAAGAGAGATGTGTGGAAATAAAAAGAGCGTGGTTGAGAGAGCAGAAGAGGGTGTTTTGAAATGGTTTGGTCACATGGATAGAATGAGTGAGGAAAGAGTGACCAAGGGCTATATGTGTCGGAGGTGGAGGGAACGAGGATAAGAGGGAGACCAAATTGGATGTGGAAAGATGGAGTGAAAAAGATTTTGTGTGATCGGGGCCTGAACATGCAGGAGGGTGAAAGGAGGGCAAGGAATAGATTGAATTGGAGCGAGGTGTTATACCGGAGTTGACGTGCTGTCAGTGGATTGAATCAAGGCATGTGTATGGGGGTAGGTTGGGCCATTTCTTTCGTTGTTTACTTGCGCTACCTCGCAAACGCGGGAGACAGCGACGAAGCAAAAAAAAAAAAAAAAAAAAAAAAAAATTTATATTATATATTATATATATTTTATTATACTTTGTCGCTGTCTCCCGCGCTTGCGAGGCAGCGCAAGGAAACAGACGAAAGAAATGGCCCAACCCCCCCATTCACATGTATTACATACGTCCAGACACGGAAATATACATACCTACACAACTTTCCATGGTTTACCCCAGACGCTTCACATGACTTGATTCAATCCACTGACAACACGTCAACCCGGTATACCACATCGCTCCAATTCACTCTATTCCTTGCCCTCCTCTCACCCTCCTGCATGTTCAGGCACCCATCACGCAAAATCTTCTTCACTCCATCCTTCCACCTCCAATTTGGTCTCCCTCTTCTCCTCGTTCCCTCCACCTCCGACAGATATATCTTCTTGGTCAATCTTTCCTCACTCATTCTCTCCATGTGCCCAAATCACTTCAAACCACCTTCTTCTGCTCTCTCAACCACGCTATTTTTATTTCCACACATTTCTCTTACCCTTACGTTACTTACTCGATCAAACCATCTCAAACCACATATTGTCCTCAAACATCTCATTTCCAGCATATCCATCGCCTCGCAACCATGCAACATTGTTGGAACCACTATTCCTTCGAACATACCCATTTTTGCTTTCCGAGATAATGTTCTCGATTTCCAAACATTCTTCAAGGCTCCCAGAATTTTCGCCCCCTCCCCCCCTATGATCCACTTCCGCTTCCATGGTTCCATCCGCTGTCAGATCCACTCCCAGATATCTAAAACACTTTACTTCCTCACTTTTTCTCCATTTAAAACTTACCTCCAATTGACCTGACCCTCACCCTACTGTACCTAATAACCTTGCTCTTATTCACATTTACTCTTAACTTTCTTCTTTCACACACTTTACCAAACTCAGTCACCAGCTTCTGCAGTTTCTCACATGAATCAGCCAACAGCGCTGTATCATCAGCGAACAAACAACTGACTCACTTCTCAAGCTCTCTCATCCACAACAGACTTCATACTTGCCCCTCTTTCCAAAACTCTTGCATTCACCTCCCTAACAACACCATCCATAAACAAATTAAACACCATGGAGACATCACACACCCCTGTCGCAAACCTATATTCACTGAGAACCAATCACTTTCTCTCTTCCTACACGCACACATGCCTTACATTCTCGATAAAAACTTTTCACTGCTTCTAACAACTTGCCTCCCAAACATATATCTTAATACCTTCCACAGAGTGTCTCTATCAACTCTATCATATGCCTTCTCCAGATCCATATAATGCTACATACAAATCCATTTCCTTTTCTAAGTATTTCTCACATACATTCTTCAAAGCAAACACCTGATCCACACATCCTTAACCATTTTTGAAAAAACACATGCTCTTCCCCGAATCTGATGCTCTGTACATGCCTTCACCCTCTCAATCAATACTCTCCCATATATATTTACCAGGAATACTAAACAAACTTATTCCTCTGTAATTTGAGCACTCACTCTTATCCCTTTTGCCTTTGTACAATGGCACTATGCACGCATTCCGCCAATCCTCAGGCACCTCACCATGATGTCATACATATAATAAATAACCTTACCAACCACTCAATAATACAGTCACCCCCTTATTTTAATAAATTCCACTGCAATGCCATCCAAACTTGCTGCCTTGCCGTCTTTCATCTTCCGCAAAGATTTTACTACCTCTTCTCTGTTTACCAAAACCTTTTCCCTAACCCTCTCACTTTGCACACCACATCGACCAAAACACCCTATATCTTCCACTCTATCATGAAACACATTCAACAAACCTTCAAAATACTCACTCCATATCCTCACATCACCACTACTTGTTATCACCTCCCATTTGCGCCCTTCACTGAAGTTCCCATTTGCTCCTTGTCTTACGCACTTTATTTACCTCCTTCCAAAACATCTTATTACTCTCCCTAAAATTTAATGATACTGTCTAACCCCAAATCTCATTTGCCCTCTTTTTTCACCTCTAGCACCTTTCTCTTGACCTCCTGTCTCTTTCTTTTATACATCTCCCACTCAATTTCATTTTTTCCCTGCAAAAATCGTCCAAATGCCTCTCTTTCTCTTTCACAAATAATCTTACTTCTTCTTCCCACCACTCACTACCTTTCTAATCAACCCACCTACCACTCTTCTCATGCCACAAGCATCTTTTCCGCCATCCATCACTGATTCCCTAAATACATCCCATTCCTCCCCCACTCCCCTTACTTCCATTGTCCTCACCTTTTTCCATTCTGTACTCAGGCTCTCCTGGTACTTCCTCACACAAGTCTCCTTCCCAAGCTCACTTACTCTCGCCACCCTCTTCACCACAACATTCACTCTTCTTTTCTGAAAACCCATACAAATCTTTACTTTAGCCTCCTCAAAATAATGATCAAGATAATGATTATATATATATATATATATATATATATATATATATATATATATATATATATATATATATATATATATATATATATAATATTATATAATATATTATTATATATATATATATATATATATATATATATATATATATATATATATATATATATATATACATATATAAATATGTATATATATGTATATATATATATATATATATATATATTATATATATATATATATATAATATATATATATATATATATATATATACTATTCGCCATTTCCCGCGATAGCGAGGTAGCGTTAAGAACAGAGGACTGTGCCTTTGAGGGAATATCCTCACCTGGCCCTCTTCTCTGTTCCTTCTTTTGGAAAAATCAAAAAAAAAAAAAACGAGAGGGGAGGATTTCCAGCCCCCTGCTCCCTTCCCTTTTAGTCGCCTTCTACGACACGCAGGGAATACGTGCGAAGTATTCTTTCTCCCCTATCCCCAGGGAATATTATATATATATATAATATTATATATATATATATATATATATATATATATATATTATATATATATATATATATCCCTGGGGATAGGGAGAAAGAATACTTCCCACGTATTACCTGCGTGTCGTAGAAGGCGACTAAAAGGGGAGGGAGCGGGGGACTGGAAATCTCCCCTCTCATTTTTTTTTAATTTTCCAAAAGAAGGAACAGAGAAGGGGGCTAGGTGAGGATATTCCCTCAATGGCCCAGTCCTCTGTTCTTAATGCTACCTCGCTAACGCGGGAAATGGCGAGTAGTTTGAAAAAAAAAAAAAAAAAAATATATATTATATATATATATATATATATATATATATATATATTATATATATATATATATATATATATATATATATATATATATATATATATACATATATATCATGAGAGGCAAGTGTTTTGGGAGCAGCTGAATGAGTGTGTTAGTGGTTTTGATGCACCAGACCGGGGTTATAGTGATGGGGGATTTGAATGCAAAGGTGAGTAATGTGGCAGTTGAGGAATAATTGGTATACATGGGGTGTTCAGAGTTATAAATGGAAATGGTGAAGAGCTTGTAGATTTATGTGCTGAAAAAGGACTAATGATTGGGAATACCTGGTTTAAAAAGTTGAGATATATATAAGTATACTTATGTAGTAGTAGAGATGGCCAGCGAGCGTTATTGGACTACGTGTTAATTGACAGGCGCGCGAAAAAAAGAGACTTTGGATGTTAATATGGTGAGAGGTGCAACTGGAGGGATGTCTGATCATTATCTTGTGGAGGCTAAGGTAAAGATTTGTATGGGTTTTCAGAAAAGAATAGTGAATGTTGGGGTGAAGATGGTGGTGAGAGTAAGTGAGCTTGAGAAGGAGACTTGTTGAGGAAGTACAAGAGAGACTGAGTACAGAATGGAAAAAGGTGAGAACAATGGAAGTAAGGGGAGTGGTGGAGGAATGGGATATATTTAGGGAATCAGTGAGGATTGCGCAAAAGATGCTTGTGGCATGAGAAGAGTGGTGGTGGGTTGATTAGAAAGGGTAGTGAGTGGTGGATGAAGAAGGAAGTGTATTAGTAAAAGAGAAGAGAGAGGCATTTGGACGATTTTTCCAGGGTAAAAAATGTAATTGAGTTTCAGATGTATAAAAGAAAGAGACAGGAGGTCAAGAAAAAGGTGCAAGAGGTGAAAAAAAGGGCAAATGAGAGTTGGGGTGAGAGAGTATCATTAAATTTTAGGGAGAATAAAAAGATGTTCGGGAAGGAGGTAAATAAAGTGCGTAAGACAAGGAGAAAATGGGAACTTCAGTGAAGGGCGCAAATGGGGAGGTGATAACAAGTAGCGGTGATGTGAGAAGGAGATGGAAGTGAGTATTTTGAAGGTTTGTTGAATGTGTTTGATGATAGAGTGGCAGATATAGATTGTTTTGGTCGAGGTTGTGTGCAAAGTGAGAGGGTTAGGGAAAATGATTTGGTAAACAGAGAAGAGGTAGTAAAAGCTTTGCGGAAGATGAAAGCCGGCAAGGCAGCAGGTTTGGATGGTATTGCAGTGGAATTTATTAAAAAAGAGGGTGACTGTATTGTTGACTGGATGGTAAGGTTATTTAATGTATGTATGACTGATGGTGAGGTGCCTGAGGATTGGCGGAATGCGTGCATAGTGCCATTGTACAAAGGCAAAGGGGATAAGAGTGAGTGCTCAAATTACAGAGGTATAAGTTTGTTGAGTATTCCTGGTAAATTATATGGGAGGGTATTGATTGAGAGGGTGAAGGCATGTACAGAGCATCAGATTGGGGAAGAGCAGTGTGGTTTCAGAAGTGGTAGAGGATGTGTGGATCAGGTGTTTGCTTTGAAGAATGTATGTGAGAATTACTTAGAAAAGCAAATGGAATTCTATGTAGCATTTTATGGATCTGGAGAAGGCATATGATAGAGTTGATAGAGATGCTCTGTGGAAGGTTTTAAGAATATATGGTGTGGGAGGCAAGTTGTTAGAAGCATTGAAAAGTTTTTATCGAGGATGTAAGGCATGTGTACGTGTAGGAAGAGAGGAAAGTGATGGTTCTCAGTGAATATAGGTTTGCGGCAGGGGTGTGTGGATGTCTCCATGGTTGTTTTAATTTGTTTATGGATCGGTTTGTTAGGGAGGTGAATGCAAGAGTTTTGGAAAGAGGGGCAAGTATGAAGTCTGTTGGGGATGAGAGAGCTTGGGAAGTGAGTCAGTTGTTGTTCGCTGATGATACAGCGCTGGTGGCTGATTCATGTGAGAAACTGCAGAAGCTGGTGACTGAGTTTCGTAAAGTGTGTGGAAGAAGAAAGTTAAGAGTAAATGTGAATAAGAGCAAGGTTATTAGGTAAAGTAGGGTTGAGGGTCAAGTCAATTGGGAGGTGAGTTTGAATGGAGAAAAACTGGAGGAAGTGAAGTGTTTTAGATATCTGGGAGTGGATCTGGCAGCGGATGGAACCATGGAAACGGAAGTGGATCATAGGGTGGGGAAGGGGGCGAAAATTCTGGGAGCCTTGAAGAATGTGTGGAAGTCGAGAACATTATCTCGGAAAGCAAAAATGGGTATGTTTGAAGGAATAGTGGTTCCAACAATGTTGTATGGTTGCGAGGCGTGGGCTATGGATAGAGTTGTGGGCAGGTGGATGGATGTGCAGGAAATGATATGTTTGAGGACAATGTGTGGTGTGAGGTGGTTTGATCGAGTAAGTAACGTAAGGGTAAGAGAGATGTGTGGAAATAAAAAGAGCGTGGTTGAGAGAGCAGAAAGAGGTGTTTTGGAATGGTTTTGGTCACATGAAGAGAATGAGTGAGGAAAGATTGACCAAGAGGATATATGTGTCGGAGGTGGAGGGAACGAGGAGAGGAGGGAGACCAAATTGGAGGTGGAAAGATGGAGTGAAAAAGATTTTGTGTGATCGGGGCCTGAACATGCAGGAGGGTGAAAGGAGGGCAAGGAATAGAGTGAATTGGAGCGATGTGGTATACTGGGGTTGACGTGCTGTCAGTGGATTGAATCAAGGCATATGAAGCGTCTGGGGTAAACCATGGAAAGCTGTGTTTTTATGTATATTTGCGTGTGTGGACGTATGCATATACATGTGTATGGGGCTGGGTTGGGCCATTTCTTTCGTCTGTTTCCTTGCGCTACCTCGCAAACGCGGGAGACAGCGACAAAGCAAAAAAAAAAAAAAAAAAAATAATATATATATATATTATATAAATTTATTATATATATTATATATATTATATATATATATAATAATATATATTTATATATTATATATATATATATAAATAATATATATACATATATTATTATATATATATATATATATGAATATTTATATATATATATTATATATATATTATATATATATAATATATATATATATATATATATTTTATATATATATATATTTATATAAATATATATATTATATATATTATAAATATATAATATATATATATATATATATATATATATATATATATAATATATTATATATATATATATATAATATATATATATATATATATATATATATATTATATATATATATATATATATTATATTAATATATATTATTATATATATATATATATATATATAATTATATATATATATATATATATATATAATTAATTTTTAAAATGGGAAACAGAAAAAGGTGTCACGCGGGGAGTGCTCATCCTCCATGAAGGCTCAGACTGGGGTGTCTAAATGTGTGTGAATGTAACCAGATATGAAAAACGGAGAGATAGGTAGTATGTTTGAGGAAAGGAACCTGGATGTTTTGGCTCTAAGTGAAACGAAGTTCAAAGGTAAAGGGAAGAGTAGTTTGGGAATGTCCTTGGGAGTAAAGTCAGGGGTTAGTGAGAGGACAGAGGAAGGGAAGGAGTAGCAATACTTCTGAAACAGGAGTTGTGGGAGTATGTGATAGAATGTAAGAAAGTAAATTCTCGATTAATATGGGTAAAACTGAAAGTCGATGGAGAGAGATGGGTGATTATTGGTGCATATTCACCTGGGCATGAGAAGAAAGATCATGAGAGGCAAGTGTTTTGGGAGCAGCTAAATGAGTGTGTTAGTGGTTTTGATGCACGAGACCTGTTTATAGTGATGGGTGATTTGAATGCAAAAGTGAGTAATGCGGCAGTTGAGGGAATAATTGGTATAGATGGGGTGTTCAGTGTTGTAAATGGAAATGGTGAAGAGCTTGTAGATTTATGTGCTGAAAAAGGACTGGTGATTGGGAATACCTGGTTTAAAAAGCGAGATATACATAAGTATACGTATGTAAGTAGGAGAGATGGCCAGAGAGCGTTATTGGATTACGTGTTAATTGACAGGTGCGCGAAAGAGAGACTTTGGATGTTAATGTGCTGAGAGGTGCAACTGGAGGGATGTCTGATCATTATCTGTGGAAGGCTAAGTAGAAGATTTGTATGGGTTTTCAGAAAAGAAGAGTGAATGTTGGGGTGAAGAGGGTGGTGAGAGTAAGTGAGCTTGGGAAGGAGACTTGTGTGAGGAAGTACCAGGAGAGACTGAGTACAGAATGGAAAAAGGTGAGAACAATGGAAGTAAGGGGAGTGGGGGAGGAATGGGATGTATTTAGGGAATCAGTGATGGATTGCGCAAAAGATGCTTGTGGCATGAGAAGAGTGGGAGGTGGGTTCATTAGAAAGTGTAGTGAGTGGTGGGATGGAGAAGTAAGATTATTAGTGAAAGAGAAGAGAGAGGCATTTGGACGATTTTTGCAGGGTAAAAAATGCAGTTGAGTAGGAGATGTATAAAGAAAGAGACAGGAGGTCAAGAGAAAGGTACAAGAGTTGAAAAAGAGGTCAAATGAGAGTTGGGGTGAGAGAGTATCATTAAATTTTAGGGAGAATAAATGATGTTCTGGAAGGAGGTAAATAAAGTGCGTAAGACAAGAAAGCAAATGGGAACTTCAGTGAAGGGCGCAAATGGGGAGGTGATAACTAATAGTGGTGATGTGAGAAGGAGATGGAGTGATTATTTTGAAGGTTTCTTGAATGTGTTTGATGATAGAGTGGCAGGTATAGGGTGTTTTGGTTGAGGTGGTATGCAAAGTGAAAGGGTTAGGGAAAATGATTTGGTAAACAGAGGAGAGGTAGTAAAAGCTTTGCGGAAGATGAAAGCCGGCAAGGCAACAGGTTTGGATGGTATTGCAGTAGAATTTATTAAAAAAGGGGGTGACTGTATTGTTGACTGGTTGATAAGGTTATTTAATGTATGTATGACTCATGGTGAAGTGCCTGAGATTGGCGGAATGCGTGCATAGTGCCATTGTACAAAGGCAAAGGTGATAAGAGTGAGTGCTCAAATTACAGAGGTATAAGTTTGTTGAGTATTCCTGGTAAATTATATGAGAGGGTATTGATTGAGAGGGTGAAGGCATGTACAGAGCATCAGATTGGGGAGGATCAGTGTGGTTTCAGAAGTGGTAGAGGATGTGTGGATCAGGTGTTTGCTTTGAAGAATGTATGTGAGAAATACTTCGAAAAGCAAATGGATTTGTATATAGTATTTATGGATCTGAAGAAGGCATATGAT
This sequence comes from Panulirus ornatus, assembly GCF_036320965.1. Taxonomy (NCBI): domain Eukaryota; kingdom Metazoa; phylum Arthropoda; class Malacostraca; order Decapoda; family Palinuridae; genus Panulirus; species Panulirus ornatus. Next base: position 41,779,697 of record NC_092225.1, on the reverse strand, counting down.
AGAGTTGATAGAGATGCTCTGTGGTAGGTATTAAGAACATATGGTGTGGGAGGCAAGTTGTTACAAGCAGTGAAAAGTTTTTATCGAGGATGTAAGGCATGTGTACTTGTAGAAGAGAGGAAAGTGATTGGTTCTCAGTGAATGTAAGTCTGCGGCAGGGGTGTGTGATGTCTCCATGGTTGTTTAATTTGTTTATGGTTGGGTTTGTTAGGGAGGTGAATGCAAGAGTTTTGGAAAGGAGGGCAAGTATGAAGTCTGTTGTGGATGAGAGAGCTTGGGAAGTGAGTCAGTTGTTCTTCGCTGATGATACAGCGCTGGTGGCTGATTGATGTGAGAAACTGCAGAAGCTGGTGACTGAGTTTGGTAAAGTGTGTGAAAGAAGAAAGTTAAGAGTAAATGTGAATAAGAGCAAGGTTATTAGGTACAGTAGGTTGAGGGTCAAGTCAATTGGGAGGTAAGTTTGAATGGAGAGAAACTGGAGGAAGTAAAGTGTTTTAGATATCTGGGAGTGGATCTGGAAGCGGATGGAACCATGGAAGCGGAAGTGGATCATAGGGTGGGGGAGGGGGCAAAAATTCTAGGAGTCTTGAAGAATGTGTGGAAGTCGAGAACATTATGTCGGAAAGCAAAAAATGAGTATGTTTAAAGGAATAGTGGTTCCAACAATGCTGTATGGTTGCGAGGCGTGGGCTATGGATAGAGTTGTGCGCAGGAGGATGGATGTGCTGGAAATGAGATGTTTGAGGACAATGTGTGGTGTGGTTGGTTTGATCGAGTAAGTAACGTAAGGGTAAGAGAGATGTGTGGAAATAAAAAGAGCGTGGTTGAGAGAGCAGAAGAGGGTGTTTTGAAATGGTTTGGGCACATGGAGAGAATAAGTGAGGAAAGATTGACCAAGAAGATATATGTGTCGGAGGTGGAGGGAACGGGGAGAAGTGGGAGACCAAATTAGAGGTGGAAAGATGGAGTGAAAAGATCTTGTGTGATCGGGGCCTGAACATCCAGGAGGGTGAAAGGAGGGCAAGGAATAGAGTGAATTGGATCGATGGGTTATACCGAGGTTGACGTGCTGTCAGTGGATTGATCAGGGCTTGTGAAAGCGTCTGGGGTAAACCCTGGAAAGCTGTGTAGGTATGTATATTTGTGTGTGTGGATGTATGTATATACATGTGTATGGGGGTGGGTTGGGCCATTTCTCTCGTCTGTTTCCTTGTGCTACCTCGCAAACGCGGGAAACAGCGACAAAGCAAAAAAAAAAAAAAAAATATATATATATATATATATATATATACATATATATATATATATATATATATATATATATATATATATATATATATATATATATATACCACATCGCTCCAATTCACTCTATTTCTTTGCCCTCCTTTCACCCTCCTGCATGTTCAGGCCCCGACACACAAAATCTTTTTCACTCCATCTTTCCACCTCCAATTTGGTCTCCCTTCTCCTCGTTCCCTCAATTCCGACACAATATCCTCATGGTCAATCTTTCCTCACTCATTCTCTCCATGTGACCAAACCATTTCAAAACACCCTCTTCTGCTCTCTCAACCACGCTCTTTTTTTTCCACACATCTCTCTTACCCTTACGTTACTTACTCGATCAAACCAACTCACACCACACATTGTCTCAACATCATTTCCAGCACATCCATCCTCCTGCGCAAACTCTATCCATAGCCCACGCCTCGCAACCATACAGCATTGTTGGAACCACTATTCCTTAAACATACTCATTTTTTGCTTTCCGACTAATGTTCTCGACTTCCACACATTCTTCAAGACTCCTAGAATTTTTGCCCTCCCCCACCCTATGATCCACTTCCGCTTCCATGGTTCATCCGCTTCAGATCCACTCCCAGATATCTAAAACACTTTACTTCCTCCAGTTTCTCCATTCAAACTTACCTCCCAATTGACTTGACCTCAACCTACTGTACCTAATAACCTTGCTCTTATTCACATTTATCTTAACTTTCTTCTTTCACACACTTTACCAAACTCGTCACCAGCTTTTCTACTATTCGCCATTTCCCGCCCATAGCGAGGTAGCGTTTAAGAAACCGAGGACTGGGCTTTGAGGGGAATATCCTCACCGGGCCTCTTTCTCTGTTTTCCCTTTTTTTGGAAAATTAAAAAAAAAAAAAGAGAGGGGAGATTTCCAGCCCCCCCCTCCCTTCCCTTTTAGTCGCCTTCTACGACAGCAAAGGGGAAAACGTGGGAAGTATTCTTTCTCCCCTATCCCGGGAATATATATATATATATATATATATATATATATATATATATATATATTTATATATATATATATATATTATAATACACACACGCACTTTTACACACACCCACAGACACACATTTACATATATATATACATATGAAAAGAGTAAGAAAAAAATTTAGAACTGGGAAAATTCTAGCTTGAATGAAATGAGAAAATGAATGTCACCTATTGGTCAACCTCTGGCTATGAAAAGGGAAATGTATCATTTTTTACAGAAAAAAACAATATTTTGTTCTCTTTAATTTTACAAACCCGTATCAATAAGCTTCATTTTCTAAGTACATTTCTTTTTCCAATTTCACTGACTGTGATCCTTGCTGTGATTACAAGAATGTTCTTCCCCCCACCCGGGATGCTACTACGTTTGTGAATCAAGAACCTTGCAACACAAAATTTGCCAGGTGGTAGAGTGTCCCCCGTGTATCGAGACGACTTCCTTATAAATATATATAAATTTTATAAAAATATATATATTATATATATATATATATATAATATATATATATATATATATATATATTTATATATAAAAATTTATATATTAATATATATTCCCATTTTTAGATGTTTTGGAAATAAAAGAGCGTGCTTGAGAGAGCAGAGAGTGTTTTGAAATGGTTTGGGCACAGGGAGAGAATGAGTGAGGAAAAATTGACCAAGAGGAGTATATGTGTCGGAGGGGGAGGGAAAGAGGAGAAAGGGGGACAAATTGGGGGGGTGGAAAGATGGAGGGGAAAAAGATTTTGTGTTTATCGGGCCTGGGAAAATGCAGGGGGGTGAAAGAAGGGGGAAGGAATTTGAGAGAATTGGAGCGATGTGGTATACCGGGGGGGTTTACTTTCTGTCAGTGGATTGAATAAGGCATTTTTGAAAACGTTTTTGGGGTAAACCATGGAAAGCTGTGTAGGTATGTACATTTGCGTTTGTGGCGTTTTGTATATTACTTTTGTATGGGGGTGGGTTGGGGGGGGCCAATTTTTTTCTTTCGTCTTTTCCCTTTCGCTACCTCGTAAACGCGGGAGACATCGGGCAAACCCAAAAAAAAAAAAAAATTAAAAAAAAAAAGTATATATTTATATTATTTATATATATTTATATATAATATATTATATATTTATATTTTATAAAATATATTTTTAATAATATATATTTTTATATATATAATATATTATATATATATATAATTATGTTTATTTATAAGATGGAGTGAAAAAGTTTTGTGTGGGGGCCTGAACATGCAGGGGGTGAAGGGGGAGAATTAGAGTGAATTGGAGTATGGGGTTTTTCAGGGGTTGCGTGCTGTCAGTGGATTGAAGAAGGGGAATGTGAGCGTCTGGGGTAAACCATGAAAGTGTGTAGGTATGAATTTTGCGTGTGGGGACGAGTGTATTTTCTGTTTTGGGGGGGGGGGGGGGTTGGGGCCCAAATTTCTTTCGTCTGTTTCCTTGCGTCCCTCGCAAACGGGGAGACAGGACAAAGTATAAAAAAAAAAAAAATATATATTTTTATTATATATATATTATATATATTTATATATATATTTATATATATATATATATTTATAATTCATTAATTATTATATATATATTTTATTTTTTTTTTTTTTTTTTTTTTTTTTTTTATTTGTCGCTGTCTCCGCTTTTTGCGAGTAGCGAAGGAAACAGGCGAAAAAAAAATTAAAAAAAAAAACCCCCCCCCCCCCCCCCCAAAACCCCAGTATTACACCGTCCACACACGAAAAATATACATACCTACACAGCTTTCCAGGGTTTTACCCCGACGCTTCACTTGGGTTTCCCACTCCTCGACGCACGTCAACCCCTTTTATACAACACTCCATTTACTCTATTCCTTCCCCTCCTTTACCCTCCTGCATTTTTCAGCCGTTCACACAAATCTTTTTAAACTCCTTTTTCCCACCTCCATTTTGGTCTCCCTCTTCTGCGGGTCTTCCCAAAGGTTTTATTCCACAAATTTTCTCTTTCCCTTTCGGGAATTACTGTTTTAAACCACCTTCCACAATTTCCAAATCTATCACAATTCCCGGGGCAATTTCATTATGGCATGGCCTCGGGATTCCATTTTTTGGGGGGGTTCAATATTTTCAACATTTCCCACTTTCCGAGTTTTTTGGGTTTTCGACTTCCCCCATTTTTTTAAGGCTCCCCAAATTTTCGCCCCCCCCCCAAAAATTTTTTCCACTTCCGCTTCCCTTTGGGTTTCCTCCCCTGACAGATTTCCCCTCCCCGAATCCCAAACACTTCACTTCCCCCAGTTTTTCTCCATTCAAAAATCACCCCCCAATTGACTTGACCCCCCAACCCCACTGTACTTTAAAAACCTTGCTCTTATTCAATTTACTTTTAAAATTTCTTCTTCCCCCACACTTTACCAAACTCAGTCACCCGCTTCTGCAGTTTCCCCACATTTAATCACCCCCAGCGTGTATCCCACGAACCCCCCCCCCCCCCAAATTTATCACTTCCAAGCTCTTTCCCCAAAAAAGACTTCAACTTGCCCTTTTCCAGGCTCTTGCAAATTTTCCTCCTAACAACCCCCCTCCAAAAAAAAAAATATTAAACAACCATGGAGACTCAACACCCCTGCCGCAACCTACATTCATGAGAACAAAACCTTTTTTCTCTCCTACACGTTTCACATGCCTTACCCTCGATAAAAATTTTTATGCTTCTAAAACTTGCCTCCCACACATAATTCTTAAAACCTTCCAAAACACCTCTTCAACTTATCATTTTGCCTTCTCCAGATCCATAAATGCTACATACAAATCATTTGTTTTCTAAAGGATTCTCAATAATTCTTCAAAGCAAACCCTGATCCCCACATCCCCTTCACTTTTTGAAACCCCACTGCTCTTCCCCCAAACTGATGCTCTGTACATGCTTCACCCTTCAATAATTCCCTCCCATATAATTTACCAGAATACTCAACAAAATTATTCCTCTGTTTAAATTTTAGCACTCCAATCTTATCCCTTTGCCTTTGTACAATGGCACTATGACGCATTCCGCCAATCCTCAGGCACCTCACCATGAGTCATACATACATTATATAACCTTCCCAAAACCAGTCAACAATACGGGTCCCCCCTTTTTTAATAAATTCCACTGCAATACCATCCAAACCTGCTGCCTTCCCGGGGCTTTCATCCCCGCAAAGCTTTTACTACCTCTCTCTGTTTCCAAATCTTTTTCCCTAACCCTCTAACTTTGCACACCACCTCGCCCCAAAAACACCCTATATCGGGCAACTCTGTCATCAGACACTTTACAAACCTTCAAAATATCATTCCATCTCCTTCTCACCCCACCACTACTTGTTATCCCCCTTCCCCATTTAGCCTTCACTGAAGTTCCATTTTGCTCCTTTTTGTCTTACGAACCCTTTTTTCTCCTTCCAGAACATCTTTTTTTCTCCCAAAAATTTACTGATATCTCTCACTCCAACTCTCATTTGCCTTTTTTTCCCCCCCTCTTGCACCTTTCTCTTGACCTCCTGTCTCTTTCTTTTATAACTTCCCCCACTCAATTGCATTTTTTCCCTGAAAAAAATCGTCAAATGCCTTTTCTCTTCTCTTTCACTAATACTCTTACTTTTTTAAAACCCCAAACCACTCACTCCCTTTCTAAACAGCCCCCTCCCACTATATATATATATATATATATATATTTTATATATTTATATATATATATTTATATATATATTTATATATATATATATATATATATTTATATAAATATATTTTATATATATATATATGGTCAAGAAAATTTAGGAGGTAAGATTGAATGGGGGAAAAACGGGAAAGGAAGTAAAGTGTTTTAGATATTTGGGAGTGGATCTGGCAGCGAATGGAACCATGGAAGTTGGGGAAGGGGGTCATGGGTTGGGGGAGGGGGCGAAATCCTGGGACCCTTAAAGAATGTGTGGAAGTCGAGAAACATTATCTGGGAAAGAAAAAATGGGTATGTTTGAAGGAACGTGGTTCCAACAATGTTGTTTGGTTGCGAGGCGTGGGTTTTGGGGGGGTTTAGAGTTGTGCGCAGCAGGATGGATGTGCTGGGGATATGAGTTGTTTGGGGAAACAAATTTTGTGGTGTGAGGTGGTTTGTTTCGAGTAAGTAACGTAAGGTTAGGAGTATTTTTGTGGAAAAAAAGAGCGGGGTTGAGAGAGCAGAAGAGGTGTTTTCAAATGGTTTGGGCACATGGAGAGAATGAGTAGGAAAGTTTGGCCAAGAGGATATATGTGTCGGAGGTGGAGGGAACGAGGAGATGAGTAGACCAAATTGGAGGGGGAAAGATGGAGTGAAAAGATTTGTGTGTGATCGGGGGCCGGGAACATGCAGGAGGGTTAAAAGGAGTGCAAGGAATAGAGTAAATTTGGGAAACGATGTGGTAAAAGGGGGTTGCGTGCTGTCGTGGTTTGGGAATCAGGGCATGTGAAGCGTTTGGGGTTAAACAGGGAAAGCTGTGTAGGTATGTATATTGCGTTTTGGGATGTATGTATGTAATGTGTATGGGGGTGGGTTGTGCCATTTCTTTCGTCTGTTTTCCCTTTCGTACCTCGCAAACGCGGGAGACAGCGACAAAAAAAAAAAAAAACTATATATATATATATATTATATTTATATATTATTTTTTTTATATATATATATATTATATATATATTATTTGATATATATATTTCTTTTTTTTTAAAATATTGCCCCTTTCCCGCATTAGCGAGGGTTCGTTAAGAACAGAGGACTGGCCTTTGAGGGGTTCCCTCACCTGGCCCAATTCTCTGTTCCTTCTTTTGGAAAAACCAAAAAAAAACGAGAGGGGGGGATTTCCAGCCCCCCCCTCCCCCCCTTTTATTCGCCCTTTTCGACATGCAGGGGAATACGTGGGAGGGATTCTTTCTCCCCTTTATATATTATAAAATATATATATATATATATATATATTTATATTATTTATATTTATTTATTATATTTATTTTATAATATATATAAAATTTATTATTTTATATATATTTTTTTATTTATAATTAAAATATATATATATATATATATATTTTATATATATATATATATATTATATTATATATATAATATATATATATTATTATCTAGATATATTTATATTTATATATATTTATATTATATTATATATATATATATATATAGTATTTTTATATATATTATATATATATATTTTTTTAGTAATATATATATATATATTATATATTTATATATAATATATTATATATATTATAATATATTAAAATATTTATATTTTATATATATTATATATATTATATATATATTTTTATATATATATATATTTTATATATCTATATATATATATATATATATTTATATATATAAAATATATTATTTTTATTTTATATATTTTATATATATTATATATATTATATATTTATTTATATATAAAATATATATATATATATTATATTATATATATATATTTATATATATATATATATATTATATTTTATATATATATATATATATTATTATATTTATATATATTTTATATATATATGTATATATATATATATTTTATATATAAGTTTTTTTTTTGCTTTTTTTTTTTTTTTGCTTTGGTCGCTGTCTCCCGCGTTTGCGAGTTTTAGCGCAAGGAAACAGAGGAAAGAAATGGCCCAACCCACCCCCATACACATGCCTTGATTCAATCCACTGACAGCATGTCAAACCCGGTATACCACACCGCTCCAATTCACTCTATTCTTTGCTCTCCTTTCACCCTCCTGCATGTTCAGGCCCCGATCACACAAAATCTTTTTCACCCCATCTTTCCACCTCCAATTTGGTCTCCCTCTTCTCCTCGTTCCCTCCACCTCTGACACATATATCCTCTTGGTCAATCTTTCCTCACTAATTCTCTCCATGTGACCAAACCATTTCAAAACACCCTCTTCTGCTCTCTCAACCACGCTCTTTTTATTTCCACACATCTCTCTTACCCTTATGTTACTTACTCGATCAAACCACCTCACACCACACATTGTCCTCAAACATCTCATTTCCAGCACATCCATCCTCCTGCGCACAACTCTATCCATCGTCCACGCCTCGTAACCATAAAACATTGTTGGAACCACTATTCCTTCAAACATACCCATTTTTGCTTTCCGAGATAATGTTCTCGACTTCCACACATTCTTCAAGGCTACCAGAATTTTCGCCCCCTCCCCCACTCTATGATCCACTTCCTCTTCCATGGTTCCATCCGCTGCCAGATCCACTCACAGATATATAAAACACTTCACTTCCTCCAGTTTTTCCATTCAAACTCACCTCCTAATTGAATTGACCCTCAACCCTACTGTACCTAATAACTTTGCTCTTATTCACATTTACTCTTAACTTTCTTCTTTCACACACTTTACCAAACTCAGTCACCAGCTTCTGCAGTTTCTCACATGAATCAGCCACCAGCGCTGTATCATCAGCGAACAACAACTGACTCACTTCCCAAGCTCTCTCAACAGCAACAGACTTCATACTTGCCCCTCTTTCCAAAACTCTTGCATTTACCTCCCTAACAACCCCATCCATAAACAAATTAAACAACCATGGAGACATAACACACCCCTGCCGCAAATCTACATTCCCTGAGAACCAATCACTTTCCTCTCTTCCTACACGTATACATGCCTTACATCCTCGATTAAAACTTTTCCCTGCTTCTAAGAACTTGCCTCCCACACCATATATTCTTAATACCTTCCACAGCGTATCTCTATCAACTCTATCATATGCCTTCTCCAGATCCATAAATGCTACATACAAATCCATTTGCTTTTCTAAGTATTTCTCACATACATTCTTCAAAGCAAACACCTTATCCACACATCCTCTACCACTTCTGAAACCACACTGCTCTTCCCCAATCTAATGCTCTGTACATGCCTTCACCCTCTCAATCAATACCCTCCCATATAATTTCCCAGGAATACTCAACAAACTTATACCTCTGTAACTTGAGCACTCACTCTTATACCCTTTGCCTTTGTACAATGGCACTATTCACGCATTCCGCCAATCCTCAGGCACCTCACCATGAGTCATACATACATTAAATAACCTTACCAACCAGTCAACAATACAGTCACCCCCTTTTTTAATAAATTCCACTGCAATACCATCCAAACCTGCTGCCTTGCCGGCTTTCATCTTCCGCAAAACTTTTACTACCTCTTCTCTGTTTACCAACTCATTTTCCCTAACCCTCGCACTTTGCACACCACCTCGACCAAAACACCCTATATCTGCCACTCTATCATCAAACACATTCAACAAACCTTCAAAATACTCACTCTATCTCCTTCTCACATCACCACTACTTGTTATCACCTCCCCATTTGCGCCCTTCACTGAAGTTCCCATTTACTCCCTTGTCTTACGCACTTTATTTACCTCCTTCCAGAACATCTTTTTATTCTCCCTAAAATTTAATGATACTCTCTCACCCCAACTCTCATTTGCCCTTTTTTTCACCTCTTGCACCTTTCTCTTGACCTCCTGTCTCTTTCTTTTATACATCTCCCACTCAACTGCATTTTTTCCCTGCAAAAATCGTCCAAATGCCTCTCTCTTCTCTTTCACTAATACTCTTACTTCTTCATCCCACCACTCACTACCCTTTCTAATCAACCCACCTCCCACTCTCCTCATGCCACAAGCATCTTTTGCGCAACCCATCACTGATTCCCTAAATACATCCCATTCCTCCCCCACTCCCCTTACTTCCATTGTTCTCACCTTTTTCCATTCTGTACTCAGTCTCTCCTGGTACTTCCTCACAAAAGTCTCCTTCCCAAGCTCACTTACTCTCACCACCCTCTTCACCCCAACATTCACTCTTCTTTTCTGAAAACCCATACAAATCTTCACCTTAGCCTCCACAAGATAATGATCAGACATCCCTCCAGTTGCACCTCTCAGCACATTAACATCCAAAAGTCTCTCTTTCTCGCGCCTGTCAATTAACACGTAATCCAATAACGCTCTCTGGCCATCTCTCCTACTTACATAAGTATACTTATGTATATCTCGGTTTTTAAACCAGGTATTCCCAATCATCATTCCTTTTTCAGCACATAAATCTACAAGCTCTTCACCATTTCCATTTACAACAATGAACACCCCATGTATACCAATTATTCCCTCAACTGCCACATTACTCACCTTTGCATTCAAATCACCCAACACTATAACCCGGTCTCGTGCCTCAAAACCACTAACACACTCATTCAGCTCCTTCCAAAACACTTGCCTCTCATGATCTTTCTTCTCATGCCCAGGTGCATATGCACCAATAATCACCCATCTCTCTCCATCAACTTTCAGTTTTACCCATATTAATCGAGAATTTACTTTCTTACATTCTATCACATACTTCCACAACTCCTGTTTCAGGAGTACTGCTACTCCTTCCCTTCCTCTTGTCCTCTCACTAACCCCTGACTTTATTCCCAAGATATTCCCAAACCACTATTCCCCTTTACCCTTGAGCTTCGTTTCACTCAGAGCCAAAACATCCAGGTTCCTTTCCTCAAACATACTACCTATCTCTTCTTTTTTCACATCTTGGTTACATCCACACACATTTAGGCACCCCAATCTCAGCCTTCGAGGAGGATGAGCACTCCCCGCGTGACTTTTTCTTCTGTTTCCCATTTTAGAAAGTTAAAAAAAAATACAAGGAGGGGAGGATTTCTGGCCCCGCTCCCGTCCCCTCTAGTCGCTTTCTACGACACGCGAGGAATATATATATATATATATATATATATATATATATATATATATATATATATATATATATATATATATATATATATATATATATATATATATATATATATATATATATATATGTATATATATATATATATATATATATATATATATATATATATATATATATATATATTTATATATATTTATATATATATATATATATATATATATATATATATATATATATATATATATATATATATATATATATACATATATATATATATGTATATATATATATATATATATATATATATATATATATATATATATATATATATATATATATATATATATATATATATATATATATATATATATATATATATATATACATATATATATATATATATATATATATATATATATATATATATATATATATATATATATATATATATATATATATATATATATATATATATATATATATATATATATGTATATATATATGTATATATACATATATACAATCCTCAGGCACCTCACCATGAGTCATACATACATTAAATAACCTTACCAACAAGTTAATAATATTTATGTATATATATATATATATATATATATATATATATATATATATATATATATATATATATTTTTTTTTTTTTCTTGCTGTCTCCCGCGGTTGCGACGTAGCGCAAGAAAACAGACGAAAGAAATGGCCCAACCCATCCCCATATACATGTATATACATACGTCCACACACACAAATATATATACCTACACAGCTTTCCGTGGTTTACCCCAGACGCTTCACATGCCCTGATTCACTCCACTGAAAGCACGTCGACCCCGGTATCCCACATCGATCCAATTCACTCTATTCCTTGCCCTCCTTTCACCCTCCTCCATGTTCAGTCCCCGATCACACAAAAGCTTTTTCACTCCATCTTTTCAATTCTAATTTGGTCTCCCACTTCTCCTCGTTCCCTCCACGTCCGACACATATATCCTCTTGGTCAATCTTTCCTCACTCATTCTCTGCATGTGCCCAAACCATTTCAAAACACCCTCTTCTGCTCTTTTATTTCTTTTATTTTTTTTTTATTTCTTTTATTTCCACACATCTCTCTTACCCTTACGTTACTTACTCTATCAAACCACCTCACACCACACATTGTCCTCAAACATCTCATTTCCAGCACATCCATCCTCCTGCGCACAACTCTATATATAGCCCACGCCTCGCAACCATACAACATTGTTGGAACCATTATTCCTTTAAACATATCCATTTTTGCTTTCGGAGATAATGTTCTCGACTTCCACTCATTCTTCAAGGCTCCCAGAATTTTCGCCCCCTCCCTCACCCTATGATCCACTTCCGCTTCCATGGTTCCATCCACTGCCAGATCCACTCCCATATATCTAAAACACTTTACTTCCTCCAGTTTTTTTTTATTCAAACTTACCTCCCAATTACCTCCCTACTGTACCTAATAACCTTGCTCTTATTCACATTTACTCTTAATTTTCTTCGTACACACACTTTACGAAACTCAGTCACCAGCTTCTGCAGTTTCTCACATGAATCAGCCACCAGCACTGTATCATCAGCGAACAACAACTGACTCACTTCTCAAGCTCTCTCATCAACAACAGACTTCATACTTGCCCCTCTTTCCAAAGCTCTTGCATTCACCTCCCTAACAACCCCATTAATAAACAAATTAAACAACCATGGAGACATCACACACCCCTGCCGCAAACCTACATTCACTGAGAACCAATCACTTTCCTCTCTTCATACACGTTCACATGCCTTACATCCTCGATAAAAACTTATCACTGCTTCTAACAACTTGCCTCCCACACCATATATTCTTAATACCTTTTCACAGAGCATCTCTATCAACTCTATCATATTCCTTCCCCCAGATCCATAAATGCTACATACAAATCCACTTGCTTTTCTACGTATTTCTCAGATACATTCTTCAAAGCAAACACCTGATCCACACATCCTCTACCACTTCTGAAACCACACTGCTGTTCCCCAATCTGATGCCCTGTACATGCCTTCACCCTCTCAATCAATACCCTCCCATATAATTTACCAGTAATACTCAACAAACTTATACCTCTGTAATTTGAGCACTCTTATCCCCTTTGCCTTTGTACAATGGCACTATGCGCGCATTCCGTCAATCCTCAGGCACCTCACCATGAGTCATACATACATTAAATAACCTTACCAACCAGTCAATAATACAGTCACCCCCTTTTTTAATAAATTCCAATGCAATACCATCCAAACCTGCTGCCTTGCCGGCTTTCATCTTCCGCAAAGCTTTTACTACCTCTTCTCTGTTTACCAAATCATTTTCCCTAACCGTCTCACTTTGCACACCACCTCGACGAAAACACCCTATATCTGCCAATCTATCATCAAACACATTCAAAAAACCTTCAAAATACTCACTCTATCTCCTTGTCACATCAGCACTATTTGTTATCAGTATCTATATATATATATATATATATATATATATATATATATATATATATATATATATATATATATATATATATATATATATATATATATATATGTAAATATATATATATATATATATATATATATATATATATATATATATATATATATATATATATATATATATATATATATATATATATATATATATATATATATATATATATATATATATATTACATATATATATATATATATATATATATATATATATATATATATATATATATATATATATATATATATATATATATATATATATATATATATATATATATATATATATATATATATATATATATATATATATATATATATATATATATATATATATATATATATATATATATATATATATATATATATATATATATATTTATACATGTATTTTAACTTTCTAAAAGGGGAAACAGAAGAATGGAGTTACGAGGGGAGTGCTCATCCTCCTCGAAGGCTCAGACTGGGGTGTCTAAATGTGTGTGGATATAACCAAGATGAGAAAAAAGGAGAGATAAGTAGGATGTTTGAGGAAAGGAACCTGGATGTTTTGGATCAGAGTGAAACGAAGCTCAAGGGTAAAGTGGAAGAGTGGTTTGCGAATGCCTTGGGAGTAAAGTCAGGGGTTAGTGAGAGGACAAGAGCAAGTGAAGGAGTGGCACTACTCCTGAAATAGGTGTTGTGGGAGATATGTGACATAGTGTAAGAAAGTAAATTCTAGATTGATGTGGGTAAAACTGAAAGTTGATGGAGAGAGATGGGTGATTATTAGAGCATATGCACCTGGGCATGAGAAGAAAGATCATGAGAGGCAAGTGTTTTGGGAGAAACTGAATGAGTGTGGTAGTGGTTTTAGTGCACAAGATCGGGTTATAGTGATTGTTGATTTGAACGGAAAGGTGAGTAATGTTTCAGTTCAGGGAATAATTAGTATACGTGGAGTGTTAATTGTTGTAAATGGAATTGGTGAAGAGCTTGGAGTGAAGAGAGTCATGAGAGTAAGTGAGCTTGGGAAGGACACTTGTGTGAGAAAGTACCAGGAGAGACTGAATACAGAATGGAAAAAGGTGAGAACAAAGAAGGTAAGGGGAGTGATGGATGAATGGGGTGTATTTAGGGAAGCAATGATGGCCTTTCTCAAAGGATGCTTGTGGCATGAGAAGCGGGGGAGGTGGGTTTATTAGAAAGGGTAGTTAGTGGTGGGATGAAGAATTAAGATTATTGGTGAAAGAGAAGAGAGCGGCATTTGGACGATTTTTGCATGGAAAAAATGAAAATGAATTGGAGATGTATAAAAGAAAGAGGCAGGAGGTCAAGAGAAAGGTGCAAGAGGTGAAAAAGAGGCAAATAAAAGTTGGGGAGAGAGAGTATCATTAGATTTTAGCGAGAATAAAAAGATGTTTTGGAAGGAGGTAAATAAAGTGCGTAAGAAAAGAGAGCAAATGGGAACTTCAGTGAAGGGTAATGATAAAAGGAAGTGGTGATGTGAGAAGGAGATGGAGTGAATATTTTGAAGGCTTGTTGAATGTAATTGATGATAGAGTGGCAGATATAGGGTGTTTTGGACGAGGAGGTGTGCAAAGTGAGAGGTTTAGGAAAAATGATTTGGTAAACAGAGAAGAGGTAGTAAAAGCTTTGCGGAAGATGAATGCCGGCAAGGCAGCAGGTTTGGATGGTATTGCAGTGGAATTTATTAAAAAAGAGTGTGACTGTATTATTGATTGGATGGTAAGGTTATTTAATGTATGTATGACTCATGGTGAGGTGCCTGAGGATTGGCGGAATGCTTGCATAATGCCATTGTACAATGGGAAAGGGGATGAGAGTGGGTGCTCATATTACAGAGGTATAAGTTTGTTGAGTATTCCTGGTAAATTATATGTGAGGTTACTGATTGAGAGGGTGAAGGCATGTACAGAGCATCTGATTGGGGAAGAGCAGTGTGGTTTCAGAAGTGTGTGATTGTGAGGACGAAGGGATGTAGAGAGCATAAGATTGGGGAAGAGCAGTGTGGTTTTAGAAGTGGTAGAGGATGTGTGGATCACGTGTTTGCTTTGAAGAATGCATGTGAGAAATACTTAGAAAAGCAAATGGATTTGTATGTAGAATTTATGGATCTGGAGAAAGCATATGATAGAGTTGATAGAGATTCTCTGTGGAAGGTATTAAGAATATTTGGTGAGGGAGGCAAGTTGTTATAAGCAGTGAAAGTCTTTATCGAGAATGTAAGGCATGTGTACGTGTAGGAAGAGAGGAAAGTGATTGGTTCTCTGTGATTGTATTTTTGCGGCAGGGTGTTGGATGTCTCCATGGTTATTTAATTTGTTTATGGATGGGGTTGTTAGGGAGGTGAATGCAAGAGTTTTGGAAAGAGGGGCAAGTATGCAGTCTGTTGTGGATGAGAAAGCTTGGTAAGTGAGTCAGTTTTTATTCGCTGATGATACAGCGCTTGCGGCTGATTCAGTGAGAAACTGGAGAAGGTGGTGACTGAGTTTGGTAAAGTGTGTGAAAGAAGAAAGTTAAGAGTAAATGTGAATAAGAGCAAGGTTATTAGGTACACTAGGGTTGAGGGTGAAGTCAATTGGGAGGTAAGTTTGAATGGAGAAAAATTGCAGGAAGTAAAGTGTTTTAGATATCTGGGAGTGGATCTGGCAGCGGATCGAACCATGGAAGCGGAAGTGAATCATAGGGTGGGGGAGGGAGCGAAAATTCTGGAAGCCTTGAAGAATGTTTGAAGTCGAGAACATTATCTTGGAAAGCAAAAATGGGTATGCTTGAAGGAATAGTGGTTCCAACAATGTTTTATGGTTGCGAGTCGTGGGCTATGGATAGAGTTCTGCGCAGGAGGGTGGATGTGCTGGAAATGAGATGTTTGAGGACAATATGCGGTGTGAGGTGGTTTGATCGAGTTAGTAATGAAAGGGTAAGAGATATGTGTGGAAATAAAAAGAGTGTGGCTGAGAGAGCAGAAGAGGTTGTTTTGAAATGGTTTGGTCACATGGAGAGAATGAGTGAGGAAAGATTGACCAAGAGGATATATGTGTCGAAGGTGGAGGGAACGAGGAGAAGTGGGAGACCAAATTGGATGTGGAAAGATGGAGTGAAAAAGATTTTGAGTGATCGGGGCCTGAACATCCAAGACGGTGAAAGGCGGGCAAGGAATAGAGTGAATTAGAACGATGTGGTATACTGGGGTCGACGTGCTGTCAAGGGATTGAACAAGGGCATGTGAAGCGTCTGGGGTAAACCATGGAATGTTCTCTGTGGCTTGGATATGGAGAGGGAGCTGTGGTTTCGGTGCATCATTCCATGACAGCTAGAGACTGAGTGTGAACGAATGGGGCCTTTGTTGTCTTTTCCTAGCGTTACCTCGCACACATGAGGGAGGAGGGGGTTGTTATTCCATGTGTAACGGAAAGGCGATTTGAATAAATAAAGGAAGACAGTATGAGTACAGAATGGAAAAAGGTGAGGACAAAGGAGGTAAGGGGAGTGGGGGAGGAATGATATGTATTTTAGGGAAACAGTGATGGCTTTCGCAAAAGATGCTTGTGGCGTGAGAAGCGTGGGAGTTTGGTTGATTAGAAAAGGTAGTGAGTGGTGGGATGAAGAAGTAAGATTATTAGTGAAAGAGAAGAGAAAGGCATTTGAACGATTTTTGCAGGGAAAAAATGCAAATGAGTGGGAGAGGTATAAAAGAAAGACGCTGGAGGTCAAGAGAAAGGTGCAGGAGGTGAAAAAAAGGGCAAATCAGAGTTGGGGTGAGAGAGTATCATTAAATTTCAGGGAGAATAAAAAGATGTTTTGGAAGGAGGTAAATAAAGTGCGTAAGACAGGGGAACAAATGAGAACTTCAGTGAAGGAGGCTAATGGGGAGGTGATAACAAGTAGTGGTGATGTGAGAGGGAGATGGAATGAGTATTTTGAAGGTTTGCTGAATGTGTTTGATGATAGAGTGGCAGATATAGGGAGTCTTGGTCGAGATGGTTTGCAAAGTGAGAGGGTTAGAGAAAATGATTTGGTAAATAGAGAGGAGGTAGTAAAAGCTTTACGGAAGATGAAAGCCGGCAAAGCAGCAGGTTTGTATGGTATTGCAGTGGAATTCATTAAAAAAGGGGGTGACTGTATTGTTCACTGGTTGGTAAGGTTATTTAATGTATGTATGATTCATGATGAGGTGCCTGAGGATTGGCGGAATGCTTGCATAGTGCCATTGTATAAGGGCAAAGGGGATAAGAGTGAGTGCTCAAACTAGAGAGGTATAAGTTTGTTGAGTGTTCCTGGTAAATTATATGGGAGGGTATTGATTGAGACAGTGAAGGCGTGTTCAGAGCATTAGATTGGGGAAGAGCAGTGTGGTTTCAGAAGTGGTAGAGGATGTGTGGATCAGGTGTTTGCTTTGAAGAATGTATGTGAGAAATACTTAGAAAACAAATGCAGAAACTGGTTGACTGAGTTGGTAAAGTGTTGTGAAAGAAGAAAGTTATGAGTAAATGTGATTAAGAGCAAGGTTTTAGGTACAGTAGGGTGTGGGTTAAGTCAATTGGGAGGTATGTTTGAATGCAGAAAAAACTGGAGGAAGTAAATTGTTTTAGATATTGGGAGGTTGATCTGGCAGCGGATGGAACCATGGAAGCGAAGTGTAATCATAGTTGGGGGAGGGGAGAGAATTCTGGGAGCCTTGATGAATTTTTGGAAGTCGAGAACATTATCTCGCAGAATGCAAAAATAAGTATCTTTGAGGAATAGTGGTTTCCAACAATGTTGTATGGGTGCGAGGGCGTGGGTCTATGGATAGAGTTGTGGGTAGGAGAGAGTGGATGTGCTGGAAATGAGATGTTTGAGGGGACTATATGATGTAGGTGTGAGGTGGTTTGATCGTGTAAGTTATGTAAGGGTGGAGGAGAGATTAGAGGAAATATAAGAGCGTGGTTCGGAGCAGTGGGGGTGTTTTGAATTGGTTATGTCACCATGGAGAGGTATGAGAGGTAGAAGAAAGATTGCCAAGAGGAAAATGTGTCAGAGGTGGAGGGAAACGAGTAGAATGGGAGACCAAATTTTGTGGAATGATGGAGTGAAAAAGATTTTGAGTGATCGGGGCCTGGAAGATGAGGAGGGTAAAAGGCGTACAAGGAATAGAGTGTATTTGAAGGGATGTTGTATACCGGGGTCTTTAGTGCCTGTAATGGATTGAACCAGGGCCATGTGAAGCGTCTGGGGTAACAACCATGCAAAAGTGTGTGGGGGTTCTATGTGGGACGGTGCTGTGGTTTCGGTGCTTTATTACGATGACAGCTAGAGGGACTGAGTGTGAGACGATTGGGGCCTTTGTGGTCTTTTCCTAGCTCTACCTCGCACACATGAGCGGGGAGGTGGTTGTTAATCCTTGTGTGGCGAGGTGGCGTTGGGAAACAAAAAGGCAGAATGTCTGAATTATGTATAGGTATGTATTTGTGCGTGTGTGGACATGTATGTATATACATGTGTATGGGGGTGGGTTTGGGCCATTTCTTTCGTTGTTTACCTTGGCTACCTCGCAAACGCGGGAGACAGGAAAAAGCAAAAAAAAAAAAAAAAAAAAAAATATATATAATTTTTATATATCATATATTATATATATATATCTATTATATATATTATATATATATACTATATATATATATAGATATCATCAGATAGTGTGATTTATGCTGAAAGACGGAGGCCTTTCAATATGCAGATTTATATATAAATAAATGCAATATGAACTCGATATCACCACGTGTTCGTCGCTCACCATCCCGGGTAGTGTTGATGCTGTAAGCAACATGGAAGCAGGGCAGCGGTGGACCGAGACGAAAAGGAGGGGGACAAGAGCATGCTTTCAGGTTGTGTTTCGCAAGAGCAAGTCAGTTTAACTTGGCCCACCAGTGATGATGCTACTAGTTTGTGAAATCAAGAACATTGAACACAAACCTCGCCAGGTGTAGAGTGTCCCGCAGTGTATTCGAAAAGATTCCCCAGAACTTTTTTAAAGGGGAAGTAAAATTGTTATAGTTGTGTTTCTGGAGTGTTAGTTTTCATACATGGTGCTTTGACAGAAAATAGTGAAATTGGATAAAAATGTAGCTTAGACATTGAAGCTTATTGATACAGTGGTTTAAATGATGAGAACTCCTATTAGACGTTGTGTAAATAAATTATGCATTTCATTTATACATAGCCAGAGGTTGAACCAGTATGTGACATTCATTTTTCATTTCATTTCAAGCTAGAAGTTTCAGTTTTCTAAATTGTTTCTTACATTTTTATAGTATATATATGTTTGTG
>NC_092225.1:41749854-41759634 GCF_036320965.1 Panulirus ornatus | reverse complement strand
AGCTGTGATTTATGTGCTGAAATATATATATATATATATATATCTATATATTACATATATATTTTTTATATATATATTAATATATTTATATATTATATAGTAATAATATATATATATATATATATATATATATATATATATAATATATATTTATATATATATATATTATATAAATAAAAACATTATATATATATATATATTATATATTTTATATATATATATATATATATATATTTATTTTTATATATATAATATATATATTTATATATATATATATATATATATAATTATATATATATATATATATAGGATGAAACAGACTTTGCTAATCCGTGAGAGTGTTGGAGAAACATGTTGAGGAAAGAAAACTGAAGATAAATCATGTGGTTATAATTGCTGGGATTCACAGTGAGCACTTTGACCATGTCATAGCTAATATGTCCACACTCTATAAGGTAGGAACTCTTATCTCTGTACCTGTAATAGTTCTGAGTCGAGGAATTATATTTTGGCTACTAAGTATTGGAGACCACACCATCCAGGTATCGGATGATGTGTTTGACCCTAAGTGGTCATGGTGTGGCCTTATACTGCTTGGACAACCATCCACTGTTTCCACGACTGGCTTGAAATGGAATTTAGACAACCAGGTGTTGGCATTTGGACACTTGGTGAGCACATCAAACACATATGATCCTACATGTCATGGAAAAGTCACAATCAAGACATCTCAACTTCTTCTTTGGACAATGGGTTGGAACTATGAAAAATTTTCTGGAAATTCTCCTAGCAGGAATTTTGCAGGTAATAATCCAGTCCATAAGTGCACCTAAACCTTGGTCCCATAGAAGATGCCACGAAAAATACAGGATTAGTCCTCAATTCAAAATAGATAAAAAAAATGTGTCAAATTAATAATGTCCATGATAATGACCTTGAAAGTTTTTCTTGTAAAACATGTATTAGCCATTTTCTAGTATGAGCAAAGTAAGTTTATTTAAATAATTATTCAAATGGTAAGGATGTTTTTGAGTTTAATGTTATGACAACATTTATGTAGAAGAGGAATAACTTTATAAGCACTGGAATTATATTCAGAACTGTTTTTTGTCATTGGAAACCAACCTTTCATGAGTTTATGTTGGAATTTTGTTCATAAAATTACCAGATTAAATTCACATAAATAAAATAAGTGTTGTAGAGTTGTACATCAATTAGGTCTGATCAGCTTCGAAATCAGTGGTATATTAAGGACTTGGGTACCATGGGGCCAAAATATTCTACACTACTTGACAGATCTCTAAAAAATGTTATGAAACCATATATAATGTGTACAGTAAACATTTGTAAATAAAACTATACAAGCTTTACATAATCCTGAATTTCTGGTAATCGATACTGATTATGTATGCCTACTAGAAAACCGTTGTGGTAAAAGGAGAAATACTAGAGTACATAAGACCATCAAGAATTTGTGAATTTATCATGATCAAATAGGTACAATGGGCAACCAAAGGGCCTACTGGGCTAAGATATTGTAAAATTAATGGAAAGGTCTGTGAGGCATGGATGTATTCTTTCTCCCCTACCCCCAGGGATATATAAGGATATATAGGGAGAAAGAATACTTCCCACGTATTCCCTGCATGTCATAGAAGGCGACTAAAAGGGGAGGGAGCGGGGGGCTGGAAATCCTCCCCTCTCGTTTTTTTTTTTACTTTCCAAAAGAAGGAACAGAGAAGGTGGCCAAGTAAGGATATTCCCTCAAAGGCCCAGTCCTCTGTTCTTAACGCTACCTCGCTAATGTGGGAAATGGCGAATAGTTTGAAAGAAAGAAAATATATATATATATATATATATATATATATATATATATATATATATATATATATATATTTTTTTTTTTTTTTTTTTTCATACTATTCGCCATTTCCCGCATTAGCGAGGTAGCATGAAGAGCAGAGGACTGAGTCTTTGAGAAAATATCCTCACTTGCCCCCTCCTCTGTTCCTCTTTTGGAAAAATTAAATATAAAAAAAAAAAAAACGAGAGTGGAGGATTTCCAGCCTTCCGCTCCCTCCCCTTTTAGTCGCCTTCTACGACACGAAGGGAAAACGTGGGAAGTATTCTTTTTCCCCTATCCCCATATATATATATATATATATATATATATATATATATATATATATATATATATATATATATATATATATATATATATATATATATATATATATATATATATATATATATATATATATTTAAGAGTAAGTGTGAATAAGAGCAAGGTTATTAGGTACAGTAGGGTTGAAGGTCAAGTCAATTGGGAGGTGAGTTTGAATGGAGAAAAACTGGAGGAAGTGAAGTGTTTTAGATATCTGGGAGTGGATCTGGCAGCGGATGGAACCATGGAAGCGGAAGTGGATCATAGGGTGGGGAGGGGGGCGAAAATTCTGGGAGCCTTGAAGAATGTGTGGAAGTCCAGAACATTATCTCGGAGAGCAAAAATGGGTATGTTTGAAGGAATAGTGGTTCCAACAATGTTGTATGGTTGCGAGGCGTGGGCTATGGATAGAGTTGTGCGCAGGAGGTTGGATGTGCTGGAAATGAGATGTATGAGGACAATGTGTGGTGTGAGGTGGTTTGATCGAGTAAGTAACGTAAGGGTAAGAGAGATGTGTGGAAATATAAAGAGCGTGGTTGAGAGAGCAGAAGAGGGTGTTTTGAAATGGTTTGGGCACATGGAGAGAATGAGTGAGGAAAGATTGACCAAGAGGATATATGTGTCGGAGGTGGAGGGAACGAGGAGAAGAGGGAGACCAAATTGGAGGTGGAAAGATGGAGTGAGAAAGATTTTTTGTGATCGGGGCCTGAACATGCAGGAGGGTGAAAGGAGGGCAAGGAATAGAGTGAATTGGAGCGATGTGGTATATCGGGGTTGACGTGCTGTCAGCGGATTGAATCAGGGCATGTGAGGCGTCTGGGTAAACCATGGAAAGCTGTGTAGGTATGTATATTTGCGTGTGTGGACGTATGTATATACATGTGTATGGGGGTGGGTTGGGCCATTTCTTTCGTCTGTTTCCTTGCGCTACCTCGCAAACGCGGGAGACAGCGACAAAGCAAAAAAAAAAAAAAAAAAAAAATATATATATATATATATATATATATATATATATATATATATATATATATATATATATATATATATATATATATATATATATATATATATATATATATATATACATAAATATATATATATAATTTTTTTTTTCTTATATTATCATACTTTGCCACTGCCTCCCGCGTTAGTGATCGAGCGCATGGAAACAGACGAAACAGCCCAACCTACCCACATACATATTGATATACATACACGTCCACACAGGCAAATACACAGCTCAATACATCATCTCAACGTATACACACTCAGATATATACCCCTATACATATGCACATGATTCATACTCTCTCCCGTTATTCAGTCCCGTCGCCAACCCGCTACATATGAAATTACAGCCAACTTCCCCCGCATGTGCGCGAGGTACCGCAAGGAAAAAAAAACAAAGACCACATTCGTTCACACTCAGTCCCTAGCTGTCATGTATAATGCATCGAAAACACAGCTCCCTTTACACATTCAGGCCCCACAGAACTTTGCATGGTTTACCCCAGATGCTTCCTATGCCCTGATTCAATCCATTGACAGCATTTCGACCCCGGTATACCACATCCTTCCAATTCACTGTATTCCCTGCACGTCTTCCTCCCTTCTGCATGTTCAGGCCCCGATCGCTCAATATCTTTTTTACTCCATCTTTTCACCTCAAATTTCGTCTCCCACTTCTCGTTGTTCCTAACAACTCTGACATATATATCCTCTTTGTCAATCTTTCCTCACTTATTCTCTCCATGTGACCAAACCATTTCAAAGCACCTTCTTCACTCCTCTCAACCACACTCTTTTTTTTTACCAGACAACTCTCTTACCCTAACATTACTTACTAGATCAAACAATTTCACACCACATAATGTCTTCAAACACCTCAATTCCAGCATATTCATCCTCCGCCGCACAACTCCATCTATAGCCCAACCCTCGCAACTATAAAACATTGTTGCAACCAATATTTCTTCAAACATACCCACTTTTGCTTTCCAAGATAACGTTCTCAACTTCCACACATTCTTCAACGCTCCCAAAGCTATCGCCCCCTATCCCTACCCTATGATTCACTTCCGCTTCCATGGTTCCATCCGCTGCCAGATCCACTCCCAGATATCTAAAACACTTTACTTCCTCCAGTTTTTCTCCAATCAAACTTACCTCCCATTTGAGATGTCCCTATACCCTACTGTACGCAATAACCTTGCTCTTATTCACATTTACTTTTAGCTTTCTTCTTTCACACACTTTACCAAACTAGGCCAACACCTTATGCAATTTCTCACACGATTCATCCGCCAGCCCTGGTATCATCAGCGAACACCTATTGACTCACTTCCCAAGCTTTCTCATCCACAACAGGCTGTATACTTGCCCTTCTTTCCAAAACCCTTGCATTTACCTCCCTAACAACCCCAACCATAAACAAATTAAACAACCATGGAGACATCACACACCCCTGCCGCAAACATATATTCACTGAGAACCAATCACTTTCCTCTCTTCCGACACGTACACATGCCTTAAAACATCGACAAGAACTTTTTACTGCTTCTAACAACTTGCCTCGCACACGATATATTCTTAATACCTTCCACACAGCATCTTTGTCAGCTCTATCATATACCTTCTCCAGATCCATAAATGCTACATAAAATCCATTTCCTTTTCCAACTATTTCTTCCCCAATTTGATGATCTGGATATGCCTTCACCCTCTCAATCAATATCCTCCCATATGATTTAGAAGGAATACTCAATAAACAGATTCCTCTGTAATTTGAGAACTGACTTTTATTCCCTTTGCCTTTGTACAATGGCACTATGCACGCATTCCGCCAATCCTCAGGCACCTCACCATGAGCCATACATACATTAAATAACCTTACCAACCAGTCAAAAATACAGTCATCCCCTTTTTTAATAAATTCCACTGCAATACCATCCAAACCCGCTGCCTTGCCGGCTTTCATCTTCCGAAAAGCTTTTACTACCTCTTCTTTGTTTACCAAATCATTCTCCCTATCCCTCTCAATATGCACACCACCTCGACCAAAGCACCCTATATCTGCCACTATATCATCAAACACATTCAACAAACCTTCAAAATACTCACTCCATCTCCATCTCACATCACCACTACTTGTTATCACCTACCCATTAGACCCCTTCACTGAAGTTCCCATTTGTTCCCTTGTCTGAAGATCTTTATTTACCTCCTTCCAAAACATATTTTTACTCTCCCTAAATTATAATGATACTCTGTCACCTCAACTCTCATTTGCCCTCTTTTTCATGTCTTGCACCTTTCTCTTGACCTCCTGCCTCTTTCTTTTATACATCTCTCACTCATTTGCATTATTTCCCTGCAAATATCGTCCAAACGCCTCTCTCTTCTCTTTCACTGATAATTGTACTTCTTAATTCCACCACTGATACATATATATATATATATATATATATATATATATATATATATATATATATATATATATATATATATATATATATATATATATATATATATATATATATATATATATATATATTTATATATATATATACATATATATATATATATATATATATATATATATATATATATATATATATATATATATATATATATATATATATATATATATATATATATATATATATATATATATATACATATATATATATTGCTTTGAAGAATGTATGTGAGAAATACTTAGAAAAGCAAATGGATTTGTATGTAGCATTTATGGATCTGGAGAAGGCATATGATAGAGTTGATAGAGATGCTCTGTGGAAGGTATTAAGAATATATGGTGTGGGAGGAAAGTTGTTAGAAGCAGTGAAAAGTTTTTATCGAGGATGTAAGGCATGTGTACGTGTAGGAAGAGAGGAAAGTGATTGGTTCTCAGTGAATGTAGGTTTGCGGCAGGGGTGTGTGATGTCTCCATGGTTGTTTAATTTGTTTATGGATGGGGTTGTTAGGGAGGTAAATGCAAGAGTTTTGGAAAGAGGGGCAAGTATGAAGTCTGTTGGGGATGAGAGAGCTTGGGAAGTGAGTCAGTTGTTGTTCGCTGATGATACAGCGCTGGTGGCTGATTCATGTGAGAAACTGCAGAAGCTGGTGACTGAGTTTGGTAAAGTGTGTGGAAGAAGAAAGTTAAGAGTAAATGTGGATAAGAGCAAGGTTATTAGGTACAGTAGGGTTGAGGGTCAAGTCAATTGGGAGGTGAGTTTGAATGGAGAAAAACTGGAGGAAGTGAAGTGTTTTAGATATCTGGGAGTGGATCTGGCAGCGGATGGAACCATGGAAGCGGAAGTGGATCATAGGGTGGGGGAGGGGGCGAAAATTCTGGGGGCCTTGAAGAATGTGTGGAAGTCGAGAACATTATCTCGGAAAGCAAAAATGGGTATGTTTGAAGGAATAGTGGTTCTAACAATGTTGTATTGTTGCGAGGCGTGGGCTATGGATAGAGTTGTGCGGAGGAGGATGGATGTGCTGGAAATGAGATGTTTGAGGACAATGTGTGGTGTGAGGTGGTTTGATCGAGTAAGTAACGTAAGGGTAAGAGAGATGTGTGGAAATACAAAGAGCGTGGTTGAGAGAGCAGAAGAGGGTGTTTTGAAGTGGTTTGGGCACATGGAGAGAATGAGTGAGGAAAGATTGACCAAGAGGATATATGTGTCGGAGGTGGAGGGAACGAGGAGAAGAGGGAGACCAAATTGGACGTGGAAAGATGGATTGAAAAAGATTTTGTGTGATCGGGGCCTGAACATGCAGAGGGTGAAAGGAGGGCAAGGAATAGAGTGAATTGGAGCGATGTGGTATACCGGGGTTGACGTGCTGTCAGTGGATTGAATCAAGGCATGTGAAACGTCTGGGGTAAACCATGGAAAGCTGTGTAGGTATGTATATTTGCGTGTGTGGACGTATGTATATACATGTGTATGGGGGGGGTTGGGCCATTTCTTTCGTCTGTTTCCTTGCGCTACCTCGCAAACGCGGGAGACAGCGACAAAGTATAATAAAAAAATATAATAATAATAATATATATATATATATATATATATATATATATATATATATATATATATATATATATATATATATATATATATATATATATATATATATATATATATATATATATATATATATATATATATATATATATATATATATATATATATATATATATATATATATATATATATATATATATATATATATATATATATATATATATATATATATATATATATATATATATGTCATCTTGCTGCCCACGCGTCGGACATAACGTTACCTTCAGGTCAGGAGCCTGGTCCTGCTGTTGCCCCTGGTCCATACCTGCAGAGGGCGGGAGTGTCCAGTGCCCCACCAGTGTCAAGGAGTTGGTCTGGAGGAGCTGAGCTCCGGCACGCGCGAGGCTGCGTTCTGTCTCGTCCAGGGAGCCACGCCCATATGTCCCGGCATCGATATCAATGGTAACCCGATATCGGTCACAACCACACCGCCCGTGACTACAACAACGCCACCCGTGACTACAATCACGCCACCCGTGACTACAACCACGCCACCCGTGACTACAACCCCGCAGGGGCCCAGCTGTGAGGAGGCTTCATGCGAAGGGAAATCTGAGGGTGTGTATGCCCACCGCGAATGCGACTGCCAACGGTATTACACCTGCGTGACGTCCGTGTCAGGCAACAGTCTCATCCTGAGCCAGTACCGCTGCACAGGGAACAAAGTCTTCGACCAGGACACCTACGAGTGCGTCAGGGACAGAAGCAAGTGTCCGTGAGTTAGCTAGGCTATGTATGAGAACGCCCCCTTCGCGCTTCGATGCTGCGCTACAACCAGAAGTAGGGAAATGATGGACTCGCTGCTGTGTAACCTGTAAGCAAGCTAAGTCCGGTAACATTATATATATATATATATATATATATATATATATATATATATATATATATATATATATATATATATATATATATATATATATATATATATATATATATATATATATATATATATATATATATATATATATATATATATATATATATATATATATATATATATATATCAAAAGAAAATCATACTTCAGTACAGTAAATAATTTATTCAAACATAACAGTACACATGTTTCATGACGAAAATCCGCCTCGACAGAGGGTAGACAATGCTCAAATTTTCCATGTCCCAACTGAAGCTGAAAGGCCTGTACATCCTCCTCCCTCCATCTATAGTGACGTTTAAGTATATTATCAACTAGTGTGATTTCCCCTTTCATGAAATTATCACGAACTAGCTAGACCGTCCAGTCATTACTATATATATATATATATATATATATATATTTATTTTTTTTATTATACTTTGTCGCTGTCTCCCGCGTTTACGAGGTAGCGCAAGGAAACAGACGAAAGAAATGGCCCAACCCCCCCCCCCCCCCCCCCGCACATACACATGTATATACATACGTCCACACACGCAAATATACATACCTACACAGCTTTCCATGGTTTACCCCAGTCGCTTCACATGCCTTGATTCAATCCACTGACAGCACGTCAACCCCGGTATACCACATCGCTCCAATTCACTCTATTCCTTGCCCTCCTTTCACCCTCCTGCATGTTCAGGCCCCGATCACACAAAATCTTTTTCACTCCATCTTTCCACCTCCAATTTTGTCTCCCTCTTCTCCTCGTTCCCTCCACCTCCGACACATATATCCTCTTGGTCAATCTTTCCTCACTCATTCTCTCCATGTGCCCAAACCACTTCAAAACACACTCTTCTGCTCTCTCAACCACGCTCTTTTTATTTCCACACATCTCTCTTACCCTTACGTTACTCACTCGATCAAACCACCTCACACCACACATTGTCCTCAAACATCTCATTTCCAGCACATCCATCCTCCTGCGCACAACTCTATCCATAGTCCACGCCTCGCAACCATACAACATTGTTGGAACCACTATTTCTTCAAACATACCCATTTTTGCTTTCCGAGATAATGTTCTCGACTTCCACACATTCTTCAAGGCCCCCAGAATTTTCGCCCCCTCCCCCACCCTATGATCCACTTCCGCTTCCATGGTTCCATCCGCTGCCAGATCCACTCCCAGATATCTAAAACACTTCACTTCCTCCAGTTTTTCTCCATTCAAACTCACCTCCCAATTGACTTGCCCCTCAACCCACTGTACCTAATAACCTTGCTCTTATTCACATTTACTCTTAACTTTCTTCTTCCACACACTTTACCAAACTCAGTCACCAGCTTCTGCAGTTTCTCACATGAATCAGCCACCAGCGCTGTATCATCAGCGAACAACAACTGACTCACTTCCCAAGCTCTCTCATCCCCAACAGACTTCATACTTGCCCCTCTTTCCAAAACTCTTGCATTTACGTCCCTAACAACCCCATCCATAAACAAATTAAACAACCATGGAGACATCACACACCCCTGCCGCAATATATATATATATATATATATATATATATGTGTGTGTATGTATATATATATATATATATAAAGTTGATAGCCACGAAGAAAATAAAGCACAAGTTCCCAAGTTCACTTCCATGTAATAATT
>NC_092225.1:41732621-41749754 GCF_036320965.1 Panulirus ornatus | reverse complement strand
TGGACTCAAAGGAATATATATATATATATATAATATATATATATATATATATTATATATATATATATATATATTATATATATATATATATATATTATATATATATTATGTATATATATCCCTGCGGATAGGGGAGAAAGAATACTTCCCACGCATTCCTCACGTGTCGTAGAAGGCGACAAAAGGGGACGGGAGTGGGGCGCTAAAAACCCTCCCCTCCTTGTACTTTAATTTTCATAATGGGGAAACTGAAGAAGGAGTCACGCGGGGAGTGCTATTCCTCCTTGAAGGCTCATATTGGGGTGTCTAAATGTGTGTGGATGTAACCAAATGATGAAAAAGGAGAGATAGGTAGTATGTTTGAGCAAAGGAACCTTGATGTTTTGGCTCTGAGTGAAACAAAGCTCAAGGGTAAAGGTGAAGAGTGGTTTGGGAATGTCATTGCAGTAAAGTAAGGGTTAGTGAGAGGACAACAGCAAGGGAAGGTGTAGCACTACCCCTGAAACAGGACTGGTAGAAGTATGTGATAGAGTGTAAGAAAGTAAACTCTAGAATGATATGGGTAAAACTGAAAGTTGATGGAGAGAGATGGGTGTTTATTGGTGCATATGCACCTGGGCATGAGAAGAAAGATCATGAGAGGCAAGTGTTTTGGGAGCAGCTGAATGACTTTGTTAATAGTTTTGATGCACGAGACCGGGTATTATTGATGGATGATTTGAATGCAAAGGTGAGTTATGTGGCAGTTGACGGAATAATTGGTATACATGGGGTGTTAAGTGTTGTAAATGGAAATGGTGAAGAGTTTCTAGATTTATGTGCTGAAAAGGGACTGGTGATTAGGAATATCTGGTATTAAAAGAGAGATATACATAAGTATACGTATGTAAGTAGGAGAGATGGCCAGAGAGCGTTATTGGATTACGTGTTAATTGATAGGCGCGGGAAAGAGAGACTTTTGGATAATAATGTGCTGAGAGGTGCAACTGGAGGGATATCTGATCATTATCATGTGGAGGCGAAGGTGAAGATTTGTAGAGTTTTTCAGAAAAGAAGAGAGAATGTTCGGGTGAAGAGGGTGGTGAGAGTAAGTGAGCTTGGGAAGGAGATTTGTGTGAGGAAGTACCAGGAGAGAATGAATACAGAATGGAAAAAGGTGAGAACAAAGGACGTAAAGGGAGTGGGGGATGAATGGGTTGTATTTAGGGAAGCAGTGTTGGCTTCCGTAAAAGATGCTTGTGGCATGAGAAGCGTTGGAGGTGGGCAGATTAGAAAGGGTAGTGAGTGGTGGGATGAAGAAATAAGATTATTAGTGAAAGAGAAGAGAGAGGGATTTGGAGGATTTTTGCGGGAAAATAGTGCAAATGAGTGGGAGATGTATAAAAGAAAGAGGTAGGAGGTTAAGAGAAAGGTGCAAGAGGTGAAAAAGAGGGCAAATGAGGGTTGTGGTGAGAGAGTATCATTAAATTTAAGGGGGAATGAAAAGATGTTCTGGAAGAAGGTAAATAAAAGGAGTAAGACAAGGGAACAAATGGGAACTTCAGTGAAGGTGGCTAATGGGGAGGTGATAACAAGAAATAGTGATGTAAGAATGAGATAGAGTGATTATTTTGAGGGTTTGTTGAATGTGTTTGATGATAGAGTGGCAGATATAGGGTGTTTTGGTCGAGATGGTGTGCATATTGAGAGGGTTACTGAAAATGATTTGGTTAACAGAGAAGAGGTAGTAAAAGCCTTGCGGAAGATGAAAGCCGGCAAGGCAGCGGGTTTGGATGGTATTGCAGTGGAATTTACTAACATTGGGGATGACTATATTGTTAACTGGTTGGTAAGGTTATTTAAAATATGTATGATTCATGGTGAGGTGCCTGAGGCTTGGCGGAATGCTTGCACAGTGCCATTGTACAAAAGGAGAGGGGATAAGAATGAATGCTCAAATTACAGAGGTATAAGTTTGTTGAGTATTCCTGGAAAATTATATGAGAGGGTATTGATTGAGAGGGTGAAGGCAAGTACAGAGCATCAGATTGGGGAAGATCAGTGTGGTTTCTGAAGTGTTAGAGGATGTGTGGTTCAGGTGTTTGCTTTGAAGAATGTATGTGAAAAATACTTAGAAACGGAAATGGATTCGTATGTAGCATTTATGGATCTGGAGAAGGTATATGATAGAGTTGATAGAGATGCTCTGTGGAAGGTTTTAAGAATATTTGGTGTGGGAAGCAAGTTGTTAGAAGCAGCGAAAAGTTTTTATCGAGGATGTGAGGCATGTTCATGTGTAGGAAGAGGGGAAAGTGATTGGTTCTCAAAGAATATAGGTTTGCGGTAGGGGTGTTTGATGTCTTCATGGTTTTTCAGTCTGTTTATGGATGGGGTTGTTAGGGAGGTGAATGCAAGAGTTTTGGAAAGAGGGGCAAGCATGCAAGTGAGTCAGTTGTTGTTCGCTGATGATACAGCGCTGGTGGCTGATTCATGTGAGAAACTGCAGAAGCTGGTGACTGAGTTTGGTAAAGTGTGTGAAAGAAGAAAGTTGAGAGTAAATGTGAATAGGAGTAAGGTTATTAGGTACATTAGGGTTGAGGGTCAAGGCAATTGGGAGGTAAGTTTGAATGGAGAAAAACTGGAGGAAGTGAAGTGTTTTAGATATCTGGGAGTGGATTTGGCAGTGGATGGAACCATGAAAGCGGAAGTGAATCATAGGGTGGGGGAGGGGGCGAAAATTCTGTGAGCATTCCGGAATGTGTGGAAGTCGAGAACATTATCTCGAAAAGCCAAAATGGGTATGTTTGAAGGAATAGTGGTTCCAACAATGTTGTATGGTTGCGAGGCTTGGGCTATGGATAGAGTTGTGCGCATTAGGGTGGATTTGCTGGAAATGAGATGTTAGAGGACAATATGTGGTGTTAGGTGGTTTGATCGAGTAAGTAGTAATAGGGTAGGAGAGATGTGTGGTAATAAAAAGAGTGTGGTTGAGAGAGCAGAAGAGGGTGTTTTGAAATGGTTTGGTCACATGGAGAGAATGAATGCGGATAGATTGATCAGGAGGATATATGTGTCAGAGGTGGAGGGAACGAGAAATGGGAGGCCAAATTGGAGGTGGAAAGATGGAGTGAAAAAGATCTTGAGTGATCCGGGCCTGTTCATGCAGGAGGGTGAAAGGCGTGCAAGGAATAGAGTGAATTGGAACGATGTGATATACCGAGGTCGACGTGCTCTCAATGGATTGAACCATGGCATGTGAAGCGTCTGGGGGAGACCATGGAAAGTCCTGTGGGGCCTGGATGCGTGAAGGGAGGTGTGGTTTCATGAACGCTAGAGACTGAGTGTGAACAAATGGGGCCTTTGTTGTCTTTTCTTAGCGCTACCTCGCACATATGAGTGGGGAGGGTGTTGTTATTCCATATGTGGGTGGGTGGGGATGGGAATGAATAAACGGAGACAGTATGAAGTATGTACATGTGTATATATGTATATGTCTGTGTGTGTATATATGTGTATACATTGAGATGTATGGGTATGTATAAGTGCTGTGTGTGGACGTGTATTTATATACATATGTATGTGGGTGGGTTGAGCCATTCATTCGGCTGTTTCCTTGTGCTGCCACGCAAACGCGGGAGACACCGAAAAAGCAAAATAAATAAATGAAAAAAAAAAAAGAGAATATATATATATATATATATATATATATATATATATATATATATATATATATATATATATATATATATATGTATATATATATATATATATATATATATATATATATATATATATATATATATATATATATATATATATATATATATATATATATACATATATATATATACTTATATATATATATTCCTGATTCCACGAGGAAAATGAAACACGTAAAGTTCCCAAGTGCACTTTCGTGTAATAATCACATCATCAGGGGAGACACAAAAGAGAAATATAAGCCAGTTGATATACATCGAAGAGACGAAGCTATGACGCCATTTGGTAAACAATTGATTGTCCAGAACATACAACGAGCGTTCATAAACTTATCATTTTACAAATCTTATCAACAATAAAGTTATCTAATTTGTATAGACCATCACTAATATTAAGATTGCAGTATCCATAGACAAGGAAACAATTTTAAGTTATCATATACAGAAAACTCAGTAATGTATGGTCATATATCCATTATTACTCATCTCAACATGACAGAGTTAAATTTTCATCATTTCATTCTATGTTCCTTAGGGCATTACGTATTTGCAGTCCAGAGTTTATTGGTGATGAGTTTGAGAAGATATATTCTATTGGATCTAAGCTAAAGTACACTAGATCTTTCATTGATAAATCCCCTAAGTTAGCAAAGAAATCATTTTATAGAGTTGAGCCCAAACCTCCCATTGACACCAAGAATCTTTTAGTTCTCCCTTTCAATAATAATTTCACTTTGCTTCGCATATTGCTTAAATCCTTTAATGTAAATGTTGCCTTTATCAACAATATTACTCTAAAGAATATCTTAATCAAGAATTAACCAGGAAATTCTCTTGGTTGCTTCTATAAAGTTCCCTGTGAAAACTGTGATAAATTTTATGTTGGTCAGACTGGTAAGGATCTTTCTGTTAGACTTAAGTAACATAAATATAGTATAAGAACGGGACAAGAATCAAATGCCTTTCTTAATCATGTTTAAAACTATGATCATGGTATTGATTGGAGTAACGCCATCTCAGATGTTAACTCTGACTCTATTTCCAAGAGAAATATCGCTGTATCTTCTATTATCAAATACACAAAGAATTTAGATGGTCTATACAAATTAGATAACTTTATTGTTGATAAGATTTGTAAACTGAGAAGTTTTGAACGCTCGTTGTATGTTTTGGACAATCACATGTTTACCAAATGGCGTCCTAGCTTCGTCTCTTCAATGTATATCAACTGACTGTTATATTTTTCTCTTGTGTCTCCCCTGATGATGTGATTATTACACGAAAGTGCACGTGGGAACTTTTCGTGTTTCATTTTTCCCGTGGACTCAGGAATATCTTGATCACGCGCAAAATTGTGATCCTTTCCAATACATTTATCTATATATTTATTTTGCCTTGTTGGTGTCTCCCGCGTTTGCGAGGTAGCGCAAAGAAACAGACGAAAGAAAATGGCCCAACCCACCCCTATACCCATGTATATACATACACGTCCACCCTCGCAAATATACATACCAATACATCTCAATGCACATATATATATATACACACACAGACATATATATATATACACATGTACATAATTCATACTGTCTGCCTTTATTTATTCCCATCGCCACCCCGCCACACATGGAGCAACATCCCCCTCCCCCTCCGGTGTGCGAGGTAGCGCTAGGAAAAGACAAGTAAGGCCCATTCGTTCACACTCAGTGTCTAGCTGTCATGTAATAATGCCCGAAACCACAGCTCCCTTTCCACATCCAGGCCGGACAGAACTTTCCATGGTTTATCCCAGAAGCTTCACATGCCCTAATTCAATCCATTGACAGCACGTCGATCCCGGTATACCACATCGATCCAATTCACTCTATTCCTTGCCCGTCTTTCACCCTCCTGCTTGTTCAGGCCCCGATCACTCAAAATCTTTTTCACTCCATCTTTCCACCTCCAATTTGGTCTCCCACTTCTCGTATCCTCCACCTCCGACACATATATCCTCTTGGTCAATCTTTCCTCACTCATTCTCTCCATGTGACGAAACCATTTCAAAACACCCTCCTCTGTTCTCTCAACCACGCGCCTTTTATTTCCATACATCTCCCTTACCCTTACATTACTTACTCGATCAAACCACCTCACACCACATATTGTCCTTAAACATCTCATTCCCAGCACATCCACCCTCCTGCGCACAACTCTATCCATAGCCCACGCCTCGCAACAATACAACATTGTTGGAAACACTATTCCTTCAACATACCCATTTTTGCTTTCCGAGATAATGTTCTCGACTTCCAAACATTCTTCAAGGCTCCTAGGATTTTCGCACCCTTCCCCGCCCTATGATTCACTTCCGCTTCCATGGTTCCATCCGCTGCCAGATCCACTCCCAGATATCTAAAGCACCTTCTTCTTCCAATTTTTCTCCATTCAATCTTACCTCCCAATTGACACGACCCTGAACCCTACTGTACCTAATAACCTTGCTCTTATTCACATTTACTCTTAACTTTCTTCTTTCACACACTTTTTCAAACTCAGTTACCACCTTCTACAGTTTCTGACATGAATCCGCCATTAGCCTTGTATCATCTGCGAACAACTGACTCACTTCCCAAGCTCTCTCATCCACAACAGACTGCATACTTGCCCCTCTTTCAAAAACTCTTTCATTCACCTCCCTATCAACCCCATCCATAAACAATTCAAACAACCTTGGAGACATGACACATCCCTGCCGCAAACCTACATTCACTGAGAAACAACCACTTTTATCTCTTCCTACACGTACACATGCCTTACATCCTCAATAAGAACTTTTCACTGCTTCTAATACCTTACCTCCCACACCATATATTCTTAGTACCCTCCACAGAGTATCTCTATCAAATCTATGAAATGCCTTCTCCAGATCCATAAATGCTACATACAAATCCATTTGCTTTTCTAAGTATTTCTCACATACATTCCTCAAAGCAAACACCTGATCAACACATACTCTACCACTTCTAAAACCACACTGCTCTTCCCCAATCTGATGCTCTGTACATGCCTTCACCCTCTCAATCAATACCCTCCCATATAATTTATCAGGAATACTCAACAAACTTATACCTCTGTAATTTGAGGACTCACTCTTATCCCTTTTGCCGTTGTACAATGGGACTATGCACGCATTCCGCCAATCCTCAGGCACCTCACATTGAGTCATGCATATATTAAATAACCTTATCAACCAGTCAACCATACAGTCACCCACTTTTCTAATAAATTCCTCTGCAATACAATCCAAACCTGCTGCCTTGCCGGCTTTCATCTTCCGAAAAGCTTTTACTACCTCTTCTTTGTTTACCAAATCATTTACCCTTACCCTCTCACTTTGCACACCACCTCGACCAAAACACACTATATCTGCCACTCTATCATCAAACACATTCAACAAAACTTCAAAATACTCACTGCATCTCCTTCTCACATCACCACTACTTGTTATCACCTACCCATTAGCGCCCTTCACTGAAGTTCTCATTTGCTCTCTTGTCTTACGCATTTATGGATCTGGAGAAGGTATATGATAGAGTGGATAGAGATGCTCTCTGGAAGGTATTAAGAATATATGGTGTGGGAGGCAAGTTGGTAGAAGCAGTGAAAAGTTTTTATCGAGGATGTAAGGCATGTGTACGTGTAGGAAGAGAGGAAAGTGATTGGTTCTCAGTGATTATAGGTTTGCAGCAGGGGTGTGTGATGTCTCCATGGTTGTTTAATTTGTTTATGGATGGGGTTGTTAGGAAAGTGAATGCAAGAGTTTTGGAAACAGGGGCAAGTATGAAGTCTGTTGTGGATGAGAGAGCTTGGGAAGTGAGTCAGTTGGTTTTCGCTGATGATACAGCGCTGGTGACTGATTCATGTGAGAAACTTGCAGAAGCTGGTGACTGAGTTTGGTAAAGTGTGTGAAAGAAGAAAGTTAAGAGTAAATGTAAATAAGAGCAAGGTTATTAGGTACTGTAGGGTTGAAGGTCAAGTCAATAGGGAGGTAAGTTTGAATGTAGAGAAGCTGGAGGAAGTAAAGTGTTTTAGATATCTAGGAGTGGATCTGGCAGCGGATGGAACCATGGAAGCGGAAGTGGATCATAGGGTGGGGGTGGGGGGCGAAAATCCTGGGTGCCTTAAAGAATGTGTGCAAGTCGAAAACATTATCTCGGAAAGCAAAAATGGGTATGTTTGAAGGAATAGTGGTTCCAACAACGTTGTATGGTTGCGAGGCGTGGGCTATGGATAGAGTTGTGCGCAGGAGGGTGGATATGCTGGAAATAAGATGTTTGAGGACAATGTGTGGTGTGAGTTGGTTTGATCGAGTAAGTAATGTAAGGGTAAGAGAGATGTGTGGAAATAAAAAGAGCGTGGTTCAGAGAGCAGAAAAGGTGTTTTGAAATGGTTTGAGCACATAGAGAGAATGAGTGAGGAAAGATTGACCAAGAGGATATATGTGTCAGAGGTTGAGGGAACGAGGAGAAGTGGGAGACCAAATTGGAGGTGGAAAGATGGAGTGAAAAAGATTTTGAGTGATCGGGGCCTGAACATGCACGAGGGTGAAAGGCGGGCAAGGAATAGAGTGAATTGGATCGATGTGGTATACCGGGTTGACGTGGTGTCAGTTGATTGAATCAGGGCATGTGAAGCGTCTGGGGTAAACCATGGAAAGTTTTGTGGGGCCTGGATGTGGAAAGGGAGCTGTGTTTTCGGACATTATTTCATGACAGCTAGAGGCTTAATGTGAACGAATGGGGCCTTTGTTGTCTTTTCCTAG
The DNA here is from genome assembly GCF_036320965.1 of Panulirus ornatus. Classification (NCBI taxonomy): domain Eukaryota; kingdom Metazoa; phylum Arthropoda; class Malacostraca; order Decapoda; family Palinuridae; genus Panulirus; species Panulirus ornatus. The sequence continues at coordinate 41,741,253 of NC_092225.1, read as the reverse complement.
CGCTACCTCGCACACATAAGGGGGGAGGGGGATGGTATTCCATGGGCGGCGAGGTGGCGATGAGAATGAATAAAGGCAGACAGTGTGAATTGTGTGCTTGGGTATATATGTATGTGTCTGTGTGTGTATATATATGTGTACATTGAGATGTATATGTATGTGTATTTGCGTGTGTGGCCGTGTATGTATATACATGTGTATGGGGGTGGGTTTGTGCCATTTCTTTCGCCTGTTTCCGTGCGATACCTCGCAAACGCGGGAGACAGCGACAAAGCAAAATAATAATAAAAAAAAATATATATATATATATATATATATATATATATATATATATATATATATATATATATATATATATATATATATACATATATATATTGCTTTTTTTCTTTTGCTTTGTCGCTGTCTCCTGCGTTTGCGAGGTAGCGCAAGGAAACAGACGAAAGAAATGGCCCAACCCACCCCATACACATGTATATACATACGTCCACACACGCAAATATACATGCCTGCACAGCTTTCCATGGTTTACCCCAGACGCTTTACATGCACTGATTCAATCCACTGACAGCACGTCAACCCCGGTATACCACATCGATCCAATTCACTCTATTCCTTGCCCTCCTTTCACCCTCCTGCATGCTCAGGCCCCGATCACACAAAACCTTTTTCACCCCATCTTTCCACCTCCAATTTGGTCTCCCACTTCTCCTCGTTCCCTCCACCTCCGACATATATATCCTCTTGGTCATTCTTTCCTCACTCATTCTCTCCATGTGACCAAACCATTTCAAAACACACTCTTCTGCTCTCTCAACCACGCTCTTTTTATTTCCACACACATCTCTCTTACCCTTACGTTACTTACTCGATCAAACCACCTCACACCACACATTGTTCTCAAACATCTCATTTCCAGCACATCCATCCTCCTGCGCACAACTCTATCCATAGCCCACGCCTCGCAACCATACAACATTGTTGGAACCACTATTCCTTCAAACATACCCATTTTTGCTTTCCGAGATAATGTTCTCGACTTCCACACATTCTTCAAGGCCCCCAGAATTTTCGCCCCCTCCCCCACCCTATGATCCACTTCCGCTTCCATGGTTCCCTCCGCTGCCAGATCCACTCCCAGATATCTAAAACACTTCACTTCCTCCAGTTTTTCTCCATTCAAACTCACCTCCCAATTGACTTGACCCTCAACCCTACTTTACCTAATAACCTTGCTCTTATTCACATTTACTCTTAACTTTCTTCTTCCACACACTTTACCAAACTCAGTCACCAGCTTCTGCAGTTTCTCACATGAATCAGCCACCAGCGCTGTATCATCAGCGAACAACAACTGACTCACTTCCCAAGCTCTCTCATCCTCAAAAGACTTCATACTTGCCCCTCTTTCCAAAACTCTTGCATTTACCTCCCTAACAACCCCATCCATAAACAAATTAAACAACCATGGAGACATCACACACCCCTGCCGCAAACCTACATTCACTGAGAACCAATCACTTTCCTCTCTTCCTACACGTACACATGCCTTACATCCTCGATAAAAACTTTTCACTGCTTCTAACAACTTTCCTCCCACACCATATATTCTTAATACCTTCCACATAGCATCTCTATCAACTCTATCATATGCCTTCTCCAGATCCATAAATGCTACATTTAAATCCATTTGCTTTTCTAAGTATTTCTCACATACATTCTTCAAAGCAAACACCTGATCCACACATCCTCTACCACTTCTGAAACCACACTGCTCTTCCCCAATCTGATGCTCTGTACATGCCTTCACCCTCTCAATCAATACCCTCCCATATAATTTACCAGGAATACTCCTCAAACTTATACCTCTGTAATTTGAGCACTCACTCTTATCCCCTTTGCCTTTGTACAATGACACTATGCACGCATTCCGCCAATCCTCAGGCACCTCACCATGAGTCATACATACATTAAATAACCTTACCAACCAGTCAACAATACAGTCACCCCATTTTTTAATAAATTGCACTGCAATACTATCCAAACCTGCTGCCTTGCCGGCTTTCATCTTCCGCAAAGCTTTCACTACCTCTTCTCTGCTTACCAAATCATTTTCACTAACCCTCTCACTTTGCACACCACCTCGACCAAAACACCCTATATCTGCCACTCTATCATCAAACACATTCAACAAACCTTCAAAATACTCACTCCATCTCCTTCTCACATCACCACTACTTGTTATCACCTCCCCATTTGCGCCCTTCACTGAAGTTCCCATTTGCTCCCTTGTCTTACGCACTTTATTTACCTCCTTCCAGAACATCTTTTTATTCTCCCTAAATTTTAATGATACTCTCTCACCCCAACTCTCATTTGCCCTTTTTTTCACCTCTTGCACGTTTCTCTTGACCTCCTGTCTCTTTCTTTTATACATCTCCCACTCAATTGCATTTTTTCCCTGCAAAAATCGTCCAAATGCCTCTCTCTTCTCTTTCACTAATACTCTTACTTCTTCATCCCACCACTCACTACCCTTTCTAATCAACCCACCTCCCACTCTTCTCATGCCACAAGCATCTTTTGCGCAATCCATCACTGATTCCCTAAATACATCCCATTCCTCCCCCACTCCCCTTGCTTCCATTGTTCTCACCTTTTTCCATTCTGTACTCAGTCTCTCCTGGTACTTCCTCACACAGTTCTCCTTCTCAAGCTCACTTACTCTCACCACCCTCTTCACCCCAACATTCACTCTTCTTTTCTGAAAACCCATACAAATCTTCACCTTAGCCTCCAGAAGATAATGATCAGACATCCCTTCAATTGCACCTCTCAGCACATTAGCATCCAAAAGTCTCTCTTTCGCACGCCTGTCAATTAACACGTAATCCAATAACGCTCTCTGGCCATCTCTCCTACTTATATAAGTATACTTATGTATATCTCGCTTTTTAAACCAGGTATTCCCAATCATCAGTCCTTTTTCAGCACATAAATCTACAAGCTCTTCACCATTTCCATTTACAACACTGAACACCCCATGTATACCAATTATTCCCTCAACTGCCACATTACTCATCTTTGCATTGAAATCACCCATCACTATAATCCGGTCTCGTGCATCAAAACCACTAACACACTCATTCAGCTGCTCCCAAAACACTTGCCTCTCTTGATCTTTCTTCTCATGCCCAGGTGCATATGCACCAATAATCACCCACCTCTCTCCATCAACTTTCAGAATGTGTGGAAGTCGAGAACCTTATCTCGGAAAGCAAAAATGGGTATGTTTGAAGGAATAGTGGTTCCAACAATGTTGTATGGTTGCGAGGCGTGGGCTATGGATAGAGTTGTGCGCAGGAGGATGGATTTGCTGGAAATGAGATGTTTGAGGACAATGTGTGGTGTGAGGTGGTTTGATCGAGTGAGTAACGTAAGGGTAAGAGAGATGTGTGGAAATAAAAAGAGCGTGGTTGAGAGAGCAGAAGAGGGTGTTTTGAAGTTGTTTGGGCACATGGAGAGGATGAGTGAGGAAAGATTGACCAAGAGGATATATGTGTCGGAGGTGGAGGGAGCAAGGAGAAGAGGGAGAACAAATTGGAGGTGGAAAGATGGAGTGAAAAAGATTTTGTGTGATCGGGGCCTGAACATGCAGGAGGGTGAAAGGAGGGCAAGGAATAGAGTGAATTGGAGCGATGTGGTATACAGGGGTTGACGTGCTGTCAGTGGATTGAATCAAGGCATGTGAAGCGTCTGGGGTAAACCATGGAAAGCTGTGTAGGTATGTATATTTGCGTGTGTGGACGTATGTATATACATGTGTATCGGGGGGGGGGGGGGGGGTGGGGCCATTTCTTTCGTCTGTTTCCTTGCGCTACCTCGCAAACGCGGGAGACAGCGACAAAGTATAAAGAAAAAAAAAAAAAAATATATATATATATATATATATATATATATATATGTATATATATATATATATATATATATATATATATATATATATATATATATATATATATATATATATATATATATATATATATATATATATATATATATATATATATATGTATATATGGGATGTATTTAGGGAATCAGTGATGGATTGCGCAAAAGATGCTTGTGGCATGAGAAGAGTGGGAGGTGGGTTGATTAGAAAGGGTAGTGAGTGGTGGGATGAAGAAGTAAGATTATTAAGTCAATTGGGAGGTGAGGTTGAATGAAGAAAAACTGGAGGAAGTGAAGTGTTTTAGATATCTGGGAGTGGATGTGGCAGCGGATGGAACCATGGAAGCGGAAGTGGATCATAGGGTGTGGGAGGGGGGCGAAAATTCTGGGGGCCTTGAAGAATATATATGTATATATATATATATATATATATATATATATATATATATATATATATATATATATATATATATATATATTTAATTCCCCCTGTCGCAAACCGATATTGACTGAGAACCAATCACTTTCCTCTTTTCCTACTCGTACACATGCCTTACAGCCTCGATAAAAACTTTTCACTGCCTCTAGAAATTTGCCTCCCACACCATATATTCTAAATACCTTTCACAGTGCATCTCTATCAGCTCTAGCATATGCCTTCTCTAGATCCGTAAATGGTACATACAAATACATTTGCTTTTCTAAGTATTTCTCACATATATTCTTGAAAGGAAACACCTGATCCACACATTCTCTACAACTTCTGAAACCACACTGCTCTTCCCCAATCTGATGCTCTGTACATGCCTTCACCCTCTCAATCAATACCCTCCCATATAATCTCCTAGGAATACTCAACAAACTTATACCTCTGTAGTTTGAGCACTCACCTTTATTCGTTTTACCTTTGTACAATTGCAGTATTCAAGCATTCCGCCGATCCTCAGGCGCCTTACCATGAGTTATACATACATTAAATAACCTTACCAACCAGTCAACAATACGTTCACCACCTTTTTTGATAAATTCCACCGTAATAGCTTCCAAACCCGCTGCCTTGCCAGGTTTTATCTTCCGCAAAGCTTTTACTTCCTCTTCTATGATTACTAAATCATTCTCCCTAACCCTATCACTTCACACACCACCTCGACGAAAACACCCTATATCTGCCACTGTCTCATCTAACACGATCAAAAAACCTTCAAAATACTCACTCAATCTCCTCACATCACCACTATTTGTTATTACCTCCCCATTAGCCCCCTTCACCGATATTTCCATTTGTTCTCTTGTCTTACGCACTTTATTTAGCTCCTTCTGAAACATCTTTTAATTCTCCCTAAATTTAATGATACTCTCTCACCCCAACTCTTATTTGCCCTCTTTTTCACCTCTTGCACCTTTCTCTTGACCTGGCTCTTTCTTTTATACATATCCTAGTCATTTGCGCTATTTCCCTACAAAATTCATATAAATGCCTGCCTCTTCTCTTTCACTAATAATCCACATCATCTTTATTTCCTTTATAAGTTAGACGCAACAATCATGGACGAAAGTCCAAATTGATGCTTTGCATTAATGAAAATATAAAGATGTTAATAAAGAGGAAGAGACAAAGGAACAAATTTTTGATCTTTAAAGGATGTGAAAAACCTGTCTTGTAAAAGTTTATAAAAGTGTATGAGTAGTAGTAGGAGAGACATAAGAAAGTAAAGAGTTCCTAGGCTTGAAGGTGTAGTAAAAGAAACAATTATCAGGACGGCGTAACTTTAAGTTGCCAACGGCTACAGAGTAATCATGTGAAGCAGTAGCTTTCCTTGTATTGTATTTTCTAGTTAATGTTGGGGAGCAAGAGCAATTGTCTCTCAGAAGCGAAAATCAAGATAGTACCTATGGAATAGTGAGATGATATTGCGGCGTAGCGCTTATGAGTCTAGTTTGCAAATTATCGTGGGAGAGTTGATAAGTTGAACCACATTCAACTCACCTTTGTCAAGTAAGGATGCAGAACTAGAACCATCCCGGATATGAGAGTAGTACTTCTTACAAGGATAGATCACTCCCCTGTATAAATGGAATACCTGTTTTATAGAAAAGAAATTTCAACATGTAAACAGGACAAACCTAACTTCTTCCGTTATGTAGGTTTCCGCGATGGCGTGATGCTGCAGTAATGCGTTATGTGGTGTAATTACATATCCATCATACGAGAAAGGAAAGTTGCTAGGAATTTTTTTTCATAGAGAAACGGACAGAAACTAGATCTCAGAGACATTAACCTTAATCAGATTTCGTTTACCCAGCTGAAATATCCTGTCCAAGTCTGAGTTTATTGAGAAAATTGTGACGAGATGAAACGCAGATTTAATGAAAGGAGCAGATTCGAAAGATGTGCAGGAATGCAGTGTTAAATTATCAGCATATCCGTGCACTTGGTTAGCTATAGAAGAAAAGACATCTTCGAGAAAAGTAAAAAGAAATAGGATGGAGTACAGAAATTTGAGGGACACCGCTGTTCATAGGAAAAGGAGGAAAGGCTGATCCACCTTCAACCCCAGACATAGATCAGCCAGAAAAGAAGTTAAATATGGTGGATAAATGGACAGGGGAGCAAAAAGCGTAAAACTTAGATATAAAAACCCGATGCCATACTATGTCAAAAGCTTGCGATATATCAAGGCCAACCTTTTCTATTATGTTATGTTGAAGGCTCCAGTCACGAACAAAGGTCCACATCAAGGCTAAGCCTTAACTGAAATATCGAGAGAATTATGAAACGGAAAAAGAAAAGGCAAAAGAAAGTATATACGAAATTTAGAGGAAGTGAAAATCTGTTATTTGAAATGTGTCAGGTCATAGTTATTGGGCATGACACGAGAGGGTAGAGTCCCAAAGCTTAGAAGTAATAGGGAAGAAGCAGGTATCAAAATGGCCCACCCTTGAGTTACCGGTGGTGACACAATAATCACATGACGTATCAGCTTGCAGAGTATTGCGTAGCCTAGCTGGAGGTTTGGGCACACAAGTAGCCAGATCTCGGGAGGAAACGCTAAAGTAATACCTTTAGAAGAGGGAAAGTGAACCAACATTGCGGCATAGGGAAAAGGTTCAAGTTTGAACGTTAACCTGGTACAGTTTATTAGTCGGATAGCTTTCGACTCAACTCTCTCAAGTAAAGATGCAGAGCTAGAACCATCCCAAATGTGAGAGCATTACTCTCTACAAGGACAAATCAATCCTTTATATAAACGGGAACCATATCCTCTCATATTCATGTACAAAATGTCAAGTGTAACGCACCGAAACCAAAGCTCCCTATCCACATCAAGCCCTCACAGACCTTTCCATGGCTTACCCCAGACGCTTCACATGCCATGGTTCAGTCCATTGACTGATGTTGACCCCAGAATATAACTTCGTTTCAATTCACCGAATTTCATGTATGCCTTAAACCCTCCCGCATGTTCAGGCCCCGATTGCTCAAAATATTTTTCATTTCATTCTTCCACCTCCAATTTGGTCTCCCGCCTCTCCTTCCCCCATCTCAATCTTCCCTCACTCATTCTCATCGAATAACCAAACCATTTCATCAAACCCTCTCCTTCTCTCTCAACCATAATCTTTTTATTACCACACATCTCTCTTACCCTTTCATTACTTACTCGATCAAAAGACCTCATACCACACATTGTTCTCAATCATTTCATTTCCAATGCATCCAAGCTCCTCCGCACAACCTTATCTGTAGACCATGCCTCGCAACCATATAACACTGTTGGAACCACTATTCCTTCAAACAGACCCAATTTTGCTCTACGAGATGACGTTCTCTCTTTCCACACACTCTTCATTGCTCCCAGAACCTTCACCCCTCCCATACCCTATGACTCACTTCAACTTCCATAGTACCATTCGCTATCAAGTCCACACTCATATATCTAAAACACTTCACTTTCCTCAATATCTCTTTATCAGTCAAAATTTTATTCCAACTCTGCTGGACCCAATAACCTTCCTTTTATTCATATGATTCTAAACTTTCTTCTTTCACACACCCTTCCAAACTCAGTTACCGATTTCTGCAGTTTCTCACTGTAATCAGCCACTAGCGCTGTATCATCGGCGAACAACAACTGACTCATTTCCCAGGCCCTCTAACCCACAACAGACTGCATACTCGCTCTTCTCTCCAAAACTTACATTCACCTCTCTAACACCAAGTCCAAACACAAATTAAACAATCATAGCGACATCACATATATTTGCGGCATACTAAGCTTCACAGGGAACCAATCACTCTCCTCTCTTCCTACTCGTAGACATACCTTACATCATTGGTAAAAACTTTTCACTGCTTTTAGCAACTTACCTCCCACACCATATGCTCCTAAAACCGTCCACAAAACATTTCTACAACTCTATCATTTACTTTCTCCAGATCCATAATTGCTACACACAAATCCATTTGCTTTTCTAAGTATTTCTCAAATACATTTTTCATGCAAACACCTGATCCACACATCGTCTACCACTTCTGAAACCACACTGCTCCTCCCTAGTCTGATGCTCTGTACATGCCTTTACCCTCTCAATCAATACCCTTCCGTATGATTTCCCAGGAATACCTAACAAGCTTTTGCCATTGTAGTTTGAACACTCATCTTTAACCCCTTTGCCTTTG
>NC_092225.1:41725896-41732521 GCF_036320965.1 Panulirus ornatus | reverse complement strand
TGTGTAAAAGATGCTTGTGGCATGAGAAGCTTGGGAGGTGGGTTGATAAGAAAAGGCAGTGAGTGGTGGGATGAAGTAAGATTATTAGTGAAGGAGAAGAGAGAGGCATTTGGACGTTTTTTGCAGGAAAAAAATGCAAATGAGTGGGAGAGGTATAAAAGAAAGAGACAGGAGGTCAAGAGAAAGGTGCAAGAGGTGAAAAGATGGCAAATGAGAGTTGGGGTGAGAGAGAATCCTTAAATTTCAGGGAGACTAAAAATATGTTTTGGAAGGAGGTAAATAAAGTGCGTAAGACAAGGGAGCAAATGGGAACTGCAGTGAAGGGCGCAAATAGGGAGGTGATAACAAGTAGTGGTGATGTGAGAAGGAGATGGAGTGAGTAATTTGAAGATTTGTTGAATGTGTTTGATGATAGAGTGGCAGATATAAGGTGTTTTGGTCGAGGTGGTGTGCAAAGTGAAAGGGTTAGGGAAAATGATTTGGTAAACAGAGAAGAGGTAGTAAAAGCTTTGCGGAAGATGAAAGCCGCCAAGGCAGCATGTTTGCATGGTATTGCAGTGGAATTTATTAAAAAAGGGGGTGACTGTATTATTGACTGATTGGTAAAGTTATTTAATGTATGTATGATTCATGGTGAGGTGCCTGAGGATTGGCGGAATGCTTGCATAGTGCCATTGTACAAAGGCAAAGGGGATAAGAGTGAGTGCTCAAATTACAGAGCTATAAGTTTGTTGAGAATTCCTGGTAAATTATACGGGAGGGTTTTGATTGAGAGGGTGAAGGCACGTACAGAGCATCAGATTGGGGAAGAGCACTGTGGTTTCAGAAGTGTTAGAGTATGTGTGGATCAGGTGTTTGCTTTGAAGAATGTATGTGAGAAATACTTAGAAAAACAAATGGATTTGTATGTAGCATTTATGGATCTCGAGAAGGCATATGATAGAGTTGATAGAGATGCTCTGTGGAAGGTTTTATGAATATATGGTGTGGGAGGTAAGTTGTTAGAAGCAGTGAAAAGTTTTTATCGAGGATATAAGGCCTGTGTGCGTGTAGGAAGAGAGGAAAGTGATTGGTTCTCAGAGAATATAGGTTTGCGGCATGGGTGTGTGATGTCTTCATGGTTGTTTAATTTGTTTATGGATTGTGTTGTTAGGGAGGTGAATGCAAGAGTTTTGGAAAGAGGGGCAAGTATGCGGTCTGTTGTGGATGAAAGAGCTTGGGAAGTGAGTCAACTGTTTTTCGCTGATGATACAGCGCTGGTGGCTGATTCATGTGAGAAACTGCAGAAGCTGGTGACTGAGTTTGGTAAAGTGTGTGAAAGAAGAAAGTTAAGAGTAAATGTAAATAAGAGCAAGATTATTAGGTACAGTAGGGTTGAGGGTCAAGTCAATTGTGAGGTACGTTTAAATGGAGAAAAACTGGAGGACGTAAAGTGTTTTAGGTATCTGGGAGTGGATCTGGCAGCGGATGGATCCATGGAAGCGAAACTGAGTCATACGTGGGGGGGGGGGGCGAACATCCTGGGAGCTTTGAAGAATGTTTGGAAGTCGAGAACATTACCTCGGAAAGCAAAAATGGGTATGGTTGAAGGAATAGTGGTTCCAACAATGTTGTATGGTTGCGAGGCGTGGGCTATGGATAGAGTTGTGCGCAGGAGGGTGGATGTGCTGGAAATGAGATGTGTGAGGACAATGTGTGGTGTGAGGTGTTTTGATCGAGTAAGTAATGTAAGGGTAAGAGAGATGTGTGGAAATAAAAAGAGCGTTGTTGAGAGAGGAGAAGAGGGTGTTTTGAAATGGTTTGATCACATGTAGAGAATGAGTGAGGAAAGATTGACCAAAAGGATATATGTGTCGGAGGTGGAGGGAACGAGAAGTGGGAGGACAAATTGGAGGTGGATAGATGGAGTGAAAAAGATTTTGAGTGATCGGGGCCTGAACATGCAGGAGGGTGAGAGGCGGGCAAGGAATAGAGTGAATTGGTTCGATGTAGTATAACGGGGTTGACGTGCTGTCAGTGGATTGAATCAGGGCATGTGAAGCGTCTGGAGTAAACCATGGAAAGTTGTGTGAGGCCTGGATGTGGAAAGGGAGCTGTGGTTTCGGGCATTATTGCATGACAGCTAGAGACTGAGTGGGAACGAATTGGGCCTTTGTTGTCTTTTAATAGCGCTACCTCGCACACATGAGGGGTAGGGGATGGTATTCCATGTGCGGCGAGGTGGCGATGGAAATTGATAAAGGCAGACAATATGAATTGTGTGCATGGGTATATATGTATGTGTCTGGTTGTGTATATATATGTGTACATTGAGATGTATAGTTATGTATATTTGCGTGTGTGGACGTGTATGTATATACATGTGTATGGGGTGGGTTGGGCCATTTCTTTCGTCTGTTTCCTTGCGCTACCTCGCAAACGCGGGAGATGGCGACAAAGAAAAATAATTAAATAAAAACATATATCTATACATATATGTATATATATATATATATATATATATATATATATATATATATATAATATATATATATATATATATATATATATATATATATATATATATATATATATATATATATATATATATATATATATATATATATATATATATATATATATATATATATATATATATATATATATATATATATATATATATATATATATAACAGACGAACGAAATGGCCCAACCCCCCCATACACATGTATAAACCTACGTCTACACACGCAAATATACATACCTACACAGCTTTCCATGGTTTACCCCAGACGCTTCACATGACTTGATTCAATCCACTGACAGCACGTCAACCCCGGTATACCACATCGCTCCAATTCACTCTATTCCTTGTCCTCCTTTCACCCTCCTGCATGTTCAGGCCCCGATCACACAAAATCTTTTTCACTCCATCTTTCCACCTACAATTTGGTCTCCCTCTTCTCCTCGTTCCCTCCACCTCCGACAAATATATCCACTTGGTCAATCTTTCCTCACTCATTCTCTCCATGCGCCCAAACCACTTCAAAACACCCTCTTCTGCTCTCTCAACCACGCTCTTTTTATTTCCACACATCTCTCTTACCCTTACGTTACTCACTCGATCAAACCACCTCACACCACACATTGTCCTCAAACATCTCATTTCCAGCACATCCATCCTCCTGCGCACAACTCTATCCATAGCCCATGCCTCGCAACCATACAACATTGTTGGAACCACTATTCCTTCAATCATACCCATTTTTGCTTTCCGAGGTAATGTTCTCGACATCCACACATTCTTCAAGGCCCCCAGAATTTTCGCCCCCTCCCACACCCTATGATCCACTTCCGCTTCCATGGTTCCATCCGCTGCCAGATCCACTCCCAGATATCTAAAACACTTCACTTCCTCCAGTTTTTCTTCATTCAAACTCACCTCCCAATTGACTTGACCCCCAACCCTACTGTACCTAATAACCTTGCTCTTATTCACATTTACTCTTAACTTTCTTCTTCCACACACTTTACCAAACTCAGTCACCAGCTTCTGCAGTTTCTCACATGAATCAGCCACCAGCGCTGTATCATCAGCGAACAACAACTGACTCACTTCCCAAGCTCTCTCATCCCGAACAGACTTCATACTTGCCCCTCTTTCCAAAACTCTTGCATTTACCTCCCTAACAACCCCATCCATAAACAAATTAAACAACCATGGAGACATCACACACCCCTGCCGCAAACCTACATTCACTGAGAACCAATTACTTTCCTCTCTTCCTACACGTACACATGCCTTACATCCTCGATAAAAACTTTTCACTGCTTCTAACAACTTGCCTCCCACACCATATATTCTTAATACCTTCCACAGAGCATCTCTATGAACTCTATCATATGCCTTCTCCAGATCCATAAATGCTACATACAAATCCATTTGCTTTTCTAAGTATTTCTCATATACATTCTTCAAAGCATATATATATATATATATATATATATATATATATATATATATATATATATATATATATATATATATATATATATATATATTTACATAATTCATGCTGTCTGCCTTCATTCATTTCCATCGCCACCTCACCACACATGAAATAATAGCCCCCTCCCCCCTCATGTGCACGAGGTAGCGCTATGAAAAGACAACAAAGGCCACATTCACACACATTTAGTCTCCAGGTGTCATGTAATAATGCACCGAAATAACAGGTCCCTCTCCACATCCAGGCCCCACAGAACGTTCCCTGGTCTACCGCAGACGCTTCACATGCCCTGGTTTAATCCATTGACTGCATGTCGACCCCCGTGTACCACATCGTTCCAATTTACTCTATTACTTGCACGCCTTTCACCCTCCTGCATGTTCTGGCCCCATTCAGTAAAATCTTTTTCACTCTATCTTTCCACATCCAATTTGGTCTCTTACATATCCTCGTTCCCTCCACCTCTGACACATATATCCTCTTGGACAATCTTTCCTCATTCATTCTCTCCATGTGACTAAACCATATCAAAACACCCTCTTCTGCTCTCTCAACCTCACTCTTTTTACTTCCACATATCTCTTCTACCCTATTATTACTTACTAGATCAAACCATCTCACACCACATATTGTCCTCAAACATCTCATTTCCAGCACATCCACCCTCCTACGCAAAACTCTATCCATAGCCCACGCCTGGCAACCATATAACATTTTTGGAACTACTTTTCCTTCAAAAATACCCAGTTTTGCTTTCGGAGATAATGTTCTCGACTTTCACACATTCTTCAACGATCCCAGAACTTTTGCCCCCTCCCCCACCCTATGATTCACTTTCCCTTCCATAGTTCCATCCGCTGCCAAATCCACTTACATATATCTAAAACACTTCAATTCCTCCAGTTTTTCTCCAATCAAACTTACCTCCCAATTGACTCGTCCCTTAACCCTACTGTACCTAATAAGCTTGCTCTTATTCACATTTACTCTCAACTTTCTTTCACACACTTTACCAAACTCAGTCACCAGCTTCTGCAGTTTCTCACATGAATCAGCCACCAGCGCTGTTTCATCAGCGAATAACAACTGACACACTTCCCAAGCTCTTTCATCAACAACAGACTGCATACTTGCCACTCTTTTCGAAACTCTTGCATTTACCTCCCTAACAACCCAATCCATAAACAAATCAAACAACAATGGAGACATCACACATCCCTGTCGCAAACCAACATTCACTGAGAACTAATCACTTTCGTCTCTTCCTACACGTACACATACCTTATATCCTCGATAAAAACTTTTCACTGCTTTTAACAACTTGCCTCCCACACCATATATTATTAGTACCTTCCAAAGAGCATCTCTATCAACTCTATCATATGCCCTCTCCAGATCCATAGATGCTACATACAAATCCATTTGCTTTTCTAAGTATTTCTCACATACATTCTTGAAAGCAAACACCTCATCCACACATCCTCTACCACTTTTGAAACCATAATGCTCTTCCCCAATCTGATGCTCTGTATTTGACTTCACCCTCTCAGTCAATATCCTCCCATATAATTTCCCAGGAATGCACAACAAATTTATACCTCTGTAATTTTAGCATTCACTTTTATCCACTTTGCCTTTGTACGATGGCACTATGCAAGCTTTACACTAATCGTCAGGCACCTCACCATGAGTCATACATACATTAAAAAACCTTACCAACCAGCCAACAATACAGTCACCCCTTTTATTGATAAATTCCACTGCAATACCATCCAAATCCGCTGCCTTGCCGGCTTTCATCTTTTGCAAAGCTTTTACTACCTCCTCTCTGTTTACCAAATCATTTTTCCTAGCCCTCTCACTTTGCACACAGCTCGACCAAAACACCCTATATCTGCCACTCTATCATCAAACACATTCAACACCCCTTCAAAATACTCACTTTATCTCCTTCTTACATCACCACTACTTGTTATCACCTTCCCATTAGCCCCTTTCACTGAAGTTCCCATTTGCTTCCTTGTCTTACGCACTTTATTTACCCCCTTCCAAAACATCTTTTTATGCTCCCTAAAATTTAATGATACTCTCTCACCCCAACTCTCATTTGCCCTCTTTTTCACCTCTTGCGCCTTTCTCTTGCCCCTTTGGGGCCCCCTTTTTTTTCCATACATTACCATCCTTTGCAGAAATTTTCCCTACAAAAAAACGTCCAAATGTTTCCCCTCTTCCCCTTTCATAAAAATCTTATTCTTAAACCCCCCAACCACTCCCCCTTTCAAAAAAAACCCCACCCCCCACCCCTTCCCATCCCCAAAAAAATTTATTTTGCGCAAGCCTTTTCTTTTTCCCCTAAATACATCCCATTCCTCCCCCACTCCCCTTCCCTTTTTTTTGTTCTACCTTTTTAATTCTTTACTCAGTCTCCCCGGGTATTCCTAACAAAATTCTCCCCCCAAGCCCTGAATCTAAACCACTCTTTTCCCACCCTTCCCCTTTTCTTTTCTAAAAGCCTCAAAAAACTTCATCTTACTTCCACAAGTAATAAATCAAACATCCCCCATTTGGGCCCCTCTCAGTACATTAACACCCAAAACCCCCTCTCTTTCCCCGCTTTTTAAATTTAAAACATTAT
>NC_092225.1:41715352-41725796 GCF_036320965.1 Panulirus ornatus | reverse complement strand
TTTTTTCACATATTGGTTACATCCAGACACATTTAGGCACCCCAATCTGGGGTTTTTCGAGGGGGATGAGCACCCCCCCGCGTGACTCCTTTTTCTTTTTTCCCTTTTTTTAGAAATTTAAAAAATAAAAGGGAAAGGGGAGGATTTCTGTCCCCCCGCCCCCTTTCCCCCCTATCGCCTTCTACGACACGCGAGGAATCGGGGGAAGTATTCTTTCCCCCCCTTCCTCAGGGATAATATATATATATATATATTATATTTTACACATACACACAAATACACACACACACGCAAAACATACAAAACAAAAACACACAACATACATATAATCCATGTAAAAAAATGTAAAAAAAATTTTTGAAAACTGAAACTTTTTTGCTTGAAATGAAATGAAAAAATAAATGTCACATAATAAATTCAACCTCTGGCATAAAATATAATTTTTTTTTTTGCTTTTTTCCGCTGTTTTCCCGCTTTTGGCGAGGTAGCCCCCAAGGGGAAACAGACGAAAGAAATGGCCCAACCCACCCCCATACACATGCCTTCATTCAATCCACTGACAGCACGTCAACCCCGGTATACCACATCGCTCCAATTCACTCTATTCTTTGCCATCCTTTCACCCTCCAGCATGTTCAGGCCCCGATCACACAAAATCTTTTTCACTCCATCTTTCCACCTCCAATTTGGTCTCCCTCTTCTCCTCGTTCCCTCCACTTCCGACACATATATCCTCTTGGTCAATCTTTCCTAACTCATTCTCTCCATGTGACCAAACCATTTCAAAACACCCTCTTCTGCTCTCTCAACCACGCTCTTTTTATTTCCACACATCTCTCTTACCCTTACCTTACTTACTAGATCAAACCACCTCACACCACACATTCTCCTCGAACATCTCATTTCCAGCACATCCATCCTCCTGCCCACAACTCTATCCATAGTTCACGCCTCGCAACCATACAACATTGTTGGAACCACTATTCCTTCAAACATACCCATTTTTGCTTTCCTAGATAATGTTCTCGACTTCCACACGTTCTTCAAGGCTCCAAGAATTTTGGCCCCCTCCCCCACCCTATGATCCACTTCCGCTTCCATGTTTCCATCCGCTGCCAGATCAACTCCTAGATATCTAAAACACTTCACTTCCTCCAGTTTTTCTCCATTCAAACTCACCTCCCAATTCAATTGACCCTCAACCCTACTGTACCTAATAACCTTGCTCTTATTCACATTTACTCTTAACTTTCTTCTTTCACACACTTTACCAAACTCAGTCACCAGCTTCTGCAGTTTCTCACATGAATCAGCCACCAGCGCTGTATCATCAGCGAAACAACAACTGACTCACTTCCAAAGCTCTCTCATCCGCAACAGACTTCATACTTGCCCCTCTTTCCAAAACTCTTGCATTCACCTACCTAACAACCCCATCCATAAACAAATTAAACAACCATGGAGACATCACACACCCCTGCCGTAAACCTACATTCACTGAGAACCAATCACTTTCCTCTCTTCCTACACGTACACATGCCTTACATCCTCGATAAAAACTTTTCACTGTTTCTAAGAACTTGCCTCCCACACCATATATTCTTAATACCTTCCACAGAGCATATCTATCAACTCTATCATATGCCTTCTCCAGATCCAAAAATGCTACATACAAATCCATTTGCTTTTCTAAGTATTTCTCACATACATTCTTCAAAGCAAACACCTGATCCACACATCCTCTACCACTTCTGAAACCACACTGCTCTTCCCCAATCTGATGCTCTGTACATGCCTTCACCCTCTCAATCAATACCCTCCCATATAATTTACCAGGAATACTCAACAAACTTATACCTCTGTAATTTGAGCACTCACTCTTATCCCCTTTGCCTTTGTACAATGGCACTATACACGCATTCCGCCAATCCTCAGGCACCTCACCATGAGTCATACATACATTAAATAACCTTACCAACCAGTCAACAATACAGTCACCCCCTTTTTTAATAGATTCCACTGCAATACCATCCAAACCTGCTGCCTTGCCGGCTTTCATCTTCCGCAAAGCTTTTACTACCTCTTCTCTGTTTACCAACTCATTTTCCCTAACCCTCGCACTTTGCACACCACCTCGACCAAAACACCCTATATATGTATATATATACATATATATATATATATATATATATATATATATATATATATATATATATATATATATATATATATATATATATATATATATATATATATCTTTTTTTTCTTTTTCATACGATTCGCCATTTCCCGCACTTGCGAGGTAGCGTTAAGAAGAGAGGACTGGGCCTTAGAGGGAAAATCCTCACCTGGCCCCCTTCTCTGTTCCTTCTTTTGGAAAATTGAAAAAAAAAAAAAACGAGAGGGGAGGATTTCCAGCCACCGGCTCCCTCCCCTTTTAGTCGCCTTCTACGACACGCAGGGAATACGTGGGAAGTATTCTTTCTCCCCTATCCCCAGGGGATATATATATATATATATATATATATATATATATATATATATATATATATATATATATATATATATATATATATATATATATATATATATATATATATATATATATATATATATATATATATATATATATATATATATATAAGGATGAGCAGAATTATGACAATGGGTAATGGAATATATAAAGTTCTTGGATGGAAGAAGCAGTCTCCTTACACATCAGAATTAATTCTGTTATTTTTGTAATGCACTTAAAAATTGGAAGCATCCGTTAGTTACTATTTCAGCTCTGTAGGTAACTACAACAGTGGAGTGATAAACCTAATGGTAAAAAAGTCATACAAAACTGAATCGCAATCGGAAAAGAAAAAATAAAACAGCAACAAAAACCTTTGATTGGCATTAATGAAAATAATACTTATATTTTCCACATAATAATTCACAATACATGTTTGTAAACTTTTAATTTACTCAAAAAATTCAAAAACATTAATTGAAATTTAATCAGTCATCAATCAATTAATTGAAATTTAATCAGTCATCAATCAAGTATCATTTCAATATCATTAGCACTCTAGTTTTTTATACAGTAACATCCATAAGAATTGTCAAAAGACACTTCTACAGTATCCGTCTAAAGCATTCCACGAGTGATGACACCAGCTGCTGGGGGACCATCAAGAGAATTCAGGCCCATTTCTACTTGCTTGGCTTTAGTCAGCAATGCTAGAGCTCTAAATGAACGAGGCTCCCATATGGCCATATTCTGCATGGTTTTCCTGTCAAGAGCAATACCTGCCTCATTCAGAACAGACTTCAAATATATATATATATATATATATATATATATATATATATATATATATATATATATATATATATATATATATATATATATATATATATATATATATATATATATATATATATATATATATATATATATATATATATATATATATATATATATATATATATATATATATATATATATATATATATATATATATATATATATATATATATATATATATATATATATATATATATATATATATATATATATATATATATATATATATATATATATATATATATATATATATATATATATATATTTATATTTATATATATATATATATATATATATATATATATATATATATATATATTTATTTATTTATTTATTATACTTTGTCGCTGTCTCCCGCGTTTCCGAGATAGCGCAAGGAAACAGACGAAAGAAATGGCCAAACCCCCCCCCCCCCCCCCCCCATACACATGTATATACATACGTCCACACACGCAAATATACATACCTACACAGCTTTCCATGGTTTACCCCAGACGCTTCACATGCCTTGATTCAATCCACTGACAGCACGTCAACCCCGGTATACCACATCGCTCCAATTCACTCTATTCCTTGCCCTCCTTTCACCCTCCTGCATGTTCAGGCCCCGATCACACAAAATCTTTTTCACTCCATCTTTCCACCTCCAATTTGGTCTCCCTCTTCTCGTTCCCTCCACCTCCGACACATATATCCTCTTGGTCAATCTTTCCTCACTCATTCTCTCCATGTGCGCAAACCACTTCAAAACACCCTCTTCTGCTCTCTCAACCACGCTCTTTTTATTTCCACACATCTCTCTTACCCTTACGTTACTCACTCGATCAAACCACCTCACACCACACATTGTCCTCAAACATCTCATTTCCAGCACATCCATCCTCCTGCGCACAACTCTATCCATAGCCCACGCCTCGCAACCATACAACATTGTTGGAACCACTATTCCTTCAAATATACCCATTTTTGCTTTCCGAGATAATGTTCTCGACTTCCACACATTCTTCAAGGCCCCCAGAATTTTCGCCCCCTCCCCCACCCTATGATCCACTTCCGCTTCCATGGTTCCATCCGCTGCCAGATCCACTCCCAGATATCTAAAACACTTCACTTCCTCCAGTTTTTCTCCATTCAAACTCACCTCCCAATTGACTTGACCCTCAACCCTACTGTACCTAATAACCTTGCTCTTATTCACATTTACTCTTAACTTTCTTCTTCCACACACTTTACCAAACTTAGTCACCAGCTTTTGCAGTTTCTCACATGAATCAGCCACCAGCGCTGTATCATCAGCGAACAACAACTGACTCACTTCCCAAGCTCTCTCATCCCCAACAGACTTCATATATATATATATATATATATATATATATATATATGTATATATATATATATATATATATATATATATATATATATATATATATATATATATATATATATATATATATATATATATATATATATATATATATATATATATATATATATATATATATATATATATATATATATATATATATGTGGACGTGTATGTATATTCACGTGGATATGGGTGGGTTCGGCTATTCTTGTCTGTTTCCTTGTGCTGCATCGCAAACGTGGGAGACAGCGACAAAGTATAAATAAATGAATGAAAAAAAAAAAAAAAAATATATATATATATATATATATATATATATATATATATATATATATATATATATATATATATATATACATATATATATATATATATATATATATATATATATATATATATTTTTTTTTTTTTTTTCATTCATTTATTTATACTTTGTCGCTGTCTCCCACGTTTGCGATGCAGCACAAGGAAACAGACAAGAATAGCCGAACCCACCCATATCCACGTGAATATACATACACGTCCACATACGCACATATACATACGTCTACATTTCAACGTTTACATATATATATGCACACACAGACATATACATATATACACAAGTACATAATCCATACTTGCTACCTTTATTCATTCCCGTCGCCTCCCCGCCACACATAAAATGACAACCCCCTTCTCCCGGCACGCGAGCGAGGTAGCGCTTTGAAAATTAAAGAAAGGCCACATTCGTTCACACTCAGTCTCTAGCTGTCATGTTTAATGCACCGAAACCACAGCTTCCTTTCCACATTTACGCCCCACAAAACTTTCCATTGTTTACCCTAGACACGTCATATACCCTGTTTCAATCCACTGGCACCACGTTCAGGCCCCGGTCACTCAAAATCTTTTTCACTCCACCTCCAATCTCGTCTCCCACTTCTCCTTCCCTCTACCTCTGACACATATACCCTCTTTGTCAATCTTTCCTCACTCATTCCCTCTATGTAGCCAAACAATTTCAACACACCCTCTTCTGCCCTGGTCTCCGGCTCTCTCTCTCTCTCTCTCTGAGCGACACTATATTACCACACATCTCTTTTACCCCTTCATTGCTTACTCGATCAAACCACCTCACCAACATAGCCCAGTCTATTCCATCTCATTCTTTACTAGTTACAAGTTTTTCAAATTGAATGAAGAAGTCGTGGGCTTCGTCTATAAATTCAGGGAACTGACTTACTCTGTCATCTTAATCTCTAATTCTTCTTCTATCTGTTCTCTGTATTTCTAATTGCCTAAGTCTTACTTATCTATCGGCCTGTATTCTCTCTTTTTCTCTCTCTCGTTGCATTTTAAGTTTAAATTCTAACCTTAATCTCTCCAATGCCACTTTTTCTTTTATCTGTCCCTCATCACCACTATCATCAACATCCTGTTGTTCCTTCAATATTGATAAGGACACCAACTGATCAATTAATTTTCTCTAGATGTCACCTTTGACATGTGTCAGCAGAGAAATTCTATGATTAGCTGCCACCTGGTTCCGTTCATCTTTATTACACTAGTACAGAAAATGTATATCCTGGGTTTCAATAGTCTTCGCAACGTTATCTGCCATGTTTAAACACACTATATTTACAATTATGAACACTTACTTGTTTATAGAAATCTTTCCCATACATTTCAAGAGAGCAGAGTAGAGTACTAACCTAAACACTTCGGTTTCAGCTCCCAGTACATATGGTTTCACATCCCGGACAGCAGGATTCCACACATTCAGTCCCGGACAGACACTCAGGTTACGTAATGCCTCCACCCCTTACATTAAAGGTTGTTAACAGAGAAATTTAGGCCAGATACAGAATCGCTTACGGTCTGGGTAACATCTCCTGACAGCTGACGGCCGTAATCATATTCATACTTTTCCTTCCTGTTACGTTGGTCAAATACCAAACACAGTGATAAAAGTCATGAAAATATATCTACAATAGCAAAAATAGATATTGGCTCTCTCTGAACATAAAAAATAGTTTTGGTTCCATCCGCTGCTAAAACCACTCCCAGATGTCTAAAACACTTCACTTCCTCCACTATTTTTCCATTCAAAATGTCCGCCCAATCAACTTGTCCCTCAACCCTACTGAACTTAATAATTACCTTGCTCTTCTTCATATGTACCCTCAGTTTTTTTCTTTCACACACTTTACCAGACTAAGTCACTAACTTCTGCAGTTTCTCACCCTAATCAGCCACCAGCGTTGCATCATCAGCGTACAACAACTGACCACCTTCCCGAGCCCTCTCATCCACAACAGACTGCATACTTGCCCTTCTCTCCAAAACTCATGCATTCAGTTCCCTAACAACCCTTTCCATAAACAAATCAAACAACCATGAAGACATCACGCACCCCTGCCGCAAACTGACATTCAATAGGAACCAATCACTTTTCTCTCTTCCTACTTGCACACATGCCTTACATCCTCGATAAAAACATCTAATCTGCCCACCTCCCACCTTTCTCATGCCACAAGCATCTTTTGCGCAAGCCATCACTGCTTCCCTAAATACATCCCATTCATCCCCCACTTCCCCTACGTCATTCGCTCTCACCTTTTGCCTCTTTGCACTTAATCTCTCCCGGTACTTCCTCACACAAGTCTCCTTTCCAAACTCACTTATTCTCACCACTCTATTCACCCCAGCATTCTCTCTTCTTGTGTGAAAACTTCTACAAATCTTCACCTTCGCCTCCACAAGATAACGATCAGACGTCCCTCCGGTTGCACCTCTCACCACATAAACATCCAAAAGTCTCTGTTTCACACGCCTATCAATTAACACGTAATCCAGTAACACTCTCTGGCCATTTCACATACTCACATACGTGCACTTATGTATATCTCTATGATATAATCTGTAATCTATGATATGATATATAATCTAATGTGTGTGTGTGTGTGTGTGTGTGTGTGTGTGTGTGTGTGTGTGATGGAAGGACTTCATGAAATGTATTAAATCATTCTTCGTTTATTTTGGGCAGAAAGAGACGAAGAAAGCTTCTGCCTGGAAAAAACTTTACAACCACTTCACACACCTTCCTACGTTTATGTGGAAGTGTTTTTGTGTATTCAGCTCTTGTGTCAATTTGTTCCCATGTCAATGACAGTTTTTCAGAAGAAAGTTTTCATTTGTTTTTTATTCTTTTCTTACGTAGTGCCGGATGACCGGGTGTCGGTATATCGTCGGTGCATCTACTGCAACGTCGGGGAAGTGGGCGTCCAGTTCGTCTACCAGTGGCCCCTGAGAGAGATCATTGATCATTCTGACCGCCTGTTTCCTGGTAAGCGCACTTCCCCCTATGATTTCTACCCTACTTATACTGCCTCTGTGCTCACAGGTAATGAGAACATCACATTTAAATGCATTTATCTGAGACTAACACTACGTTCAGTCTCTTGCATGATTTTCACCCGACTTCTACGTTGGTGTCACAAACACAATTTGCTTCGGGAAATCTAATATAAAAGTAGTAGTCTCATCGTATTAGTGGTCACAGAACTGCTAACAATATAATCATCTAGTGGAATACTACGGCCAAACAGGGTTCATAGATCAAATTTTCCGTTATCTTTGTATCATACAGCAACATATGTAATCGTGATGAAAGTAGGAAAATGAGAGGGAGAAACTAGAGCTATTGGAATTAGTATCAGATGAAACAAGATTCGATAGTTATCGGCAGATAACGGTTGTCAAGCAAGCGACAAAACATTTATATTATACACGTTTGGCGCAAAAGCCGAGCTATACTCACAGACTAAAACGCATCGTATATGAGTGCTAAAAATTCCATAGGAATCATTGACCCTTATATATGGTATACGGCAAAAGTGTGGAAAACGATATGCAAAAGCGACAAAGTCTAAGATTAAACAGAGATGGATCGATGTGTTGTATATTTGTGGACCATAGAATAATCACTTAACCTTCTTCAAACTGGTAATTCAAATAAGAGGAATAAATTTCCAAGAAGGTTGTCTGTGGGATCTGGAAACTTCTGCAACACAACGATGGATATAGAAGGAATTTCTCCTTAACTGGAGGAAAATACTAATGTTCCATAGGGCTCAGTTTCTGGGCTGCTGCTATTCTCGATTTATGTATATGATCTTTCGGAAATTAGTTCAAACATCGTTACAATTATAAACATTAGATTATGTTCAGAAATGCATAACTTAAAAGTAAACATGGAATGGTTACAATCCTGATCACATAATTGGTTATGAAACATAACTGGTCAAGCTATGATCCCTGTCTTACACAATGCTATCAAAGCAGATATTTACCCTTCAAAAGAGTGTAAAGGTTAAAAAACGTTGTCTTTCATCAGAAAACAGAAATAGAGAGAAAACAAGGTTTTACGTAACAGTTATATTCAAGAATAAGATAATAGAGATGCTATAAAGATATTTGCACTTTGCCTTACACACATATCAAAGCATTCGTCACCAAAGCTTTAAGCTATCCATATTGGCTTGTAGATATGCTAGAAAGTCAAACAGAGAGTAACAAACATTGTACCTGAAGTATGAGAGGCAGTAGTGAATTCTATGATGATGATTTTTTCTTATATGTATAATATAAAAAAGGGAGAGGAAATAGTATGTTGTCCTATCCAATAAGGTAAAACTTCCTCCCATGACTAAAACCAAGAACACACACACACACACACACACACACAGACACACGACACACACACACACACACACACACACACACACACACACACACACACACACACACACGTACACACACACACACACACACACACACACACACACACACACACGTACACACACACACACACACACACACACACACACACACACACACACACACACACACACACACACACGTACACACACACACACACACACACACACACACACACACACACACACACACACACACACGTACACACACACACGTACACACACACACACACACACACACACACACACACACACACACACACACACACACACACACACACACACACACACACACACACACACACACACACACACACACACACACACACACACACACACACACACACACACACACACACACACACACACACACACACACACACACACACACACACACACACACACACACACACACACACACACACACACACACACACACACACACACACACACACACACACACACACACACACACACACACACACACACACACACACACACACACACACACACACACGTACACACACACACACACACACACACACACACACACACACACACACACGTACACACACACACACACACACACACACACACACACACACACACACACACACACACACACACACACACACACACACACACACACACACACACACACACACACACACACACGTACACACACACACACACACACACACACACACACACACACACACACACACACACACACACACACACACACACACACACACACACACACACACACACACACACACACACACACACACACACACACACACACACACACACACACACACACACACACACACACACACACAACACACACACACACACACACACACACACACACACACACACACACACACACACACACACACACACACACACACACACACACACACACACACACACACACACACACACACACACACACACACACAC
>NC_092225.1:41682852-41710352 GCF_036320965.1 Panulirus ornatus | reverse complement strand
CCATATATTCTTAATACCTTCCACAGAGCATCTTTGTCAACTCTATCATATGCCTTCTCCAGATCCATAAATGCTACACACAAATCCTTCCGTTTCTTTAAGTATTTCTCACATAAATTCTTTGAAGAAAACACATGATTCAAACATTCTCAACCTCTCCTGAAACCATATTGTTCCTCTCCAGTCTGATGCTCTGAACATGCTTTCACTCTCACAATTACAACTTTCCCATTCAACTTGCCAGGTGCGATGAAAAAAATCTCTTACTTGCATAGTTGGAATTCTTACAATTATCCCCCTTACCTTTGTACAATGGCACTAATCATACATTCAACCTACCGTGAGGCATTTCACCATAGTCCATACATACTCTGAATATCCTTAACAATCGATGACAAATACAGTCACCCCCTTTTTTAAAAAATTCCTCTGCAATACCATCCAAACCCGCCGCCTTACCGGCTGTCATCTTCCGCAAAGCATTCGCTACCTCTTCTCTGTTCACCAAACCAGTCTCTCTGACCCTCTCTCTTCGCACACCATCTCGACCAAAACACCCTATATCTAGCACTCTGTCATCAAACACATTCAACAAACCTTCAACATATTTACTACATCTCCTTCTCAACTCATCACTACTTGTTATCACCGCCCATTAGCCACCTTCACCGATGTTCCCATTTGTTCTCCTGTCTTTCGCACTTTATATACCTTCTTCCAAAACATCTTTTTATTCTCCATTGAATTTAATGATACTCTCTCAAACCAACTCTTATTTGCCCTCTTTTTCACCTCTTGCACCATTACCTATATCTCCTACCGTTTTCTTTTATAGATCTCTCATTCATTCGCAGTATTTAACAGGAAAAATTGCCCAAATCCATCTCTCTACTCTTCCATTTACAATCTTACTTTTTCATTCCACCACAGACTACCCTCTCTAATCTGCCCACCTCCCACCTTCCTCATGTCACATCCATCTTTTTGCACTAGCCATCACTGCTTCCTTAAATACATACCATTCAACCCCACTCAACTTATGTCATTTTCTCTTACCTTCTGCGACGCTGCACTCAATATATATATATATATATATATATATATATATATATATATATATATATATATATATATATATATATATATATATATAATATATATATATATATATATATATATCTTTCTTTCTTTCAAACTATTCGCCATTTCCCGCATTAGCGAGGTAGCGTTAAGAACAGAGGACTGGGCCTTTGAGGGAATACCCTCACCTGGTCCAATTCTCTGTTCCTTCTTTTGGAAAATTAAAAAAAAAAAAAACGAGAGGGGAGGATTTCCAGCCCCCCGCTCCCTCCCCTTTTAGTCGCCTTCTACGACACGCAGGGAATACGTGGGAAGTATTCTTTCTCCCCTATCCCCAGGGAATATATATATATACAACACAAACCTCGCCAGGTGGTAGAGTGTCCAGCAGTGTATCGAGACAGACTTCCCCAGAACTTTTTTAAAGGGGAAGTAAATGTTTATAGTTGTGTTACTGGAGTGATAGTTTTCATACATGGTGCTTTTGACAAGAAAATAGTGAAATTGGAAAAAATGTAGCTTAGACATTGAAGCTTATTGATACAGTGGTTAAATTGATGAGAACTACTATTGACGTTTGTGTAAACAAATTATACATTTCCTTTTTCCATAGCCAGAGGTTGAACCATTATGTGACATCCATTTTTTCATTGCATTTCAAGCTAGAAGTTTCAGTTTTCTAAATTGTTTCTTACATTTTTCATATGTATATATATGTGTGTGTGTGTGTGTGTGTGTGTGTGTGTGTGTGTGTGTGTGTGTGTGTGTGTGTGTGTGTGCGTGTATGTGTGTGTGTGTGTGTGTGTGTGTATATATATATATATATATATATATATATATATATATATATATATATATATATATATATATATATATATATATATATATATATATATTATCCCTGGGGATAGGGGTGAAAGAATACTTCCCACGCATTCCTCGCGTGTCGTAGAAAGCGACTAAAGGGGACGGGAGCGGGGGGCCAGAAATCCTCCCCTCCTTGTATTTTTTTAACTTTCTAAAATGGGAAACAGAAGAAGGAGTCACGCTGGGAGTGCTCATCCTCCTCGAAGGCTCAGATTGGGGTGCCTAAATGTGTGTGGATGTAACCAAGATGTGAAAAAAGGAGAGATAGGTAGTATGTTTGAGGAAAGGAACCTGGATGTTTTGGCTCTGAGTGAAACGAAGCTCAAGGGTAAAGGGGAAGAGTGGTTTGGGAATGTCTTGGGAGTAAAGTCAGGGGTTAGTGAGAAGACAAGAGCAAGGGAAGGAGTAGCAATACTCCTGAAACAGGAGTTGTGGGAATATGTGATAGAATGTAAGAAAGTAAATTCTCGATTAATATGGGTAAAACTGAAAGTTGATGGAGAGAGATGGGTGATTATTGGTGCATATGCACCTGGGCAAGAGAAGAAAGATCATGAGAAGCAAGTGTTTTAGGAGCAGCTGAATGAGTGTGTTAGTGGTTTTGATGCACGAGACAGGGTTATAGTGATGGGTGATTTGAATGCAAAGGTGAGTAATGTGGCATTTGAGGGAATAATTGGTATACATGGGGTGTTCAGTGTTGTAAATGGAAATGGTGAAGAGCTTGTAGATTTATGTGCTGAAAAAGGACTGATGATTGGATATACCTGGTTCAAAAAGCGAGATATACATAAGTAAACTTATGTAAGTAGTAGAGATGGCCAGAGAGCGTTATTGGATTACGTGTTAATTGACAGGCGCGCGAAAGAGAGACTTTTGGATGTTAATGTGCTGAGAGGTGCAACTGGAGGGATGTCTGATCATTATCTTGTGGAGGCTAAGGTGAAGATTTGTATGGGTTTTCAGAAAAGAAGAGTGAATGTTGGGGTGAAGAGGGTGGTGAGAGTAAGTGAGCTTGGGAAGGAGACTTGTGTGAGGAAGTACCAGGAGAGACTGAGTACAGAATGGAAAAAGGTGAGAACAGTGGAAGTAAGGGGAGTGGGGGAGGAATGGGATGTATTTAGGGAATCAGTGATGGATTGCGCAAAAGATGCTTGTGGCATGAGAAGAGTGGGAGGTGGGTTGATTAGAAAGGGTAGTGAGTGGTGGGATGAAGAGGTAAGAGTATTAGTGAAAGAGAAGAGAGAGGCATTTGGACGATTTTTGCAGGGAAAAAATGAAATTGAGTGGGAGATGTTTAAAAGAAAGAAACAGGAGGTCAAGAGAAAGGTGCAAGAGGTGAAAAAAAAGGGCAAATGAGAGTTGGGGTGAGAGAGTATCATTAAATTTTAGGGAGAATAAAAAGATGTTCTAGAAGGAGGTAAATAAAGTGCGTAAGACAAGGGAGCAAATGGGAACTTCAGTGAAGGGCGCAAATAGGGAGGTGATAACAAGTAGTGGTGATGTGAGAAGGAGATGGAGTGAGTATTTTGAAGGTTTGTTGAATATGTTTGATGATAGAGTGGCAGATAGAGGGTGTTTTGTTCGAGGTGGTGTGCAAAGTGAGAGGGTTAGGGAAAATGATTTGGTAAATATAGAAGAGGTAGAAAAAGCTTTGCGGAAGATGAAATCCGGCAAGGCAGCAGGTTTGGATGGTATTGCAGTGGAATTTATTAAAAAAGGGGGTGACTGTATTGTTGACTGGTTGGTAAGGTTATTTAATGTATGTATGACTCATGGTGAGGTGCCTGAGGATTGGCGGAATGCGTGCATAGTGCCATTGTACAAAGGCAAAGGGGATAAGAGTGAGTGCTCAAATTACAGAGGCATAAGTTTGCTGAGTATTCCTGGTAAATTAAATGGGAGGATATTGATTGAGAGGGTGAAGGCATGTACAGAGCATCAGATTGGGGAAGAGCAGTGTGGTTTCAGAAGTGGTAGAGGATGTGTGGATCAGGTGTTTGCTTTGAAGAATGTATGTGAGAAATACTTAGAAAAGCAAATGGATTTGTATGTAGCATTTATGGATCTGGAGAAGGCATATGATAGAGTTGATAGAGATGTTCTGTGGAAGGTATTAAGAATATATGGTGTGGGAGGCAAGTTGTTAGAAGCAGTGAAAATTTTTTATCGAGGATGTAAGGCATGTGTACGTGTAGGAAGAGAGGAAAGTGATTGGTTCTCAGTGAATGTAGGTTTGCGGCAGGGGTGTGTGATGTCTCCATGGTTGTTTAATTTGTTTATGGATGTGGTGGTTAGGGAGGTGAATGCAAGAGTTTTGGAAAGAGGGGCAAGTATGAAGTCTGTTGGGGATGAGAGAGCTTGGGAAGTGAGTCAGTTGTTGTTCGCTGATGATACAGCGCTGGTGGCTGATTCATGTGAGAAACTGCAGAAGCTGGTGACTGAGTTTGGTAAAGTGTGTGAAAGAAGAAAGTTAAGAGTAAATATGAATAAGAGCAAGGTTATTAGGTACAGTAGGGTTGAGGGTCAAGTCAATTGGGAGGTAAGTTTGAATGGAGAAAAACTGGAGGAAGAGAAGTGTTTTAGATATCTGGGAGTGGATCTGGCAGCGGATGGAACCATGGCAGCGGAAGTGGATCATAGGGTGGGGGAGGGGGCGAAAATTCTGGGAGCTTTGAAGAATGTGTGGAAGTCGAGAACATTATCTCGGAAAGCAAAAATGGGTATGTTTGAAGGAATAGTGGTACAACAATGTTGTATGGTTGCGAGGCGTGGGCTATGGATAGAGTTGTGCGCAGGAGGATGGATGTGCTGGAAATGAGATGTTTGAGGACAATGTGTGGTGTGAGGTGGTTTGATCGAGTAAGTAACGTAAGGGTAAGACAGATGTGTGGAAATAAAAAGAGCGTTGTTGAGGGAGCAGAAGAGGGTGTTTTTAAATGGTTCGGGCACATGGAGAGAATGAGTGAGGAGAGATTGACCAAGAGAATATATGTGTCGGAGGTGGAGGGAACGAGGAGAAGAGGAAGACCAAATTGGAGGTGGAAGGATGGAGTGAAAAAGATTTTGTTTGATCGGGGCCTGAACATACAGGAGGGTGAAAGGAGGGCAAGGAATAGAGTGAATTGGAGCGATGTGGTATACCGGGGTTGACGTGCTGTCAGTGGATTGAATCAAGGCATGTGAAGCGTCTGGGGTAAACCATGGAAAGCTGTGTAGGTATGTATATTTGCGTGTGTGGACGTATGTATATACATGTGTATGGGGTGGGTTGGGCCATTTCTTTCGTCTGTTTCCTTGCGCTACCTCGCAAACGCGGGAGACAGCGACAAAGCAAAAAAAAAAAAAATATATATATATATGAGTACAGAATGGAAAAAGGTAAGAACAATGGAAGTAAGGGGAGTGGGGGAGGAATGGGATGTATTTAGGGAACCAGTGATGGATTGCGCAAAAGATGCTTGTGGCATGAGAAGACTGGGAGGTGGGTTGATTAGAAACTGTAGTGAGTGGTGGGATGAAGAAGTAAGATTATTAGTGAAAGAGAAGAGAGAGGCATTTGGACGATTTTTGCAGGGAAAAAATGCAATTGAGTGGGAGATGTATAAAAGAAAGAGACAGGAGGTCAAGACAAAGGAGAAAGAGGTGAAAAAGAGGGCAAATGAGAGTTGGGGTGAGAGAGTATCATTAAATTTTAGGGAGAATAAAAAGATGTTCTAGAAGGAGGTAAATAAAGTGCGTAAGACAAGGGAGCAAATGGGAATTTCAGTGAAGCGCGCAAATGGGGAGGTGATAACAAGTAGTGGTGATGTGAGAAGGGGATGGAGTGAGTATTTTGAAGGTTTGTTGAATGTGTTTGATGATAGAGTGGCAGATATAGGGTGTTTTGGTCGAGGTGGTGTGCAAAGTGAGAGGGTTAGAGAAAATGATTTGGTAAACAGAGAAGAGGTAGTAAAAGCTTTGCGGAAGATGAAAGCCGGCAAGGCAGCAGGTTTGGATGGAATTGCAGTGTAATTTATTAAAAAAGGGGGTGACTGTATTATTGACTGGTTGGTAAGGTTATTTAATGTATGTATGACTCATGGTGAGGTGCCTGAGGATTGGCGGAATGAGTGCATAGTGCCTTTGTACAAAGGCAAAGGGGATAAGAGTGAGTGCTCAAATTACAGAGGTATAAGTTTGTTGAGTATTCCTGGTAAATTATATGGGAGGGTATTGATTGAGAGGGTGAAGGCATGTACAGAGCATCAGATTGGGGAAGAGCAGTGTGGTTTCAGAAGTGGTAGAGGATGTGTGGATCAGGTGTTTGCTTTGAAGAATGTATGTGAGAAATACTTAGAAAAGCAAATGGATTTGTATGTAGCATTTATGGATCTGGAGAAGGCATATGATAGAGTTGATAGAGATGCTCTGTGGAAGGTATTAAGAATATATGGTGTGGGAGGAAAGTTGTTAGAAGCAGTGAAAAGTTTTTATCGAGGATGTAAGGCATGTGTACGTGTAGGAAGAGAGGAAAGTGATTGGTTCTCAGTGAATGTAGGTTTGCGGCAGGGGTGTGTGATGTCTCCATGGTTGTTTAATTTGTTTATGGATGGGGTTGTTAGGGAGGTAAATGCAAGAGTTTTGGAAAGAGGGGCAAGTATGAAGTCTGTTGGGGATGAGAGAGCTTGGGAAGTGAGTCAGTTGTTGTTCGCTGATGATACAGCGCTGGTGGCTGATTCATGTGAGAAACTGCAGAAGCTGGTGACTGAGTTTGGTAAAGTGTGTGGAAGAAGAAAGTTAAGAGTAAATGTGAATAAGAGCAAGGTTATTAGGTACAGTAGGGTTGAGGGTCAAGTCAATTGGGAGGTGAGTTTGAATGGAGAAAAACTGGAGGAAGTGAAGTGTTTTAGATATCTGGGAGTGGAGCTGGCAGCGGATGGAACCATGGAAGCGGAAGTGGATCATAGGGTGGGGGAGGGGGCGAAAATTCTGGGGCCTTGAAGAATGTGTGGAAGTCGAGAACATTATCTCGGAAAGCAAAAATGGGTATGTTTGAAGGAATAGTGGTTCCAACAATGTTGTATGGTTGCGAGGCGTGGGCTATGGATAGAGTTGTGCGCAGGAGGATGGATGTGCTGGAAATGAGATGTTTGAGGACAATGTGTGGTGTGAGGTGGTTTGATCGAGTGAGTAACGTAAGGGTAAGAGAGATGTGTGGAAATAAAAAGAGCGTGGTTGAGAGAGCAGAAGAGGGTGTTTTGAAGTGGTTTGGGCACATGGAGAGAATGAGTGAGGAAAGATTGACCAAGAGGATATATGTGTCGGAGGTGGAGGGAACGAGGAGAAGAGGGAGACCAAATTGGAGGTGGAAAGATGGAGTGAAAAAGATTTTGTGTGATCGGGGCCTGAACATGCAGGAGGGTGAAAGGAGGGCAAGGAATAGAGTGAATTGGAGCGATGTGGTATACCGGGGTTGACGTGCTGTCAGTGGATTGAATCAAGGCATGTGAAGCGTCTGGGGTAAACCATGGAAAGCTGTGTAGGTATGTATATTTGCGTGTGTGGACGTATGTATATACATGTGTATGGGGGGGGTTGGGCCATTTCTTTCGTCTGTTTCCTTGCGCTACCTCGCAAACGCGGGAGACAGCGACAAAGTATAATAAAAAAAAAAAATATATAAATATATATATATATATATATATATATATATATATATATATATATATATATACATATGGAGCTCTGTATGTTCTATGAAGGTGCGCGTTCATATACACTTTATTCGTATTCATATAACTCCGCGTTGTACAGTCAGGTTCGGTAAAACGCTTTCAGCTGGCTATGTGTTCTGTTCGGAAACAACCGATAGACCCCATTGCTCACCATAGTGAGACGAAGGGTATTCGAGTACTTAGTATTTCGATAGTTGTTTCCTATTATACAGTCCCTTAGCCTAGCGGTTAGCATGCCTGCCTCTTGCTCAAGAGGTCCCAGGTTCGATCCTGGCTGATGGAGCTTTGTATGTTCTATGAAGGTGCGCGTCCATATACACTTTATTCGTATTTATATATATATATATATATATATATATATATATATATATATATATATATATATATATATATGTATATATATATATATATTTCTTTCTTTCAAACTATTCGCCATTTCCCGCATTAGCAAGGTAGCGTTAAGAACAGAGGACTGGGCCTTGAGGGAATACCCTCACCTGTCCCAATTCTCTGTTCCTTCTTTTGGAAAATTAAAAAAAAAAAAAAAGAAAAGAAAAGAGAGGGGAGGATTTCCAGCCCTCCGCTCCCTCCCCTTTTAGTCGCCTTCTACGACACGCAGGGAATACTTGGGAAGTATTCTTTCTCCCCTATCCCCAGGGATAATATATATATATATATATATATATATATATATATATATATATATATATATATATATATATATATATATATATATATATATATATATACATATATATATATAATTTGAGCACTCACTCTTATCCCCTTTGCCTTTAGAGTGAGTGCTCAAATTACAGAGGTATAAGTTTGTTGAGTATTCCTGGTAAATTATATGGGAGGATATTGATTGAGAGGGTGAAGGCATGTACAGAGCATCAGATTGGGGAAGAGCAGTGTGGTTTCAGAAGTGGTAGAGGATGTGTGGATCAGGTGTTTGCTTTGAAGAATGTATGTGAGAAATACTTAGAAAAGCAAATGGATTTGTATGTAGCATTTATGGATCTGGAGAAGGCATATGATAGAGTTGATAGAGATGCTCTGTGGAAGGTATTAAGAATATATGGTGTGGGAGGAAAGTTGTTAGAATCAGTGAAAAGTTTTTATCTAGGATGTAAGGCTTGTGTACGTGTAGGAAGAGAGGAAAGTGATTGGTTTTCAGTGAATGTAGGTTTGCGGCAGGGGTGTGTGATGTCTCCATGGTTGTTTAATTTGTTTATGTATGGGGTTGTTAGGGAGGTAAATGCAAGAGTTTTGGAAAGAGGGGCAAGTATGAAGTCTGTTGGGGATGAGAGAGCTTGGGAAGTGAGTCAGTTGTTGTTCGCTGATGATACAGCGCTAGTGGCTGATTCATGTGAGAAACTGCAGAAGCTGGTGACTGAGTTTGGTAAAGTGTGTGGAAGAAGAAAGTTAAGAGTAAATGTGAATAAGAGCAAGGTTATTAGGTACAGTAGGGTTGAGGGTCAAGTCAATTGGGAGGTGAGTTTGAATGGAGAAAAACTGGAGGAAGTGAAGTGTTTTAGATATCTGGGAGTGGAGCTGGCAGCGGATGGATCCATGGAAGCGGAAGTGGATCATAGGGTGGGGGAGGGGGCGAAAATTCTGGGGGCCTTGAAGAATGTGTGGAAGTCGAAAACATTATCTCGGAAAGCAAAAATGGGTATGTTTGAAGGAATAGTGGTTCCAAGATTGTTGTATGGTTGCGAGGCGTGGGCTATGGATAGAGTTGTGCGCAGGAGGATGGATGTGCTGGAAATGAGATGTTTGAGGACAATGTGTGGTGTGAGGTGGTTTGATCGAGTGAGTAACGTAAGGGTAAGAGAGATGTGCGGAAATAAAAAGAGCGTGGTTGAGAGAGCAGAAGAGGGTGTTTTGAAGTGGTTTGGGCACATGGAGAGGATGAGTGAGGAAAGATTGACCAAGAGGATATATGTGTCGGAGGTGGAGGGAACAAGGAGAAGAGGGAGACCAAATTGGAGGTGGAAAGATGGAGTGAAAAAGATTTTGTGTGATCGGGGCCTGAACATGCAGGAGGGTGAAAGGAGGACAAGGAATAGAGTAAATTGGAGCGATGTGGTATACCGAGGTTGACGTGCTGTCAGTGGATTGAATCGGGGCATGTGAAGCGTCTGGGGTAAACCATGGAAAGCTGTGTAGGTATGTATATTTGCGTGTGTGGACGTATGTATATACATGTGTATGGGGGGGGTTGGGCCATTTCTTTCGTCTGTTTCCTTGCGCTACCTCGCAAACGCGGGAGACACCGACAAAGTATAAAAAAAAAAAAAAAAAAAAATAATATATTGATATATATATATATGTATATATATATATATATATATATATATATATATATATATATATATATATATATATATATATATATATATATATATATATATATATATATATATATATATATATATATATATATATATATATATATATGTTGAAAAGGATCACCATTTTCCGCGTTATCAAGATATTCCTATGTGTCCACGGGGAAAATGAAACACGAAATGTTCCCAAGTGCACTTTCGTGTAATA
Organism: Panulirus ornatus; assembly: GCF_036320965.1. Classification (NCBI taxonomy): domain Eukaryota; kingdom Metazoa; phylum Arthropoda; class Malacostraca; order Decapoda; family Palinuridae; genus Panulirus; species Panulirus ornatus. The sequence continues at coordinate 41,700,123 of NC_092225.1, read as the reverse complement.
ATCACATCATCAGGTGAGACACAAGAATGAAATATAACAGTCAGTTGATATACATCGAAGAGACGAAGCTAGGACAACATTTGGTAAACATGTGATTGTTCGGTAACCCGCTATCAGCTGGCTATATGCGTCTGTTCGGAAACAACCGGTATAGACCCCATTGCTCACCATTGTGAGACGAAGGGTATTCGAGTACTTAGTATTCGAATGGTTGTTTCCTATCATACAGTCCCATAGCCTAGCGGTCAGCATGCGTGCCTCTTGCACAGGGGTCCCGGGTTCGATCCTGGCTGTTGGAGGTTTGTATGATATATATATATATATATATTATATTATTTATTTACTTTGCTTTGTCGCTGTCTCATGCGTTAGCGAGGTAGCGCAAGGAAACAGACGAAAGAATGGCCCAACCCGCCCACATACACATGTATATACATACATGTCCACACACGCACAATATACATACCTATACATCTCAATGTGCACATATATATACACACACAGACATATACATATATGCACATGTACATAATTAATATTGTCTGCCTTTATTTGTTCCCATCGCCACCTCGCAACACATGGAATAACAACCCCCTCCCCCCTCATGTGTGCGAGGTAGCGCTAGGAAAGCCACCAAATGCCCCATTCGTTCACACCCCGTTTTTAGCTGTCATGTAATAATGCACCGAAACCACAGCTCCCTTTCCACATCCAGGCCCCACACACTTTGCATGGTTTACCCAGACGCTTCACATGCCCTGGTTCCATCCGTTGACAGCACGTCGACCCCGGTATACAAACATCGGTCCAATTCACTCTATTCCTTGCAGCCTTTAACCCTCTTGCATGTTCAGGCCCCGATCACTCAAAATCTTTTTCACTCCATCTTTCCACCTCCAATTTGGTTTCCCACTTCTCCTCGTTCCCTCCACCTCTGACACATACATCCTCTTGGTCAATCTTTCCCCACTCATTCTCTCTATGTAACCAAACCATTTCAAAACACCCTCTTCTGCTCTCTCAACCACACTCTTTTTATTTCCACAAATATCTCTTACCCTTACTTTACTTACTCCATCAAACCACCTCACTCCACATATTGTCCTCAAACATTTCATTTCCAGCACATCCATCCTCCTGCGCCCCCTCCCACACTCTATGATTCACTTCCGCCTCCATGGTTCCATCCGCTTCCTGATCCACTCCCAGATATCTAAAACACTTCACTTCCTCCAGCTTTTCTCCATTCAAAATTACCTCCCAATTGACTTGACCCTCAACCCTACTGAACCTAATAACCTTGCTCTTATTCAAATTTACTCTTAACTTTCTTCTTTCACACACTTTACCAAACTCAGTCACCAGCTTCTGCAGTCTCTCACATGAATCAGCCACCAGCGCTGTATCATCAGTGAACAACAACTGACTCACTTCCCAAGCTCTCTCATCCACAACAGACTGCATACTTGCCCCTCTTTCCAAAACTCTTGCATTCACTTCCCTAAGAACCCCATCCATAAACAAATTAAACAACCATGGAGACATCATACACACCTGCCGCAAACCTACATTCACTGAGAACCAATCACTTTCCTCTCTTCCTACAAGTACACATGCCTTACATCATCGATAAAAACTTTTCACTGCTTTTAACAACTTGCCTCCCACACCATATATTCTTAAAACCTTCCACAAAGCATCTCCATCAACTCTATCATATACCTTCTCCAGATCCATAAATGCTACATACAAATCCATTTGTTTTTCTAAGTAATTCTCGCATACATTCTTCAAAGCAAACACCTGATCCACACATCCTCTACCACTTCTGAAACCACACTACTCTTCCCCAATCTGATGCTCTGTACATGCCTTCACCCTCTCAATCAATACCCTCCCATATAATTTACCAGGAATACTCAACAAACTTATACCTCTGTAATTTGAGCACTCACTCTTATCCCCTTTGCCTTTGTACAATGGCACTATGCAAGCATTCCACCAATCCTCAGGCACCTCACCATGAATCATACATACATTAAATAACCTTACCAACCAGTCAACAATACAGTCACCCCCGTTTTTAATAAATTCCACTGCAATACCATCGAAACCTGCTGCTTTGACGGCTTTCATCTTCCGTAGAGCTTTTACTACCTCTTCTCTATTTACCAAATCATTTTCCCTAACCCTCTCACTTTGCACACCACCTCGACCAAGACACCCCACATCTGCCACTCTATCATCAAACACATTCAACAAGCCTTCAAAATACTCACTCCATCTCCTTCTCACATCACCACTACTTGTTATAACGTCCCCATTAGCGCCCTTCATTGAAGTTCCCATTTGTTCCCTTATCTTACGCACTTTATTTACCTCCTTCCAAAACATCTTTTTATTCTTCCTGAAATTTAATGATACTCTCTCACCCCAACTTTCATTTGCCCTCTTTTTCATCTCTTGCACCTTTCTCTTGACCTCCTGTCTCTTTCTTTTATACCTCTCCCACTCATTTGCATTTTTTCCCTGTAAAAATCGTTCAAATGCCTCTCTCTTCTCTTGTACTAATAATCTTACTTCTTCCTTCCACCACTCACTACCTTTTCTAATCAACCCACCTCCCACGCTTCTTATGCCACGATCATCTTTTGCACAAGCCATCACTGCTTCCCTAAATACATCCCATTCCTCCCCCACTCCCCTTACCTCATTTGTTCTCACCTTTTTCCATTCTGTACTCAGTCTCTCCTGGTACTTCCTCACACAAGTCTCCTTCCCAGGCTCACTTACTCTCACCACTCTCTTCACCCTAACATTCTCTCTTCTTTTCTGAAACCCCCCACAAATCTCCACCTTCGCTTCCACAAGATAAGGATCAGACATCCCTCCAGTTGCACCTCTCAGCACATTAACATCCAAATGTCTCTCATTTGTGCGTCTATCAATTAACACGTAATCCAATAGCGCTCTCTGGCCATCTCTCCTACTTACATACGTATACTTATGTATATATCGCTTTTTAAACCAGGTATTCCCATCACCAGTCCTTTTTCAGCACATAAATCTACAAGCTCTTCACCATTTCCATTTACAACACTGAACACTCCATGTATACCAATTATTCCCTCAATTGCCACATTACTCACCTTTGCATTCAAATCACCCATCACTATAACCCGGTCTTGTGCATCAAAACCACTAACGCACTCATTCAGCTGCTCCCAAAACACTTGCCTCTCATGATCTTTCTTCTCATGCCCAGGTGCATATGCACCAATAATCACCTTATCAACCAGTCAACAATACAGTCACCCCCTTTTTTAATAAATTCCACTGCAATACCATCCAAACCTGCTGCCTTGCCGGCTTTCGTCTTCCGCAAAGCTTTTACTACCTCTTCTCTGTTTACCAAATCATTTTCCCTAACCCTCTCACTTTGCACACCACCTCGACCCAAACACCCTATATCTGCCACTCTGTCATCAGACACATTCAACAAACCTTCAAAATACTCATTCCATCTCCTTCTCACATCACCACTACTTGTTATCACCTCCCCATTTATGCCCTTCACTGAAGTTCCCATTTGCTCCCTTGTCCCACGCACCCTATTTACCTCCTTCCAGAACATCTTTTTATTCTCCCTAAAATTTACTGATAGTCTCTCACCCCAACTCTCATTTGCCCTTTTTTTCACCTCTTGCACCTTTCTCTTGACCTCCTGTCTCTTTCTTTTATACTTCTCCCACTCAATTGCATTTTTTCCCTGCAAAAATCGTCCAAATGCCTCTCTCTTCTCTTTCACTAATACTCTTACTTCTTCATCCCACCACTCACTACCCTTTCTAAATATATATATATATATATATATATATATATATATATATATATATATATATATATATATATATATATATATATATATATATATATATATTTTTTTTTTTTTTTTTTGCGAGGTAGCGCAAGGAAACAGACGAAAGAAATGGCCCAACCTACCCCCATACACATGCCTTGATTCAATCCACTGACAGCACGTCAACCCCGGTATACCACATCGCTCCAATTCACTCTATTCTTTGCCCTCCTTTCACCCTCCTGCATGTTCAGGCCCCGATCACACAAAATCTTTTTCACTCCATCTTTCCACCTCCAATTTGGTCTCCCACTTCTCCTCGTTCCCTCCACCTCTGACACACACACATATATATATATATATATATATATATATATATATATATATATATATATATATATATATATATATATATATATATACATATATTATCCAGGGGACAGGGGAGAAAGAATACTTCCCACTCATTCCTCACCTGTCGTATTAGTCAACTAAAGGGGACAGGAGCCGGGGGCCAGAAACCCTCCCCTCCTTGTATTTTGACTTTTTAAAAGGGGAAACAGAAGAAGGAGTCACGCGGGGAGTGATCATCCCCCTCGAAGGCTCAGATTGGGATGTAACCAAGATGAGAAAAAAGGAGAGATAGGTAGTATGTTTCAGGAAAGAAACCTGGATGCTTGGGCTCTAAGTGAAACGAAGCTCAAGGGTAAAGTTGAAGAGTGGTTTGGGAATGTGTTGGGAGTAGTCAGGGGTTAATGAGAGGACAAGAGCTGGGGAAGGTGTAGCGTGTAGCACTACTCCTGAATCAAGAGTTGTGGGAGTATGTGATAGAGTGTAAGGAAGTGAATTCTAGATTGAAATGGGTAAAACTGAAAGAAGATGGAGAGAGATGGGTGATTATTGGTGCATATGCACCTGGGCATAAGAAGAAAGATCATGAGAGGCAAGTGTTTTGGGGGCAGCTGTATGAGTGTGTTAGTGGTTTTCATGCACAAGACTGGGTTATTTTGATGGGTGATTTGAATGCAAATGTGAGTAATGTGGCAGTTGAGGGAATAATTGGTATACATGGGGTGTACAGTTTTGTAAATAGAAATGATGAAGAGCTTTTAGATCATGTGCTGAAAAAGGACTCGTTATTGGGAACACCTGGTTTAAAAAGAGAGATATACATAAGTATACGTATGTAAGTACGACAAATGGCCAGAGAGCGTTATTGGATTACGTGTTAATTGATAGGCGCGCGAAAGAGAGACTTTTGGATGTTAATGTGCTGAGAGGTGCAACTGGAGGGATGTCTGATCATTATCTTGTGGAGGCGAAGGTGAAGATTTGTAGAGGTTTTCAGAAAAGAAGAGAGAATGTTAGGGTGAAGAGAGTGGTGAGAGTAAGTGAGCTTGGGAAGGAGACTTGTGTGAGGAAGTACCAGGAGAGACTGAGTACAGAATGGAAAAAAGGTGAGAACAAAGGAGCTAAGGGGAGTGGGATGTATTTAGTGAAGCAGTGATGGCTTTCGCAAAAGATGCTTATGGCATGAGAAGCGTGAGAGTTGGGTTAATTAGAAAGGGTAGTGAGTGGTGGGATGAAGAAGGAAGATTATCAGTGAAAGAGAAGAGAGAGGCATTTCGACGATTTTTGAAGGGAAAAAGTGCAAATGAGTGGGAGATGTATAAAAGAAAGAGGCAGGAGATCAAAAGAAAGGTGCAAGAGGTGAAAAAGAGGGCAAACGGGAGTTGGGTAAGAGAGTATCATTGAATTTTAGAGAGAACAAAAAAAAGATTTGGAAGAAAGTAAATAAAGTGCGTAAGACAAGGGAGCAAATGGGAACTTCAGTGAAGGGGGCTAATGGGGCGGTGATAACAAGAAGTGGTGATGTGAGAAGGATATGGAGTGAGTATTTTGAAGGTTTGTTGAATGAGTTTGATGATAGAGTGGCAGATATAGGCTGTTTTGGTCGAGGTGTTGTGCAAAGTGAGATAGTTATGGAAAATGAGTTGGTAAACAGAGAAGAGGCAGCAAAGGTTTTGCGGAAGATGAAAACCGACAAGGCAGCATGTTTGGATAGTATTGCAGTGAAATTTGTTAAAAAAGGGTGTGACTGTAATGTTGACTGGTTGGTAAGGTTATTTAATGTAGGTATGAATCATGGTGAGGTGCCTGAGGATTGGCGGAATGCTTGCATAGTGCCATTGTACAAAGGCAAAGGGGATAAGAGTGAGCGCTCAAATTACACAGGTATAAGTTTGTTGAGGATTCCGGGTAAATTATACGGGAGGGTATTGATTGAGAAGGTAAAGGCATATACAGAGCATCAGATTGGGGAAGAGCAGTGTGGTTTCCGAAGTGGTAGAGGATGTGTGGATCAGTTGTTTGCTTTGAAGAATGTATGTGAGAAATACTTAGAAAAGCAAATGGATTTGTATGTAGCATTTATGGATCTGGAGAAGGCATATGATAGAGTTGATAGAGATGCTCTGTGGAAGGTATTAAGAATATATGGTGTGGGAGGCAAGTTGTTAGAAGCAGTGACAAGTATATATCGAGGATATAAGGCATGTGTACGTGTAGGAAGAGAGGAAAGTGATTGGTTCTCAGTGAATGTAGGTTTGCGGCAGGGGTGTGTGATGTCTCCATGGTTGTTTAATTTGTTTATGGATGGGGTTCTTAGGGAGGTGAATTCAAGAGTTTTGGAAAGAGGGGGAAATGTGCAGTCTGTTGTGGGTGAGAGAGCTTGGGAAGTGAGTCAGTTGTTGTTCGCTGATGATACAGCGCTTGTGGCTGACTCATATGAGAAACTGCAGAAGCTGGTGACTGAGTTTGGTAAAGTGTGTGAAAGAAGAAAGTTAAGAGTAAATGTGAATCAGAGCAATGTTATTAGGTACAGTAGGGTTAAGGGTCAAGTCAATTGGGAGGTAAGGTTGAATGGAGAAAAACTATAGGAAGTATAATGTTTTAGATATCTAGGAGTGGATCTGACAGCGGACGGAACCATGGAGGCGGAAGTGAATCATAGGGTGGGGATGGGGGCGAAAATTCTGGGAGCCTTGACGAATGTTTGGAAGTGGAGATCATTAACTTGGAAAGCAAGAATGGGTATGTTTGAAGGAGTAGTTGTTCCAACAATGTTGGATGGTTGCGAGGCGTGGGCTGTGGATAGAGTTGTGTAGAGGAGGGTGGATGTGCTGGAAATGAGATGTTTGAGGACAATCTGTGGTTCGAGGTGGTTTGATCGAGTAAGTAATGTAATGGTAAGAGAGATGTTTGGAAATAAAAAGAGTGTGGTTGAGAGAGCAGAGGAGGGTGTTTTGAAATGGTTTAGGCACATGGAGAGAATGAGTGATGAAAGATTGACCAAGAGGATATATGTGTCAGAGGTGTAGGGAACCTGGAGAAGTGGGAGACCAAATTGGAGGTGGAAAGATGGAGTGAAAAAGATTTTGATTGATCGGGGCCTGAACATGCAGGAGGGTGAAAGGCGTGCAAGGAATAGAGTGAATTGGAACAATGTGGTATACCGGGGTAGACGTGCTATCAATGGATTGAACCAGGGCATGTGAAGCGTCTGGGGTAAACCATGGAAAGTTCTGTGGGGCCTGGATGTGGAAAGGGAGCTGTCGTTTCGGGCATTATTACATGACAGCTAGAGACTGAGTATGAACGAATGGGGCCTTTGTTGTCCTTTCCTAGCGCCACCTCCCACAGATGAGGGTGGAGGGGGTTGTTATTCCATGTTTGGCGAGGTGGCGGTGGGAATGAATGAAGGCAGACAGTATGAATTATGTACATGTGTATATATGTATATGTCCCTGTGTGTATATATATGTGTACATTGAGATGTATAGGTATGTATATTTGTGTGTGTGCACATGTATGTATATACATGCGTATGTGGGTTGGTTGGCTATTCTTTCGTCTGTTTCCTTTCGTTACCTCGCAGGCGCGGGAGACAGCGACAAAGCAAAATAGATAAATAATATATATATATATATATATATATATATATATATATATATATATATATATATATATATCTTTCAAAAGATATATATATATATATATATATATATATATATATATATATATATATATATATATATATATATATATATATATATATATATATATATATATATATATATATATATATATATATATATATATATATATTTCTTTTCTTTCATACTATTCGCCATTTCCCGCATTAGCGAGGTAGCGTTGAGAACAGAGGACTGGGCCATTGAGGGAATATCCTCACCTGGGCCCCTTCTCTGTTCCCTCTTTTGGAAAATTAAAAAAAAAAAAGTGAGAGGGGAGGATTTCCAGCCCCCCGCTCCCTCCCCTTTTAGTCGCCTTCTACGACACGCAGGGAATACGTGGGAAGTATTCTTTCTCCCCTATCTCCCCTATTCACCATTTCCTGCAGTAGCAAGGTAGCGTTAAGAACAGAGAACTGGTTCTCTGAGGGAATATACTCTCCTGGCCCCCTTCTCTGTTCCTTCTTTTGGAAAATTATATATATATATATATATATATATATATATATATATATATATATATATATATATATATATATATATATATATATATATATATATATCTTTCTTTTCTTTCTTTCAAACTATTCGCCATTTCCCGCATTAGCGAGGTAGCGTTAAGAACAGAGGACTGGGCCTTTGAGGGACTACCCTCACCTGGCCCAATTCTCTGTTCCTTCTTTTGGAAAAAAAAAAAAAAAAAAAAAAAAAAAAAAAAAAAATGAGAGGGGAGGATTTCCAGCCCCCCGCTCCCTCCCCTTTTAGTCGCCTTCTACGACACGCAGGGAATACGTGGGAAGTATACGTGGGAAGTATATATATATATATATATATATATATATATATATATATATATATATATATATATATATATATATATATATATATATAATTCATTCTTGCTGGCATTATTCATTTAGGGCGCCGCCCCGCCACATATCCAATGACACAACCTCCCCCCGCACGAGCACGAGGTAGCGCTAGAAAAAGACGAGAAAGGACACATTCTTTCACACTCAGTCTCTATCTTTTATGTAAAATGCACCGAAACCACGGCTCCATTTCCACATCAAGGCCCCACAAAACTTTCCATGGTTAACCACAGACGCTTCACTTGCCCTGTTTGAATGCATTGACAGCATGTCGACCCCAGCATACCATATCGTTCCAATTCATTCTATTCCTTGCACAACTTTTACCCTCCCGCATGTTCAGGCCCCTATTGCACAAAATCTTTTCACTCCATTCTTCCACCTCCAGTTTGGTCTCCCACTTCTCTTTCTCTCCACCATTGACACATATATCCTCTCTGTCAATCTTTCCTCACTCATTGTCTTCAAGTGACCAAACCATTTCAACACACCCTCTTCTGCGCTCTCAACCTCACTCTTTTTACTACCACACATCTCTCTTACCCTTTCATTACTTACTCGGTGAAACCACCTCACACGACATATTGTCTTCAAATGTCTCATTTCCAACACATCCAACCTCCCCGAACAATCCTATCTATAGCCCACATCTCGCAGCTATTTGACATTGTTGGAACCACTATTCCTTTAAACAAACCCATTTTTGCTTTCCGAGATAATGTTCTTGCCTTCCACACATTTTTCAACGCTACCAGAACTTTCGACCCCTCCCCCACTCTGTGACTCACATCCGCTTCCATGGTTCCATCCGCTGACAAATCCACTCACAGATATCTAAAACACTTCATTTCCTCCATGTTTCTCCATTCAAACTTACCTCCCAATTGACTTCTCCCTTAACCCAAGTGCACCTAATTTCCTTGCTCTTATTCAAATTTTTCTCTCAGATTTTCTCTTTCACACAATCTATCACATTCAGTCACCAGCTTCTGCAGTTTCTCACCCGAATCAGCCACCAGAGTTGTATCATCAGCGAACAACAACTGTATCACTTCCGAAGCCCTCTCATCCACAACAGACTGTATACTTGCCCTCTCTCCAAAATTCTTGCATTCATCTCCCTAATAACCCCATCCATAAATGAATTAAACAACCATTGAGACATACGCAACCCTGCTGCAGACCGACATTCCTTGTGAAGCAATCATTTTCCTCTCTTCCTACTCGTACATATGCCTTACATCCTCGATAAAAACTTTTCACTACTTCCATCATCTTGCTCCCTACACCATATACTCTTAATACCTTCCACAGAGCATCTCTATCCACTCTACCATATACATTCTCGAGATCAATAAATGCTACATACAAATCCATTTGTTTTTCTAGGTATTTCTCACATACATTCTTCAAATCAAAAACCTGATCCACATATCCTATACCACTTCTGAAACTACACTGTTCTTCCCCAATCTGATGCTCTGTACATGCCTTCACCCTCTCAATCAATACCATCACGAATAATTCCCCAGGAATACTCAACAGATTTATACCTCTGTAATTTGAACACTCACCTTTATCCCCCTTGCCTTTGTACAATGGGACTATTTATAAATTCCGTAAATCCTTAGGCACTTCCCCATAAGCCATACATCAGTGAATATCCTCACCAGCTAGTAAATAAACACAGTCACCGCCCATTTTAATAAATTCCACTAAAATACCATCCAAACCTGCAGCCTTGCCGGCTTTCATATTCGGCAAAGCTTTCACTACCTGTTCTCTGTTTACCAAACTATTCTCCCCAACCCTCTCACTTCGCACACCACCTCGACCAAAACAACCTTCATATATCACTCAATCATCTAACACATTCAACAAACCTTCAAAATACTCACTCCATCTCCTTCTCACATCACAACTACTTGTTATTTCTTTCCCATTAGTCCTCTTCACTGATGTTCCCAGTTGTTGTCTAGTCTTACGCACTTTATTTACCTTCTTCCAAAACTCTTTTTATTCTCCGTAAAATTTAATGATACTCTCTCACCCCAACTCTCATTTGCCCTCTTTTTCATCTCTTCCACCTTTCTCTTGACCTCTTGCCTCTCTCTTTTGTAAATCTCCCTGTTATTTGTACTATTTCCCTGCAAAATTCGTCCAAATACTTCTCTCTTCTCTTTCACTAATAATCTTACTTCTTCATCCCACCAATCACTACCCTTTCTAATCTGCCCACCTCCCACGCTTCTCATGCCACAAGCATCTTTTGCACAAGTCATTACTGCTTCCCTAAATACATCCCACTCCTCCCCCACTCCTCTTACGTCCTTTCCTCTCACTTTTTTCCATTCTGCACTCAGTTTCTCCTGGTACTTTCTCATACAAGTCTCCTTCCCAAGCGCACTTACTCTCGCCAATCTCTTCACACCAACATTTTCTCTACTCTTCCGTAGGCCTCTACAAATCTTCACATTCGCCTCCACTAGATAGCGATCACACATCCCTCCAAATGCACCTATCAGCAAAATAACATCTAAAAGTCTCTCTTTCACGCATCTATCAATTAACACGTAATCCAATTATGCTCTCTGGCCATCTCTCCTACTTACTTACGTATACTTATGTATATCTCTCTTTTTAAATTAGGTATTCCCAATCAACAGTCCTTTTTCAGCACACAAATGTACAAGCTCTTCACCATTTTCATTTACTACACTGATCACCACATGTACACCAATTATTCCCTCAACTGCCATATCACTCACCTTTACATTCAAATCAACCATGAAAAAACCTGGACTCGTGCATCAAAACTGCTAATACACTCACTCAGCTGCTCCCAAACGCTTGTCTCTTATGATTTTCTTCTCATGCCCAGGTGCATAGGCACCAATAATCGCCCATATCTCATCATCCACTTTCAGTTTAACCCATATCAATCTAGACTTTACTTTCTTACACACTATCACATACTCCCACAACTCTTTTTTTCAGAAAAGAAGAGAGAATGTTGGGGTGAAGAGAGTGGTGAGAGTAAAATGGCTTGGGAAGTACACGTGTGAGAAAGTACGATGAGAGACTGAGTTCAGAATGCAAAAAGGTGAAAGCAAAGGACGTAAGGGGAGTGGGGGAGGTAGGGGATGTATTTAGGGAAGCAGTGATGGCGTGCGTCAAAAAAAGCTTGTGGCATGAGAAGCGTGGGAGATAGGCAGATTAGAAAGGGTAGTGAGTGGTGGGATGAAGAAGAAAGATCATTAGTGAAAGAGAAAAGAGAGGCATTTGGACGACTTTTGCAGGTAAACAGTGCAAATGACAGGAAGATGTATAAAAGAAAGTGCCGGGAGGTCAAGAGAAAGATGCAAGAAGTGAAAAAGAGAGCAAATGAGAGTTAGGTTGAGAGAGTATCATCAAATTTTTGGGAGAATAAAAAGATTTTTTTGAAAGAGGTAAATAAATTGAGTAAGACAAGAGAACAAATGGGAACAACGGTTGAGTGGGATAATAGGGAGGTGATAACAAGTAGTGGTGATGTGAGAAGGAGATGGAGTGAGTATTTTAAAGGTTTGCTGAATGTATTAGATGATAGAGTTTGGAGATGTAGGGTATTTTGGTTGAGGTGATGTCCAAAATGAGAGGGTTAGGGAGAATGATTTGATAAACAGAACAGCGGTAGTAAAAGCTTTGCGGAAGATAAAAGCTGCAAAGCAGCGGGTTTGGATGGTATTGCAGTAGAATATATTCAAAAATGGGGTAACTGTGTTGTTGACTCGATGGTAAGGATAATCAATGTATGTATGACTCAGGGTGAGGTGCCGAAGGACTGGGAGAATGCATGAATAGTGCCACTGTACAAAAGCAAGGGTGAGTGCTCAAATTTCAAAGGTAAAATTTAGTTGAGTATTCCTGGGAGATAATAAGGGAGGGTATTGATTAAGAGGGTGAAGGCATGTACAGAGCATCAGATTGGGGAAGAGCAGTGAGATTTCAGAAGTGGTAGATGTGTGGATAATGTGTTTGCTTTGAAGAATGTATGTGAGAAATACTTAGAAAAGCAAATGGATTTGTATGTAGCATTTATGGATCTGGAGAAGGCTTATGATAGAGTTGATAGAGATGATCTCTGGAAGGTGTTAAGAATATGTGGTGTGGGAGACAAGTTGTTAAAATCAGTGAAAAGTTTTATCAAGGATGTAAGGCATGTGTAGGAGTAAGAACAGAGGAAAGTGGTTGTTTCTCAGTGAGTGTCGGTTTGCGGCAGGGGTGCGTGGTGTATCCATAGTTGTTTAATTTGTTTATGGATGGGGTTGCTAGGAAGGTGAATGCAAGAGTTTTAGAGAGAAGGACAAGTATGCAGTCTGTTTTAGATGAGAGAGCTTGGGAAGTGAGTCAGTTGTTGTTCGCTGATGACACACCGCTAGTGGATGATTCGGGTGAGAAACTGCGGAAGCGTGTAATTGAGTTTGCTAAAGTGTGTGAAAGAAGAAAGCTGAGAGTAAATGTGAATAAGAGCAAGTTTATTAGGTACTGTAGGGTTGAGGGACAAGTCAATTGGGAGGTACGTTTGAATGGAGGAAAACTGGAGGAAGTGAAGTGTTTTAGATATATGGGAGTTGATTTGGCAGCGGATTGAACCATGGAAGCGAAAATGAATCGTAGGGTGGAGGAGGGGCGAAAGTTCTAGGAGCGTTGAAAAATGAGTGGAAGTCGAAAACGTTTTCTCGGAAAGCAAAAATGGGTATGTTTGAAGGAATACTGTTTCCAACAATGTTATATGGTTGCGAGGCGTGGGCTATAGACAGAGTTGTGTGGAGGAATGTGGATGTGCTGGAAATGAGATGTTTCAGGACAATATGTGGTATTAGGTAGTTTTATTGAGTAAGTAATGAAAGGGTAAGAGAGATGTATGGTAATAAAAAGAGTGTCGTTGAGAGAGCAGAAGAGGGTGTTTTCAAATGGCTTGTTCATATGGAAAGAATGAGTGAGGAAACATTGACAAAGAGGATATATGTGTCAGAGGTGGAAGGAACGAGGAGAATTGGGAAGCCAAATTGGAGGTGGAAAGATGGACTGAAAAAACTCTTGAGTGATGGGGCCTGAACATGCAGGAGGGTGAAAGGCATGCAAGGAATAGAGTGAATTGGAACGAAGTGGTATACCTGGGTCGAAGTGCTGTCATTAGATTGAACCAGGGCATGTGAAGCGTCTGGGGTAACCTATGGAATATTTTTTTGCCTGGTTGTGAAAATTGAGCTTTGGTTTCGGTGCATTATACATGACAGCTGGTGACTTACTGTGAACGAATGTACCCTTTGTTATCTTCTCATATCGCTACCTCGCGCACAAGAAGGGGGAGGGGGTTATCATTTCATGTGTTGCGGGGTGCCTATGGAATGAATAAGGGTATACAGTATGAATTTTGAAGAATGTATGTGAGAAATACTTAGAAAAGCAAATTGATTTGTATGTAGCATTTTTGGATTTGAGAAACCATATGATAGAGTTGATAGGTATTAAGAAAACATGGTGTGGGATGGAAATTGTTAGAAGCGCTGAACAGTTTTTATCGAGGATGTAAAGCAAGTGTACGAGTAGGTAGAGAGGAAAGTGATTGGTTCTATGTGAATGTTGGTTTGCCGCAGGGGTGCATGATGTTTCCATGGTTGTTTAATTTTTTTATAGATGGGGTTGATAGGAAGGTGAATTCAAGAGTTTTGGAAAGGGGAGTAAGTATGCAGTCTTTTGTGGATGAGAGAGCTTGGGAAGAGAGTCAGTTGTTGTTCGCTGAAGATACAACGCTGGTGGCTGATACGGGAGAGAAACTGCAGAAGCTAGTGACTGAGTTTCGTAAAGTGTGTGAAAGAAGAGAGCTGAGAGTAAATGTGCATAGGAGCAAGGTAATTATTTGGTAGAGTAGGGTTGAGGGACAACTCAACTGGGAGGAAAGTTTGAATGGAGAAAAAATAGAAAAAGTGAAGAGTTTTAGATGACTTGGGATGGATCTGCCAGCGGATGGATCATGGAAGCGTAGGTGAATCATTGGGTGGGAGAGGAGGCGAAAGTTTTGGGAGGTTTGAAAAATGTGTGGAAGTCGAAAACGTTATCTTGGAAAACAAAATTGGGTATGTTTGAAGGAATAGTGGTTCCAACAATGATACAAGGTTGCGAGGCGTGGGCTATAGATAGAGTTGTGCGAAGGAGGGTGGATGTGCTGGAAATCATATGTTTGAGGACAATATGTGTTGTGAGATGGTTGGATCGAGTATATAATAAGAAGATAAGAGAGATGTATGGCAATACAAAGAATGTGGTTGAGGGAACGGAACAGGGTGTTTTGAAATGGCTTGGTCACATGGAGAGAATGAGTGAGGAAAGATTGACAAAGAGGATATGTGTGTCAGAGGTGGCAGGAACGAGGAGAAGTTGGAGGCCAATTTCGAAACGGAAAGATGGAGTGAAAAGGATTCTCAGTGATCGGTGCCTGAACATGCAGGAGGGTGAAAGGCGTGCAAGGAATAGAGTGTATTGGAACGATGTGCTGTACCAGGGTCGACGTGCTGTCAATGGATTGAACCAGGGCATGTGAAGTGTCCGGGTAAATCACGGAAAGATTTTTTGGGCCTGGATGTGGAAAGGAAGCTGTGGTTTCGGTGTATTATATATGACAGCTAGAGACTGAGTGTGAACGAAAGTGTCCTTTGTTGTCTTTTCCTAGCTCTACCTCGCGCATATGCAAGGATAGGGGCTTGTCATTTCATGTGTGGGGGGATGGCGACGGGAAATGAATAAGGGCAGACAGTATGAATTATACACATGTGTATATATGCATATGTCTCTGAGTGCATATATATGTATACGTTGAGATATATAGGAATGTATATGTGCGTGTATGGACGTGTGTGTATATACACGTGTATGTGGGTGGGTTGGCCCATTCTTACCTTCTTATTTCTTGCCCTACCTCGCTAACGCAGGAGACACCGACAAATTATAATGAATAAATATAGATAAATAAATAGATGAATATATATATATATATATGTATATATTGTATGATAGCTAGAGACTGAGTGTGAACAAATGTTGCCTTTTTTGTTTGTTTTCCTGCCACGACCTCACTGAAGCAGGGGGTAGCGATGCTGTTTCCTGTAGGGCGGGGTAGCATGGGGAATGGATGAAGGCAAGCAAGTATAAATATGTATGCGTGTATATATGTATGTGTCTTTTTATATGTATGTGTATGTGTATATGCTGATATGTATATGTGCGTGCATGGGTGTTTGATTACATATATGTGTATATGAGTGGCTGGGTCATTCTTTGTCTTTCCTGGTGTTATCTCGCTGACGCGGGAAACGGTGATCAATTATGGTACATATAGGATTGTATGTAAGATATTTTTGGAACATATGAACGATAATCAGTTGTTAAGTTTTAAAAAAACAAACTAAAGATAGCTGAGTAGAAAGGAAAATCTAAGAAAAATGTAATATAATATATAATATATGACATATATAGTTTTGGAAAGAGGGGCAAGTATGAAGTCTGTTGGGGATGAGAGAGCTTGGGAAGTGAGTCAGTTGTTGTTCGCTGATGATACAGCGCTGGTGGCTGATTCATGTGAGAAACTGCAGAAGCTGATGATTGAGTTTGGTAAAGTGTGTGAAAGAAGAAAGTCAAGAGTAAATGTGAATAAGAGCAAGGTTATTAGGTGCAGTAGGGTTGAGGGTCAAGTCAATTGGGAGGTGAGTTTGAATGGAGAAAAACTGGAGGAAGTGAAGTGTTTTAGATATCTGGGAGTGGATCTGTCAGCGGATGGAACCATGGAAGCGGATGTGGATCATAGGGTGGGGGAGGGATCTAAAATCCTGGGAGACTTGAAGCATGTTTGGAAGTCGAGAACATTATCTCGGAAGGCAAAAATGGGTTTGTTTCAAGGAATAGTGGTTCCAACAGTGTTGTATAGTTGCGAGGCGTGGGCTATGGATAGAGATGTGCACAGGAGGGTGGATGTGCTGGAAATGAGATGTTTGAGGACAATGTGTGGTGTGAGGTGGTTTGATCGAGTAAGTAATGTAAGGGTAAGAGAGATCTGTGGAAATAAAAAGAGCGTAGTTGAGAGAGCAGAAGAGGGTGTTTTGAAATGGTTTGGGCACATGGAGAGAATTAGTGAGGAAAGATTGACCAAGAGAATATATGTGTCGGATGTGGAGGGAACGAGGAGAAGTGGGAGACCAAACTGGAGGTGGAAAGAATGAAGTGAAAAAGATTTTGAGTGATCTGGGCCCTGAACATGCAGGTAGGGTGAAAAGCGGGCAAGAATAGAGTGAATTGGATCGATGTGGTATACTGGGGTCGACCTGCTGTCACTGGATTGAAATCAAAGGCATGTGAACGTCTGGGGAAATGAAGGAAAGTTTGGTGTGGGCCTGGATGTGGAAAGGGACTGTGGTTTCGGGCATTATTGCATGACAGCCATAGACAAATTGTGAACAATTGGTGCATT
>NC_092225.1:41567763-41682752 GCF_036320965.1 Panulirus ornatus | reverse complement strand
TCCGCGTTGTACAGTCAGGTTCGGTAAAAACGCTATCAGCTGTCTATGTGTTCGGTTCGGAAAAAACCGATAGACACCGATGCTCACCATTGTGAGACGAAGGGTATTCGAGTACTTAGTATTTCGAATAGTTGTTTCCTATTATACAGTCCCTTAGCCTAGCGGTTAGCATGCCTGCCTCTTGCACAAGGGGTCCCAGGTTCGATCCTGGCTGTTGGAGCTTTGTATGTTCTATGAAGGTGCGCGTTCATATACACTTTATTCGTATTCATATAACTCAGCGTTGCACAGTCAGGTTCGGTAAAAACGCTATCAGCTGGCTATGTGTTCTGTTCGGAAACAACCGATAGACCACGTTGCTCACCATTGTGAGACGAAGGGTATTCGAGTACTTAGCATCTCGAATACTTGTTTCCTATTATACAATCCCTTAGCCAAGCGGTTAGCATGCCTGCCTCTTGCACAAGGGGTCCCAGGTTCGATCCTGGCTGTTGTAGCTTTGTATGTTCTATGATATATATATGTATATATATATATATATATATATATATATATATATTTGAAAGGATCACAATTTTGCGAGTGATCAAGATATTCCTATGAGTCCACGGGGAAAATGAAACACGAAAAGTTCCCAAGTGCACTTTCGTGTAATAATCACATCATCAGGGGAGACACAAGAGAGAATCATAACAGTCAGTTGATATACATCGAAAAGATGAAGCAAGGCGTATATATGTATATATATATATATATATATATATATATATATATATATATATATATATATATATATATATATATATATATATATATATATATATATATATATATATATATATATATATATATATATATATATATATATTCTGGAGGCTATGGTGAACTTTTGTATGGGTTTTCAGAAATGAAGAGTGAATGTTGGGGTGAAGAGGGTGGTGAGAGTAAGTGAACTTGGGAAGGAGACTTGTGGGAGGAAGTACCAGGAGAGACTGAGTACAGAATGGAAAAAGGTGAGAACAATGGAAGTAAGGGGAGTGGGGGAGGAATGGGATCTCTTTAGGGAATCAGTGATGGATTGCGCAAAAGATTCTTGTGGCATGAGAAGAGTGGGAGGTGGGTTGATTAGAAAAGGTAGTGAGTGGTGGGATGAAGAAGTAAGAGTATTAGTGAAAGAGAAGAGAGAGGCATTTGGACGATTTTTGAAGGGAAAAAATGCAATTGAGTGGGAGATGTATAAAAGAAAGAGACAGGAGGTCAAGAGAAAGGTGCAAGAGGTGAAAAAAAGGGCAAATGAGAGTTGGGGTGAGAGAGTATCATTAAATTTTAGGGATAATAAAAAGATGTTCTGGAAGGAGGTAAATAAAGTGCGTAAGACAAGGGAGCAAATGGGAACTTCAGTGAAGGGCGCAAATGGGGAGGTGATAACAAGTAGTGGTGATGTGAGAAGGAGATGGAGTGAGTATTATGAAGGTTTGTTGAATGTGTTTGATGATAGAGTGGCAGATATAGGGTGTTTTGGTCGAGGTGGTGTGCAAAGTGAGGGGGTTAGGGAAAATGATTTCGTAAACAGAGAAGAGGTAGTAAAAGCTTCGCGGAAGATGAAAGCCGGCAAGGCAGCAGGTTTGGATGGTATTGCAGTGGAATTTATTAAAAAAGGAGGTGACTGTATTGTTGACTGGTTGGTAAGGTTATTTAATGTATGTATGACTCACGGTGAAGTGCCTGAGGATTGGCGGAATGCGTGCATAGTGCCATTGTAAAAAGGCAAAGGGGATGAGAGTGAGTGCTCAAATTACAGAGGTATAAGTTTGTTGAGTATTCCTGGTAAATTATATGGGAGGGTATTGATTGAGAGGGTGAAGTCATGTACAGAGCATCAGATTGGGGAAGAGCAGTGTGGTTTCAGAAGTGGTAGACGATGTGTGGATCAGGTGTTTGTTTTGAAGAATGTATGTGAGAAATACTTAGAAAAGCAAATGGATTTGTATGTAGCATTTATGGATCTGGAGAAGGCATATGATAGAGTTGATAGAGATGCTCTGTGGAAGGTATTAAGAATATATGGTGTGGGAGGCAAGGTGTTAAAAGCAGTGAAAAGTTTTTATCGAGGATGTAAGGCATGTGTACGTGTAGGAAGAGAGGAAAGTGACTGGTTCTCAGTGAATGTAGGTTTGCGGCAGGGGTGTGTGATGTCTCCATGGTTGTTTAATTTGTTTATGGATGGGGTTGTTAGGGAGGTGAATGCAAGAGTTTTGGAAAGAGGGGCAAGTATGAAGTCTGTTGGGGATGAGAGAGCTTGGGAAGTGAGTCAGTTGTTGTTCGCTGATGATACAGCGTCGGTCTTTGATTCATGTGAGAAACTGCAGAAGCTGGTGACTGAGTTTGGTAAAGTGTGTGGAAGAAGAAAGTTAAGAGTATATGTGAATAAGAGTAAGGTTATTAGGTACAGTAGGGTTGAGGGTCAAGTCAATTGGGAGGTGAGTTAGAATGGAGAAAAACTGGAGGAAGTGAAGTGTTTTAGATATCTGGGAGTGGATCTGGCAGCGGATGGAACCATGGAAGCGGAAGTGGATCATAGGGTTGGGGAGGGGGCGAAAATTCTGGGAGCCTTGAAGAATGTGTGGAAGTCGAGAGCATTATCTCGGAATGCAAAAATGGGTATGTTTGAAGGAATAGTGGTTCCAACAATGTTGTATGGTTGCGAGGTGTGGGCTATGGATAGAGTTGTGCGCAGGAGGATGGATGTGCTGGAAATGAGATGTTTGAGGACAATGTGTGGTGTGAGGTGGTTTGATCGAGTAAGTAACGTAAGGGTAAGAGAGATGTGTGGAAATAAAAAGAGCGTGGTTGAGAGAGCAGAAGAGGGTGTTTTGAAATGGTTTGGGCACATGGAGAGAATGAGTGAGGAAAGATTGACCAAGAGGATATATATGTCGGAGGTGGAGGGAACGAGGAGAAGAGGGAGACCAAATTGGAGGTGGAAAGATGGAGTGAAAAAGATTTTGTGTGATCGGGGCCTGAACATGGAGGAGGGTGAAAGGATTGCAAGGAATATAGTGAATTGGAGCGATGTGGTATACCGGTTCTGACGTGCTGTCAGTGGATTGAATCAAGGCATGTGAAGCGTCTGGGGTAAACCATGGAAAGCTATGGAGGTGTGTATATTTGCGTGTGTGGACGTATGTATATACATGTGTATGGGGGTGGGTTGGGCCATTTCTTTCGTCTGTTTCCTTGCGCTACCTCGCAAACGCGGGAGACAGCGACAAAGTATAATAAAATATATATATATATATATATATATATATATATATATATATATATATATATATATATATATATATATTCACATGTGCTAGGGGTGGGATGTTTGGGGACGGTGTGTGTTGTGAGGTGGTTTGATCGAGTAAGTAACGTAGGGGTAAGAGAGATGTTTGGAAGTAAAAAGAACGTGGTTGAGAGAGCAGAAGTAGGTGTTTTGAAATGGTTTGGGCACATGGAGAGAATGAGTTAGGAAAGATTGACCAAGAGGATATATGTGTCGGAAGTGGAGGGAACGAGGAGAAGTGGGAGACCAAATTGGAGGTGGAAAGATGGAATGAAAAAGATTTTGTGTGATCGAGGCCTGAACATGCAGGAGGGTGAAAGGAGGGCAAGGAATAGAGTGAATTGGAGCGATGTGGTATACCGGGGTTGCCGTGCTGTCACTGGATTGAATCAGGGCATGTGAAGCGTCTGGGGTAAACCATGGAAAGCTGTGTAGGTATTGTATATTTGCGTGTGTGGACGTATGTATATACATGTGTATGGGGGAGGGTTGGGCCATTTCTTTCGTCTGTTTCCTTGCGCTACCTCGCAAACGCGGGAGATAGCGACAAAGCAAAAAAAAAAAGATATATATATATATATATATATATATATATATATATATATATATATATATATATATATATATATATATATATATATATATATATATTTATCTAATTTATTTTGCTTTGTCGCTGTCTCCCGCGTTAGCGAGGTAGCGCACGGTAACAGACAAAACAATGGCCCAACCCACCCATATACACATGTATATATATACACGTCCACACTCGCAAATATACACAAATATACATCTCAATGTACACATACATATACACACACAGACATATACATATATACATATGTACATAATTCATACTGTCTGCCTTTATTCATTCCCATCGCCACCCCGCCACACATGGAATAACAACCCCCTCCCCCATTATGTGCGCGAGGTGGCGCTAGGAAAACAAGAGAGTCCCCATTCGTTCATACTTAGTCTCTACCTGTCATGTAATAATGCACCGAAACCACATCTCTCTTTCCACATCCAGGCCCCACAAAAGTTTCCATGGTTTACCTCAGGCGCTTCACATGCCCTGGTTCAATCCAATGACAGCGCGTCGGCCCCGTTATAGCATATCGTTCCATTTCACTCCATTCCTTGCACACCTTTCACCCTCCTGCATGTTAAGGACCCGATCACTCAAAATCTTTTTCACAACATCTTTGCACCTCCAATTTGGTCTCCCACTTCTCCTCGTTCACTCCACCTCCGACACATATATCCTCTTGGTCAATCTTTCCTCACTCATTCTCTCCATGTGCCCAAACCATTTCAAAACACACTCTTCTGCTCTCTCAACCAAAGTCTTTTTATTTCCACACGTATCTCCTACCCTTACATTACTTACTCGATCAAACCACCTCACACCACATATTGTCCTCAAAGATCTCATTTCCAGAACATCCATCATCGTACGCACAACACTATTCATAGCCCACGCCTCGCAGCCATACAACATTGTAGGAACCACTATTCCTTCAAACATACCCATTTTTGCTCTCCGAGTTAATGTCCTCGACTTCCAAACATTCTTCAAGGCTCCCAGAATTTTCGCTCAGTCTCCTACCCTATGATTCACTTCCGATTCCATGGTTCCATCCGCTGCCAGATCCACTCCCAGATATCTAAAAAACTTCACTTCCTCCAGTTTTTCTCAATTCAAACTTACCTCCCAGTTGACTTTACCATCAACCCTACTGTACCTAATAACCTTGCTCTTATTCACATTTACTCTTAACTTTCTTCTTTTACACACTTTACCAAACTCAGTCACTAGATTCTGTAGTTTCTCGCATGAATCAGCCAACTGCGCTGCATCATCTGCGAACAACAACTGACTCACTTCCCAAGCTCTCCCATCCACAAGAGACTACATACTTACCCTCTTTCCAAAACACTTGCTTTCACCTCCCGAACAACCCCATCCGTAAACAAATTAAACAACCATGAAGACATCACACACCACTGCCGCAAACCTACATTCACTGAAAACCAATCACTTTCCTCTCTTCCTACACGTACACATGCCTTACATCCTCGATAAAAACTTTTCACTGTTTCTAACAACTTGCCTCCCACACCATATATTCTTAATACCTTCCACAGAGCATCTCTATCAACTCTATCATATGCCTTCTCCAGATCCATAAATGCTACATACAAATCCATTTGCTTTTCTAAGTATTTCTCACATACATTCTTCAAAGCAAACATCTGATTCAAACATCCTCTACCACTTCTGACACCACACTGCTCTTCCCCAGTCTGATGCTCTGTACATGCCTTCACCCTCACAATCATCACCCTCCCATATAATTTACCAGGAATACTCAACAAACTTATACCTCTGTAATTTGAGCACTAACTCTTATCCACTTTCCCTTTGTACAATGGCACTCTGCAAAAATTCCGCCAAACATTCACCCATCTCACCATGAATCATATATACATTAAATTATCTTACCAATCAGTCAACAATACAGTCACCCCTTTTTTAATAAATTCCACTGCAATACCATCCAAACCTGGTGCCTTGCCACCTCTCATCTTCTTCAACGCTTTCACTACATCTTCTCTGTTTACCAAATCATTTTCTCTAACCCTCTAACTTTGCACACAACCTCGACCAAAACACCCTATATCTGCCACTCTATCATCAAACACATTCAACAAACCTTCAAAATACTCACTCCATCTCCTTCTCACATCACCTGTACTTGTTATCACCTTCCCCTTAGCCCCCTTCACTGAAAATCCTATTTGCCCCCTTGTCTTATGCACTGTGTTTTCCTCCTTCCAAAACATCTTTTTATTCACCCTAAAATCTAAATTTTTTCCCTGCAAAAATCGTCCAGATGCCTCTCTCTTCTCTTTCACTAATAATCTTACTTTGTCATCCCATCACTCGCTACCCTTTCTAATCAACCCACCTCCCACGATTCTCATGCCACAAGCATCTTTTGCGCAAGGCACCACTGCTTCACTAAATACATCCCATTTTTCCCCCACTCCCCTTACCTCCATTATTCACACCTTTTTCCATTCTCTACTCATTCTCTACTGGTACTTCCTCACACAAGTCTTCTTCCCAAGTTCACTTACTCTCACCACTCTCTTCACCACAACATTATCTCCTTTTTTCTGAAAACCCCTACAAATATTCACCTTTGCCTCCACAAGAAAATGATCAGATATCCCTCCAGTTGCACCTCTCAGCACATTAACATCCAAAAGTCTCTCTTTGGCACGCGTATCAATTAACACGTAATCCAATAACGCTTTCTGGCCATCTATCCTACTTACAGACGTATACTTATGTATATCTCGCTTTTTAAACCAGGTATTCCCAATCACCAGTCCTTTTCCAGCACATAAATCTACAAGCTCTTCACCATTTCCATTTACAACACTGAACACCCCATGTATACCAATTATTCCCTATACTGCCACATTACTCACCTTTGCATTCAAATCACCCATCACTGTAACCCGGTCTTGTGCATCAAAACCGCAAACACACTCATTCAACTCCTCCCAAAACACTTGCCTCTCATGATATTTCTTCTCATGCCCAGGTGCACATGCACCAATAATCACCCATCTCTCTCCATCAACATTCACTTTTACCCATATCAATCTAGAATTTACTTTCTTACACTCTATCACATACTCCCACAACTCCTGTTTCAGGAGAAGTCATACTCCTTCCCTTGATCTTGTCCCCTCACTAACCCCTGACTTTACTCCCAACACATTCCCAAACCACTCTTCCTCTTTACCCTTGATCATCGTTTCACTGAGAGCCAAAACCTCCAGGTTCTTTCCTCAATCATACTACCTATCTCTCCATTTTTCTCATCTTGGTTACATCCACACACATTTAGACACCCCAATATGAGCATTCGATTAGGATGAGCACTCTCTGCGTGACTCCTTGTTCTGTTTCCCCTTTTAGAAAGTTAAAATACAAGGAGAGGAGGTCTTCTGGCCCCTCTCTCCCAATCTCTTTAGTCACCTTCTACGACACGTGAGGAATGCGTGGGAAGTATTCTTTCTCCCCGTTCCCAACGTATATATATATATATATATATATATATATATATATATATATATATATATATATATATATATATATATATATATATATATATTTTTTTTTTTTTTTTCTTTGTCGCTGTCTCCCGCATTTGCGAGGTAGCGCAAGGAAGCAGAAAAAACATGCCCTGATTCGATCCACTGACAGCACGTCAACCCCGGGATACCACATTGATCCAATTCACTCTATTCCTTGCCCTCCTTTCACCCTCCTGCATTTACAGGCCCCGATCATACAAAATCTTTTTCACTCCATCTTTCCACCTCCAATTTGGTCTCCCACTTCTCCTCGTTCCCTTCACCTCCGACACATATATCCTCTTGGTCAATCTTTCCTCACTCATTCTCTCCATGTGCCCAAAACATTTCAAAACACCCTCTTCTGCTCTCTCAACAACGCTCTTTTTATTTCCACACATCTCTCTTACCCTTACGTTACTTACTCGATCAAACCACCTCACACCACACATTGTCCTCAAACATCTCATTTCCAGCACATCATTCCTCCTGCCCACAGCTCTATCTATAGCCACGCCTCGCAACCATACAACATTGTTGGAACCACTATTCCTTCAAACATAACCATTTTTGCTTTCCGAGATAATGTTCTCAACTTCCACACATTCTTCAAGGCTCCCAGGATTTTCGCCCCCTCCCCCACCCTATGAACCACTTCCGCTCCCATGGTTTCATCCGCTGCTAGATCCACTCCCAGATATCTAAAACACTTTACTTCCTCCAGTTTTTCTCCATTGAAACTTTCCTCCCAATTGACTTGACCCTCAACCCTACCTAATAACCTTGCTCTTATTCACATTTACTCTTAACTTTCTTCTTTCACACACTTCACCAAACTCAGTCACCAGCTTCTGCAGTTTCTCACATGAATCAGCCACCAGCGCTGTATCATCAGCGAACAACAACTGACTCACTTCCCAAGCTCTCTCATCCCCAACAAACTTCATACTTGCCCCTCTTTCCAAAACTCTTCAATTCACCTCCCTAACAACCCCATCCATAAACAAATTAAACAGCCATGGAGACATCACACACCGCTGCCGCAAACCTATATTCACTGAGAACCAATCACTCTCCTCTCTTCCTACACGTACACATGCCTTACATCCTTGATAAAAACTTTTCACTGCTCC
Organism: Panulirus ornatus; assembly: GCF_036320965.1. Lineage (NCBI taxonomy): Eukaryota > Metazoa > Arthropoda > Malacostraca > Decapoda > Palinuridae > Panulirus > Panulirus ornatus. Next base: position 41,674,130 of record NC_092225.1, on the reverse strand, counting down.
TAACAACTTGCCTCCCACACCATATATTCTTAATACCTTCCACAGAGCATCTCTATCAACTCTATCATATGTCTTCTCCAGATCCATAAATGCTACATACAAATCCATTTGCTTTCTAAGTATTTCTCACATACATTCTTCAAAGCAAACACCTGATCCACACATCCTCTACCACTTCTGAAACCACACTGCTCTTCCCCAATCTGATGCTCTGTACATGCCTTCACCCTCTCAATCAATACCCTCCCATATAATTTACCAGGAATACTCAACAAACTTATACCTCTGTAATTTGAGCACTCACTCTTATCCCGTTTGCCTTTGTACAATGGCACTATGCACGCATTCCGCCAGTCCTCAGGCACCTCACCATGAGTCATACATACATTAAAAAACCTTACCAACCAGTCAACAATACATTCACCCCTTTTTTAATAAATTCCACTGCAATACCATCCAAACCTGCTGCCTTGCCGGCTTTCATCTTCCGCAAAGCATTTACTACCTCTTCTCTGTTTACCAAATCATTTTCCCTAACCCTCTCACTTTGCACACCACCTCGCCCAAAACACCTTATATCTGCCACTCTATCATCAAACACATTCAACAAACCTTCAAAATACTCACTCCATCTCCTTCTCACATCACCACTACTTGTTATCACCTCCCCATTTGCGCCCTTCACTGAAGTTCCCATTTTCTCCCTTGTCTTACGCACTTTATTTACCTCCTTCCAAAACATCTTTTTGTTCTCCCTAAAATTTAATGATACTCTCTCACCCCAAGTCTCATTTGCCCTCTATTTCACCTCTTGCACCTTTCTCTTGACCTCCTGTCTCTTTCTTTTATACATCTCCCACTCAATTGCATTTTTTCCCTGCAAAAATCGTCCAAAGGCCTCTCTTTTCTCTTTCACTAATAATCTTACTTCTTTATCCCACCACTCACTACCCTTTCTAATCAACCCACATCCCACGCTTTCCCAGGCCCCGATCATACAAAATCTTTTTCACTCCATCTTTACACCTCCAATTTGGTCTCCCACTTCTCCTCGTTCCCTCCACCTCCGACACATATATCCTCTTGGTCAATCTGTCCTCACTTATTCTCTCCATGTGCCCAAACCATTTCAAAACACCCTCTTCTGCTTTCTCAACCACGCTCTTTTTATTTCCACACATCTCTCTTACCCTTACGTTACTTACTCGATCAAACCACCTCACACCACACATTGTCCTCAAACATCTCATTTCCAGCACATCCATCCTCCTGCGCACAACTCTATTCATAGCCCACACCTCGTAACCATACACCATTTTTGGAACCACTATTCCTTCAAACCTAGCCATTTTTGCTTTCCGAGATAATGTTCTCGACTTCCACACATTCTTCAAGGCTCCCAGAATTTTCGCCACCTCCCCCACCCTATGATCCACTTCCGCTTCCATGGTTCCATCCGCTGACAGATCCACTCCCAGATATCTAAAACATTTCAGTTCCTCCAGTTTTTCTCCATTCAAACTCACCTCCCAATTGAATTTGTATGTAGCATTTATGGATCTGGATAAGGTATATGATAGAATTGATAGAGATGCTCTGTGGAAGGTATTAAAAATATATGGTGTGTGAGGCAAGTTGTTAGAAGCAGTGAAAAGTTTTTATCGAGGATGTAAGGCATATGTACGTTTAGGAAGAGAGGAAAGTGATTGCTTCTCAGTGAATGTAGGTTTGCGGCAGGGGTGTGTGATGTCTCCATGGTTGTTTAATTTGTTTATGGATGGGGTTGTTAGGGAGGTGAATGCAAGAGTTTTGGAAAGAGGGGCAAGTATGAAGTCTGTTGGGGATGAGAGAGCTTGGGAAGTGAGTCAGTTGTTGTTCGCTGATGATACAGCGCTGGTGGCTGATTCATGTGAGAAACTGCAGAAGCTGGTGACTGAGTTTGGTAAATTGTGTGAAAGAAGAAAGTTAAGAGTAAATGTGAATAAGAGCAAGGTTATTAGGTACAGTAGGGTTGAGGGTCAAGTCAATTGGGAGGTGAGTTTGAATGGAGAAATATATAAATATATATATATATATATATATATATATATATATATATATATATATATATATATATATATATATATATATATATATATATTCAAACTATTCGCCATTTCCCGCATTAGCGACGTAGCGTTAAGAACAGAGGACTGGGCCTTTGAGGGAATACGAGAGGGGAGGATTTCCAGCCCCCCGCTCCCTCCCCTTTTAGTCGCCTTCTACGACACGCAGGGAATACGTGGGAAGTATTCTTAATCCCCTATCCCCAGGGATACATATATATATATATATATATATATATATATATATATATATATATATATATATATATATATATATATATATATATATATATATATATATTGGGGGAGAGCAGTGTGGTTTCAGAAGTGGTAGAGGATGTGTGGATCAGGTGTTTGCTTTGAAGAATGTATGTGAGAAATACTTAGAAAAGCAAATGGATTTGTATGTAGCATATATGGATCTGGAGAAGGCATATGATAGAATTGAGAGAGATGCTCTGTGGAAGGTATTAAGAATATATGGTGTGGGAGGCAAGTTGTTAGAAGCAGTGAAAAGTTTTTATCGAGGATGTAAGGCATGTGTACGTGTAGGAAGATGATACAGCGCTGGTGGCTGATTCATGTGAGAAACTGCAGAAGCTGGTGACTGAGTTTGGTAAAGTGTGTGAAAGAAGAAAGTTAAGAGTAAATGTGAATAAGAGCAAGGTTATTAAGTACAGTAGCGCTGAGGGTCAATTCAATTGGGAGGTGAGTTTGAATGTAGAAACTCTGGAGGAAGTGAAGTGTTTTAGATATCTAGGAGTGGATCTGGCAGCGGATGGAACCATGGAAGCGGAAGTGGATCATAGGGTGGGGGAGGGGGCGAAAATCCTGGGAGCATTGAAGAATGTGTGGAAGTAGAGAACATTATCTCGGAAAGCAAAAATGGCTATGTTTGAAGGAATAGTGGTTCCAAAAATGGGGTATGGTTACGAGGTGTGGGCTATGGATAGAGCTGTGCGCAGGAGGATGGATATGCTGGAAATGAGATGTTTGAGGACAATGTGTGGTGTGAGGTGGTTTGATCGAGTAAGTAACGTAAGGGTAAGAGAGATGTGTGGAAATAAAAAGAGCGTGATTGAGAGAGCAGAAGAGGGTGTTTTGAAATGGTTTGGTCACATGGAGAGAATGAGTGAGGAACGATTGACCAAGAGGATATATATGTCGGAGGTGGAGGGAACGAGGAGAAGAGGGAGACCAAATTGGAGGTGGAAAGATGGAGTGAAAAAGATTTTGTGTGATCGGGGCCTGAACATGCAGGAGGGTGAAAGGAGGGCAAAGAATAGAGTGAATTGGAGCGATGTGGTATACCGGGGTTTAATTTAATTTTATTTAATGTATGTATGACTCATGGTGAGGTGCCTGAGGATTGGCGGAATGCGTGCATAGTGCCATTGTACAAAGGCAAAGGGGATAAGAGTGAGTGCTCAAATTACAGAGGTATAAGTTTGTTGAGTATTCCTGGTAAATTATATGGGAGGGTATTGATTGAGAGGGTGAAGGCATGTACAGAGCATCAGATTGGGGAAGAGCAGTGTGGTTTCAGAAGTGGTAGAGGATGTGTGGATCAGGTGTTTGCTTTGAAGAATGTAAATGCTTTGAAGGAGGTAAATAAAGTGCGTAAGACAAGGGAGCAAATAGGAACTTCAGTGAAGGGCGCAAATGGGGAGGTGATAACAAGTAGTGGTGATGTGAGAAGGAGATGGAGTGAGTATTTTGAAGGTTTGTTGAATGTGTTTGATGATAGAGTGGCAGATATAGGGTGTTTTGGTCGAGGTGGTGTGCAAAGTGAGAGGGTTAGGGAAAATGATTTGGTAAACAGAGAAGAGGTAGTGAAAGCTTTGCGGAAGATGAAAGCCGGCAAGGCAGCAGGTTTGGATGGTATTGCAGTGGAATTTATTAAAAAAGGGGGTGACTGTATTGTTGACTGGTTGGTAAGGTTATTTAAATATATATATATATATATATATATATATATATATATATATATATATATATATATATATATATATATATATATATATATATATATATATATATATATATATATATATATATATATATATATATATATATGTATATATATATATATATATATATATATATATATATATATATATATATATATATATATATATATATATATATATATATATATATATATATATATATATATATATACATATATATATATATATATATATATATATATATATATATATATGTATATGGATTTGCATGTATTATTTATGAATCTGGAGAAGGCATATGATAGAGTTGATAGAGATACTCTGTGGAAGGTATTAAGAATATATGGTGTGGGAGGCAAGTTGTTAGAAGCAGTGACAAGTTTTTACCGATGATGTAAGGCATGTGTACGTGTAGGAAGAGAGGAAAATGATTGGTTCTCAGTGAATGAATTTTAATTTGTTTATGGATGGTGTTGTTAGGGAGGTGAATGCAAGAGTTTTGGAAAGAGGGGCAAGTGTGCAGTCTGTTTTGGATGAGAGAGCCTTTGAAGTGAATCAGTTGTTGTTCGCTGATGATGCAGCGCTTGTGGCTGATTCATATGAGAAACTGCAGAAGCTGGTGACTGAGTTTGGTAAAGTGTATGAAAAAAGAAAGCTGAGAATAAATGTGAATAATATGAAGGTTGTTAGGTATAATAGGGTTGAGGGACAAGTCAATTGGGAGGTAAGTTTGAATGAAGAAAAACTGAAGGAAGTGAAGTGTTTTAGATACCTGGGGGTGGATTTGGCAGCGGATGGAATCATGGAAGAGGAAGTGAATCATAGGATGGGAGAGTTGGAGAGAGGTCTGGATCCCTCGAAGAATGTCTGAAAGTCGAAAACATCATCTTGGAAAGCGAAAATGGGTATGTTTGAAGGAATTATGGTTCCAACAATGTTATATGGTTGCGAGGCATAGGCTGTAGATGGTGTTGTCCGGAGGAGGGTGGATGTGCTGTAAATGATATGATTTAGGACAATATGTGGTGTGAGGTGGTTTGATCGGGTAAGTAACAATAGGGTAAGACAGATGTGTGGTAATAAAAAGAGTGTGGTTGAGAGAGCAAAAGAGGGTGTTTTGAAATTGTTTGGTCACATGGAGGGAATGAGTGAGGGAAGATTGACGAAGACGATATATATGTCAGACATGAAGGGAACGAGGAGATTAAGTTAGAAAGACGGAGTGAAAAAGATTTTGAGTGATCAGGGCCTGAAAATGCAGGAGCGTGAAAGACGGGCAAAGAATAGAGTGAATTGGAGCGATGTGGTATACCAGGGTTGACGTGCTGTCAGTGGATTGAATCAGGGCATGTGAAGCGTCTGGGGTAAACCATGGAAAATTGTGTCGGGCCTGATTGCGGAAAGGGAGCTGTGGTTTCGGGCATTATTGCATGACAGCTAGAGACTGAGTGTGAACGAATGGGGCCTTTGTTGTCTTTTCCTAGCGCTACCTCGCACACATGAGGGGGGAGGGGGATGGTATTCCATGTGTGGCAAGGTGGCAATGGGAATGAATAAAGGCAGACAATGTGAATTGTGTGCATGGGTATATATGTATGTGTCTGTATGTGTATATATATGTGTACATTGAGATGTAGAGGTATGTATATTTGCGTGTGTGGACGTGTATGTATATACATGTGTATGGGGGTGGGTTGGGCCATTTCTTTCGTCTGTTTCCTTGCGCTACCTCGCAAACGCGGGAGACAGCGACAAAGCAAAAATAAATACATAAATAAATATATATTATCCCTGGGGATAGGGGAGAAAGAATACTTCCCACGCATTCTTCACGTGTCGTAGAAGGCGACTAAAGGAGACGAGAGCGGGGGGCCAGAAACCCTCCATTCCTTGTATTTTAACTCTCTAAAAGGGGAAACAGACGAAGGAGTCATGCGAGGACTGCTCATCCTCCTCGAAGGCTCAGATTGGGGTGCCTAAATGTGTGTGGATGTAACCAAGATGTTTAAAAAGGAGAGATAGGTAGTATGTTTGAGGAAAGGAACCTGGATGTTTTGGCTCTGAGTGAAACGAAGCTCAAGTGTAAAGGGGAAGATTGGTTTGGGAATGTCTTGGGAGTAAAGTCAGGGGTTAGTGAGAGGACAAGAGCAAGGGAAGGAGTAGCACTACTCCTGAATCAGGAGTTGTGGGAGAATGTGATAGAGTGTAAGAACGTAAGTTCTAGATTGATATGGGTAAAACTGAAAGTTGATGGAGAGAGATGGGTAATCATTGGTGCATATGCACCTGGGCATGAGAAGAAAGATCATGAGAGGCAAGTTTTTTGGGAGCAGCTAAATGAGTGTGTTAGTGGTTTTGTTGCACAAGACCGGGTTATTGTATTGGGTGATTTGAAGCCAAAGTTGAGTAATGTGGCAGTTGAGGGAATAATTGATATACATGGAATGTCCAGTATTGTAAATGGAAATTGTGAAAAGCTTGTAGATTTATGTGCTGAAAAAGGACTGGTGATTGGGAATACCTGGTTTAAAAAGCGAGATATACATAATAATACGTATGTAAGTAGGAGAGATGGCCAGAGAGCGTATTGGATTACGTGTTAATTGATACACGCACGAAAGAGAGACTTTTGGTTGTTAATGTGCTGAGAGGTGCAACTGAAGGAATGTCTGATCATTATCTTTTGGAGGCGAAAGTGAAGATTTGTGTGGGTTTTCAGAAAAGAAGAGGGAATGTTGGGGTGAAGAGAGTTGTTAGAGTAAGTGAGCTTGGGAAGGAGACCTGTGTGAGGAAGTACCAGGAGAGACTGTGTACAGAATGGAAAAAGGTGAGAACAAAGGAGGTAAGGGGAGTGGGGGAGAAATGGGATGTATTTAGGGAAGCAGTGATGGCTTGCGCAAAAGATGCATGTGGCATAAGAAATGTGGGAGGAGGGTTGATTAGAAAAGGTAGTGAGTGGTGGGATGAAGAAGTAAGATTATTAGTGAAAGAGAAGAGAGAGGCATTTGGACGATTTTTGCAGGGAAAAAATGCAATTGAGTGGGTGAGGTATAAAAGAAAGAGGCAGGAGGTCAAGAAAAAGGTGCAAGATGTGAAAAAGAGGGCAAATGAGAGTTGGAGTGAGAGAGAATCATTAAATTTTAGGGAGAAAAAAAAGATGTTCTGGAAGGAGGTAAATAAAGTGCGTAAGACAAGGGAGCAAATGGGAACTTCAGTGAAGGGGGCTAATGGGGAGGAGATAACAAGTAGTGGTGATGTGAGAAGGAGATGGATTGATTATTTTGAAGGTTTGTTGAATGTGTTTGTTGATAGAGTGACAGATATAGGGTGTTTTGGTCGAGGTGGTGTGCAAAGTTAGAGGGTTAGGGAAAATTATTTGGTAATTAGAGAAGAGGTAGTAAAAGCTTTACAAAAGATGAAAGCCGGCAAGGCAGCAATTTTGGATGGTATAGCAGTGGAATTTATTAAAAAAGGGTTGACTGTATTGTTGACTGGTTGGTAAGGTTATTTAATGTATGTATGATTCATGGTGAGGTGCCTGAGGATTGGCGGAATGCTTGCATAGTGCCATTTTACAAAGGCAAATGGGATAAGAGTGAGTGCTCAAATTACAGAGGTATAAGTTTGTTGAGTATTCCTGGTAAATTATATGGTAGGGTATTGATTGAGAGGGTGAAGGCATGTACAGAGCATCAGATTGTGGAGGAGCAGTGTGGTTTCAGAAGTGGTAGAGGATGTGTGGATCAGGTGTTTACTTTGATGAATGTATGTGAAAAATACTTAGAAAAACAAATGGATTTGTATGTAGCATTTATGGATCTGGAGAAGGCATATGATAGAGTTGATAGAGATGCTCTGTGGAAGGTATTAAGATTATCTGATGTGGGAGGCAAGTTGTTAGAAGCAGTGAAAAGTTTTTATCGAGGATGTAAGGCATTTGTACGTGTAGTAGGAGAGGAAAGTGATTGGTTCTCAGTGAATATGAGTTTGCGGCAGGGGTGCGTGATGTCTCCATGGTGCTTTAATTTGTTTATGGATGGGTTTGTTAGGGAGTTGAATGCAAGAGTTTTGGAAAGAGGGGCAAGTATGCAGTCTGTTGGGGATTAGAGAGCTTGGGAAGTGAGTCAGTTGTTGTTCGCTGATGATACAACGCTGGTGGCTGAATCATAGAAGAAACTGCAGAAGCTGGTGACTGAGTTTGGTAAAGTGTGTGAAAGAGGAGAGTTAAGAGTAAATCCTGGGGGCCTTGAAGAATGTGTGGAAGTCGAGAACATTATCTCGGAAAGCAAAAATGGGTATGTTTGAAGGAATAGATGTTCCAACAATGTTGTATGGTTGCAAGGCGTGGGCTATTGATAGAGTTGTGCGCAGGAGGATGGATGTGCTGGAAATAAGATGTTTTAGGACAATGTGTGGTGTGAGGTGGTTTGATGGAGTAAGTAACGTAAGGGTAAGAGAGATATGTAGAAATAAAAAGAGCGTGGTTGAGAGAGCAGAAGATGGTGCTTTGAAATGGTTTGGGCACATGGAGAGAATGAGTGCGGAATGATTGACCAAGAGGATATATGTGTCGGAGGTGGAGGGAACGAGGAGAATAGGGAGACCAAATTGGAGGTGGAAAGATGGAGTGAAAAAGATTTTTTGTGATCGGGGCCTGAACATGCAGGAGGGTGAAAGGAGGGCAAGGAATAGAGTGAATTGGATCGATATGGTTTGACGTGCTGTCAGTGGATTGAATCAGGGCATGTGACCAAGGGGATATATGTGTTGGACGTGGAGGGAACGAGGAGAAGTGGGAGACCAAATTGGAGGTGGAAAGATGGAGTGAAAAAGATTTTGAGTGATCGGGGCCTGAACATGCAGGAAGGTGAAAGGCGGGCAAGGAATAGAGTGAATTGGATCGATGTGGTATTCCGGGATCGATGTGCTGTCAATGGATTAAATCAGGGCATGTGAAGCGTCTGGGGTAAACCATGGAAAGTTCTGTGGTTCTTGGATATGGAAAGGAAGCTGTGGTTTCGGGCATTATTACATGACAGCTAGAGACTGAATGGGAACGAATGAGGCCTTTGTTGTCTTTTCCTAGCGCTACCTCGCACATATGAGGGGGTAGGGGGATGTTATTCCATGTGTGGCGAGGTGGCGATGGGAATGAATAAAGGTAGACAGTATAAATTATGTACATGTGTATATATGTATATGTCTGTGTATGTATATATATGTGTACATTGAGATATATAGGCATGTATATTTGCGTGGGTGGACGTGTATGTATATACATGGTTATGGAGGTCGGTTGGGCCATTTTCTTTCGCCTGTTTCCTTGCGCTACCTCGTAAACGCGAGAGACAGCGACAAAGCAAAATAAATACATAAATAAAGAAAAAGATATATGAGTGGTTTGGTAATGTCTTGTGAGTAAAGTCAGGGGTTAGTGAGAGTACAAGAGCAAGGGAAGGAGTAGCAGTACTCCTGAAACAGGAGTTGTGGGAGTGTGTGATAGGGGTTAGTGAGAGTACAAGAGCAAGGGAAGGAGTAGCAGTACTCCTGAAACAGGAGCTGTGGGAGTGTGTGATAGAATGTAAGAAAGTAAATTCTCGATTAATGTGGGTAAAACTGAAAGTTGATGGAGAGAGATGGGTGATTATTGGTGCATATGCACCTGGGCATGAGAAGAAAGATCATGGGAGGCAAGTGTTTTGGGAGCAGCTGAATGAGTGTGTTAGTGGTTTTGATGCACGAGACCGGGTTATAGTGATGGGTGATTTGAATGCAAAGGTGAGTGATGTGGCAGTTGAGGGAATAATTGGTATACATGGGGTGTTCAGTGCTGTAAATGGAAATGGTGAAGAGCTTGTAGATTTATGTGCTGAAAAAGGACTGGTGATTGGAAATACCTGGTTTAAAAAGCGAGATATACATAAGTATACGAATGTAAGTAGGAGAGATGGCCAGAGAGCGTTATTGGATTACGTGTTAATTGACAGGTGCGCGAAAGAGAGACTTTTGGGTGTTAATGTGCTGAGAGGTGTAACTGGAGGGATGTCTGATCATTATCTTGTGGAGGCTAAGGTGAAGATTTGTATGGGTTTTCAGAAAAGAAGAGTGAATGTTGGGGTGAAGAGGGTGGTGAGAGTAAGTGAGCTTGGGAAGGAGACTTGTGTGAGGAAGTACCAGGAGAGACTGAGTACAGAATGGAAAAAGGTGAGAACAATGGAAGTAAGGGGAGTGGGGGAGGAATGGGATGTATTCAGGGAATCAGTGATGGTTTGCGCAAAAGATGCTTGTGGGATGAGAAGCGTGGGAGGTGGGTTGATTAGAAAGGGTAGTGAGTGGTGGGATGAAGAAGTAAAATTATTAGTGAAAGAGAAGAGAGAGGCGTTTGGACAATTTTTGCAGGGAAAAAATGCAATTGAGTGGGAGATGTATAAAAGAAAGAGACAGGAGGTCAAGAGAAAGGTGCAAGAGATGAAAAAGAGGGCAAATGAGAGTTGAGGTGAGAGAGTATCATTAAATTTTAGGGAGAATAAAAAGATGTTTTGGAAGGAGGTAAATAGATTGCGTAAGACAAGGGAGCAAATGGGAACTTCAGTGAAGGGCGCAAATGGAGTGGTGATGTGAGGAGATGGAGTGAGTATTTTGAAGGTTTGTTGAATGTGTTTGATGATAGAGTGGCAGATATAGGGTGTTTTGGTCGAGGTGGTGTGCAAAGTGAGAGGGTTAGGGAAAATGATTTGGTAAACAGAGAAGAGGTAGTAAAAGCTTTGCGGAAGATGAAAGCCGGCAAGGCAGCAGGTTTGGATGGTATTGCAGTGGAATTTATTAAAAAAGGGGGTGACTGTATTGTTGACTGGTTGGTAAGGTTTTTTAATGTATGTATGACTCATGATGAGGTGCCTGAGGATTGGCGGAATGCGTGCATAGTGCCATTGTACAAAGGCAAAGGGGATAAGAATGAGTGCTCAAATTACAGAGGTATAAGTTTGTTGAGTATTCGTGGTAAATTATATGGGAGGGTATTGATTGAGAGGGTGAAGGCATGTACAGAGAATCAGATTGGGGAAGAGCAGTGTGGTTTCAGAAGTGGTAGAGGATGTGTGGATCAGGTGTTTGCTTTGAAGAATGTATGTCAGAAATACTTAGAAAAGTAAATTGATTTGTATGTAGCATTTATGGATCTGGAGAAGGCATATGATAGAGTTGATAGAGATGCTCTGTGGAAGGTATTAAGAATATATGGTGTGGGAGGCAAGTTGTTAGAAGCAGTGAAAAGTTTTTATCGAGGATGTAAGGCATGTGTACGTGTAGGAAGAGAGGAAAGTGATTGGTTCTCAGTGAATGTAGGTTTGCGGCAGGGGTGTGTGATGTCTCCATTGCTGTTTAATTTGTTTAGGGATGGGGTTGTTAGGGAGGTGAATGCAAGAGTTTTGGAAAGACTGGCAAGTATAAAGTCTGTTCTGGATGAGAGAGCTTGGGAAGTGAGTCAGTTGTTGTTCGCTGATGATACAGCGCTGGTCTTTGATTCATGTGAGAAACTGCAGAAGCTGGTGACTGAGTTTGGTAAAGTGTGTGAAAGAAGAAAGTTAACAGTAAATGTGAATTAGAGCAAGGTTATTAGGTACAGTAGGGTTGAGGGTCAAATCAATTGGGAGGTAAGTTTGAATGGAGAGAAACTGAAGCAAGTAAAGTGTTTTAGATATCTGGGAGTGGATCTGGCAGCGGATGGAACCATGGAACCGGAAGTGAATCATAGGGTAGGGGAGGGGGCGAAAATCCTGGGAGCCTTGAAGAATGTGTGGAAGTCGAGAACATTGTCTCGGAAAGGTAAAATGGGTATGTTGAAGGAATAGTGGTTCCAACAATGTTGTATGGTTGCGAGGCGTGGGCTATGGATAGAGTTGTGCGCAGGAGGGTGGATGTGCTGGAAATGAGATGTTTGATGACAATGTGTGGTGTGAGGTGGTTTGATCGAGTAAGTAATGTAAGGGTAAGAGAGATGTGTGGAAATAAAAAGAGCGTGGTTGAGAGAGCAGAAGAGGGTGTTTTGAAATGGTTTGGGCACATGGAGAGAATGAGTGAGGAAAGATTGACCAAGAGGATATATGTGTCGGAGGTGGAGGGAACTAGGAGAAGTGGGAGACCAAATTGGAGGTGGAAAGATAGAGTGAAAAAGATTTTGTATTATCGATGCCTGAACATGCAGGAGGGTGAAAGGCGCGCAAGGAATAGAGTGAATTGGATCGATGTGGTATACCGTGGTTGACGTGCTGTCAGTGGATTGAATCAGGGCATGTGAAGCGTCTGGGGTAAACCATGGAAAGTTGTGTGGGACCTGGATGTGGGAAGGGACCTGTTTTTTCGGGCATTATTGCATGACAGCTAGAGTCTGAGTGTGAACGAATGGGGCCTTTCTTGTCTTTTCCTAGTGTTACCTCGCACACATGAAGGGGGAGGGGGATGGTATTCCATGTGTGGCGGGGTGGTGATGGGAATGAATAAAGGCAGACAGTGTGAATTGTGTGCATGGGTATATATGTATGCGTCTGGATGTGTATATATATGTGTACACTGAGATGTATAGGTATGTATATTTGCGTGTGTGGACGTGTATGTATATACATTATGTATGGGGGTGAGTTGGGCCATTTCTTTCGTTTGTTTCCTTGCGCTACCTCGCAAACGCGGGAGACAGCGACAAAGCAAACTAATAAAAATGTTTGAAGGAATAGTGGTTCCAACAATGTTGTATGGTTGCGAGGCGTGGGCTATGGATAGAGTTGTGCGCAGGAGGATGGATGTGCTGGAAATGAGATGTTTGAGGACAATGTGTGGTGTGAGGTGGTTTGATCGAGTAAGTAACGTAAGGGTAAGAGAGATGTGTGGAAATAAAAAGAGCGTGGTTGTGAGAGCAGAACAGGGTGTTTTGAAATGGTTTGGGCACATGGAGAGAATGAGTGAGGAAAGATTGACCAAGAGGATATATGTGTCGGAGGTGGAGGGAACGAGGAGAAGAGGGAGACCAAATTGGAGGTGGAAAGATGGAGTGAAAAAGATTTTGTGTGATCGGGGCCTGAACATGCAGGAGGGTGAAAGGAGGGCAAGGAATAGAGTGAATTGGAGCGATGTGGTATACCGGGGTTGACGTGCTGTCAGTGGATTGAATCAAGGCATGTGAAGCGTCTGGGGTAAACCATGGAAAGCTGTGTAGGTATGTATATTTGCGTGTGTGGACGTATGTATATACATGTGTATGGGGGGGGGGGTTGGGCCATTTCTTTCGTCTGTTTCCTTGCGCTACCTCGCAAACGCGGGAGACAGCGACAAAGTATAATAAAAAAAAAATAATAATTATCAGATGGAGATCTATACCTGTTAGATTAACTGTATAGAAATATTTTAGAGCAGTTGCACGAATTTTCAGGAGGAGGCTATCGTAAGGTGTTATCTATGTCATTGCTTGTCAGTTCCATTTCCATTTTAACGCCCACCTCCCCTGAACCAAGAGAGACAAACGATAGTAGGTAGTAGTAAAATTATTCTCTGATTTTGAACATTGTGGTGTAACAGTATACTAACCTTTTATCATGGCAGTCATTTTGAGGCGTGAATTACCATAGCGTTTTGAGGTGTGTAGGGAGGTGTCCTGTACGGCCAGGTACATAGCGTGGACGGTGTTGCGAAGACTAGGATGGAGGAGGACGGCCTCTACTCCTGGCCTTCCACCTACCACCAAGACGCGAGTCTCTGACCTGTGCCACAACCTTGACGTCTCTATCAGTCTGCAAAGATGAGGTGCACAATAATGAGGCTGATGAGAGATCGTTATATAGTTTCTATCTCAACAGATAGAATAGGCAAACTGCTTTTAGGTAAGAAAATATAGATGTTTTTGTGTAATGAGTTATGAGTATGAGGCAGAGAGTTGAAAACTATTACATATTTTATGCTTATAACTGTAAGGCTATATTGGTCACTCCTGGAAACTCATCAAGCCCCTGATATATAGTACAGCTGTGTATATAGGATCTTTAAGTGTCTTCATAATCAAAATGCTTTCAAGATGCTTTTGACTGGGCAGCATAACCTCTCGTTAACAGCCTTAATGACTATGGGAATCGAGAGAACTAAAGCTCAAACAAGCCAAATAGTAGATATCAACGACAAGGACAATGCGTGTTAGGTAAAGTTTAACGATAACAAAAATTTCGATATACTAACATCATAATAGGGATCATTCAAACAGTACAACTGACGCTATAAGAGAATTTTTTACGTTGGTAAAACAGGTGAGTATAAAATACAAAGTTACGTACTTCTAATTGCTCGTTTACTAAGAAATATAATCCTTATATGTGAAGGTCTATACAAATTGGATAACTTTATTGTTGATGAAATTTGTAAACAATTCATCTTCTTGTCCACATAATAAGTTTATAATGCGCACGTTTTCTGTCTTGGACATATGTTTACCAAATGGCATCCTAGCTACGTCTTTTCGTTGTATATCAACTAACTTACATTTCTCCCTTGTGTCTCCAATGACGATGTGATTACTACACGAAAGTGCACTTGGGAGCTTGTCGTGTTTCATTTTCCCCGTGGACTCATAGGAATATTCTTGATCACGCGCAAAATTGTGATCCTTAATAATATATAAACATATATACATGTATACACTCAAATATATATATATATATATATATATATATATATATCATACAAACCTCCAACAGCCAGGATCGAACCTGGGACCCCTTGTGCAAGAGGCAGGCATGCTAACCGCTAGGCTAAGGGACTGTATAATAGGAAACAACTATTCGAAATACTAAGTACTCGAATACCCTTCGTCTCACAATGGTGAGCAACGGGGTCTATCGGTTGTTTCCGAACCCCGATAGACCCCGTTGCTCACCATCGTGAGACGAAGGGTATTCGAGTACTTAGTATTTCGAATAGTTGTTTCCTATTATACAATCCCTTAGCCGAGCGGTTAGCATCCCTGCCTCTTGCACAAGGGGTCCCAGGTTCGATCCTGGCTGTTGGAGGTTTGTATGTTCTATGAAGGTGCGCGTTCATATACACTTTATTCGTATATATATATATATATATATATATATATATATGTGTCTATATGCGCTACCTCGCAAACGCGGGAGACAGCGACAAAGTATAAAAAAAAAAAAAAAAAAATATATATATATATATATATGTTAGAAAGGTTATCTAATGTATGTATGACTCAGGGTGAGATGCCTGGGGATTGGGGGAATGCTTGCATAGTGCCATTGCACAAAGACAAAGGTGATAAAAGTGAGAGGTAAATTAGAGAGGTATAAGTTTCTTGAGCATTCCTGGGATATTATATGGCAGGGTATTGATTGAGAGGATGAAGACATGTAAAGAGCATCAGATCGGGGAAGAGCAGTGTGGTTTCAAAAGTGGTGGAGGATGTGTGAATCAGTGGTTTGCTTTAAAGAATGTATGTGAGAAATACTTAGAAAAGCAAATGGATTTGTATGTAGCATTTATGAATCTGGATAAGGCATATGATAGCGTTGATAGATATGCTTTGTGGAAGGTATTAAGAAAATATGCTGTGGAGGTCAAGTTGTTAGAATTAGTGAAAAGTTTTTATCGAGGATGTAAGGCATGTGTACGTGTAGGAAGAGAGAAAAGTGATTGGTTCTCAGTGAATGTAGGTTTGCGGCAGGGATCTGTGATGTCTCCATGGTTGTATAATTTGTTTATGGATGAGGTTGTTAGGGAGGTGAATGCAAAACTTTTTAAACAGTGGGAAGTATGTAGTCTGTTGTGGATGAGAGAGCTTGGAAAATGAATCAGTTGTTGTTCGCTGATGATACAGCGGTGGTGGCTGATTCGTGTGAGAAACTGCAGAAGCTGGTGACTGAGTTTGGTAAAGTGTGTGAAAGTAGAAAGCTGAGAGTAAATGTGAATAAGAGCAAGCTTATTAGGTACAGTAGGATTGAGGGACAAGACAATTGGGAGGTAAGTTTGAATGTAGAAAAACTGGAGGAATTGAAGTGTTTTAGATACCTGGGAGTGGATTTGGCAGCGGATGGAACCATGGAAGCGGAAGTGAATCATAGGGTGGGGGAGGGGGCGAAAGTTATGGGAGCGTTGAAGAATGTGTGGAAGTTGAGAACATTATCTCGGAAAGCAAAAATGTGCATGTTTGAAGGAATAGTGGTTCCAACAATGTTATAGGGTTGCGAGGCGTGGGCTATAAATAGAGTTGTGCTGAGGAGGGTGGATGTGCTGCAAATGAGATGTTTGAGGACAATATTTGGTGTGAGGTGGTTTGATCGAGAAAGTAATAATAAGGTAAGGGAGATGTGTGGTAATAAAAAGCGTGTGGTTGAGAGAGCAGAAGAGGGTGTTTTGAAATGGTTTGGTCACATAGAGAGAACGACTGAGGAAAGATTGACCAAGAGGATATATGTGTCACAGGTGGAGAGAACGAGAAGTGGGAGACTAAACTGAAGGTGGAAAGATGGAGAGAAAAAGATTTTTAGTGATGGGGTCCTGAACATGCAGGAGGGGGAAAGGCATGCAAGGAATAGAGTGAATCGGAACGATGTGGTGCACTAGGGTCGACGTACAGTCACTGGATTGAACCAGGACGTGTGAAGCGACAGGAGTAAACCATGGAAAGTTCTGTGGGGCCTGGATGTGGAAAGGAAGCTGTGGATTCAGTGCATTCTACATGATAGCTAGAGACTAAGTGTGAACAAATGTGGCCTTTGTTTTCTTTTCCTAGCGCTACCTGACACACATGCAGGGGGAAGGGTAGGTATTTCATTTGTGGCGGGGTGGCGATGGGAATGAATAAGGGCATACAGTATGAATTATGTACATATGTATATATGTATACGTCTGTATGAGTATATGTATATACGTTGAGATGTATAGGTATGTATATTTGCGTGTGTGGACGTGTATGTATATACATGTGTATGTGGGTGGGTTGGGCCATTCTATCGTCTGTTTCCTTGCGCTACATTGCTAACGCGGGAGAGAGCGACAAAGCAATAATATAAAGAACTAAGATAATATATATATGTATCTTTTTTTTTTTTTTTTTTTTTGTCGCTGTCTCCCGCGTTTGCGAGGTAGCGAAAGGAAACAGACGAAAGAAATGGCCCAACCCACCCCCATACACATGTATATACATACGTCCACACACGCAAATATACATACCTACACAGCTTTCCATGGTTTACCCCAGACGCTGATTCAATCCACTGACAGCACGTCAACCCCGGTATACCACATCGATCCAATTCACTCTATTCCTTGCCCTCCTTTCACCCTCCTGCATGTTCAGGCCCCGATCACACAAAATCTTTTTCACTCCATCTTTCCACCTCCAATTTGGTCTTACACTTCTCCTCGTTCCCTCCACCTTCGACACATATATCCTCTTGGTCAATCTTTCCTCACTCATTCTCTCCATGTGCCCAAACCATTTCAAAACACCCTCTTCTGCTCTCTCAACCACGCTCTTTTTATTTCCACGCATCTCTCTTACCCTTACGTTACTTACTCGATCAAACCACCTCACACCACACATTGTCCTCAAACATCTCATTTCCAGCACATCCATCCTCCTGCGCACAACTCTATCCATAGCCCACGCCTCGCAACCATACAACATTGTTGGAACCACTATTCCTTCAAACATACCCATTTTTGCTTTCCGAGATAATGTTCTCGACAGGGGATAGGGGAGAAAGAATACTTCCCTCGTATTCCCTTCGTATCGTAGAAGGCGACTGAAAGGGAAGGGAGGTGGGGGTTGGAAATCCTCCCCTCTCGTTTTTTTTTTTTTTTTTTTTTTTTTTCAAAAGAAGGAACAGAGAAGAGGACCAGGTGAGGATATTCCCTCAAAGTCCCAGTCCTCTGTTCTTAAAGCTACCTCTCTATCGCGGGAAATGGCGAAGAGTATGAAAAAAAAGAAAAAATATATATATATATATGTGTATATATATATATATATATATATATATATATATATATATATATATATATATATATATATATATATATATATATATATATATATATATATATATATATATATATATATATATATTTATATACATATACATATATGTTAGAAAGGTTCTTAATGTATGTATGATTCATGGTGAGATGCCTGGGGATTGGCGGAATGCTTGCATAGTGCCATTGTAAAAAGTCAAACGGGAATAAAAATGAGAGCTAAATTAGAGACGTATAAGTTTCTTGAGTATTCCTGGGAAATTATATGGCAGGGATTGAGAGGGTGAAGGCATGTACAGAGCATCAGATTGGGGAAGAGCAGTGTGCTTTCAGAAGTGGTAGAGGATATATGGATCACGGGTTTGCTTTAATGAATGTGTGTGAGAAATACTTTGAAAAGCAAATGGATTTGTATGTAGCATTTATGAATCTGGAGAAGACATATGATAGCGTTGATAGATATGCATTGTGGAAGGTATTAAGAATATATGCTGTGGGGTTCAGACTGTTAAAATCAGTGAAAAGGTTTTATCGAGGATGTAAGGCATGTGTACGTGTAGGAAGAGAGAAAAGTGATTGGTTCTCAGTGAATGTAGGTTTGCGGCAGGGATCTGTGATGTCTCCATGGTTGTTTAATTTGTTTATGGATGGGGTTGTTAGGGAGGAGAATGCAAAAGTTTTTTAAACTGGGGAAAGTATGTAGTCTGTTGTGGATGAGAGAGCTTGGAAAATGAGTCAGTTGTTGTTCGCTGATGATACAGCTATGGTGGCTGATACGTGTGACAAACTGCAGAAGCTGGTGACTAAGTTTGGTAAAGTGTGTGAAAGTAGAGAGCTGAGAGTAAATTTAAAAAAGAGCAAGGTTATTAGTTACAGTAGGGTTGGGGGACAAGGCTATTAGGAGGTAAGTTTGAATGGAGAAAAACTGGAGGAATTGAAGTGTTTTAGATATCTGGGAGTGGCTTTGTGGCGGATGGAACCATGGAAGCGGAAGTGAATCATAGGGTGGGGGAGTGGGTGAAAGTTATGGGAGCGTTGTAGAATGTGTGGAAGTTGAGAACATTATCTCGGAAAACAATAGGCATGTTTGAAGGAATAATGATTTCAACAATGTTTTAGGGTTGTGAGGCGTGAGCTATAGATAGAGTTGTACTGAGGAGGGTGGATGTGCTGTAAATGAGATGTTTGAGGACAGTATGTGCTGTGAGGTGGTTTGATCGGGAAAGTAATAATAAGGTAAGGGAGATGTGTAGTAATAAAAAGCGTGTTGTTGAGAGAGCAGAGGAGGGTGTTTTGAAATGGTTTGGTCACATGTAGAGAAACACTGAAGAAAGATTGACCAAGAGAATATATGTGTCAGAGATGGAGAGAACGAGAAGAAGTGGGAGACCAAACTGAAGGTGGAAAGATGGAGTGAAAAAGGTTTTGAGTGATGGGGGCCTGAACATGCAGGAGGGGGAGAGGCATGCAAGGAATAGAGTGAATCGGAACGATGTGTTGCAATAGGGTCGACGTGCAGTCACTGGATTGAACCAGGGCATATGAAGCGACTGGGGTAAACCATGCAAAGTTCTGTGGGGCCTGGATGTGGAAAGGGAGCTGTGGTTTCGGTGAATTATTACGTGGCAGCTAGAGACTGAGTGTGAACAAATTTGGACTTTGTTGTCTTTTCCTAGTGCTATCTCACGCACATGGGGGGGGGGGGGGTGGTAGGTATTTCATGTTTGGCGGGGTGGTGATGAGAATAATTAAGGGCATGCAGTATGAATTATGTACATATGTATATATGTATTAGTCTGTATGTGTATATGTATGTATACGTTGAGATGTATAGGTATGTATATTTGCGTGTGTGGACGAGTATGTATATACATGTGTATGTGGATGGGTTGGGTCATTCTATCGTCTGTTTCCTTGCGCTACCTCGCTAACGTGGGAGAGAGCGACAAAGCAAAAATATAAAGAAGAAAATATATAAATATATATATATATATATATATATATATATATATATATATATATATATATATATATATATATATATATATATATATATATATATATATATATATGTGTGATGGAAATGAGACGTTTGAGGACAATATGTGGTGTGAGGTGGTTTGATCGAGTAAGTAATGTAAGAGTAAGAGAGAAGTGTGGAAATAAAAAGAGCGTGGTTGACAGAGCAGAAGAGGGTGTTTCGAAATGGTTTGGTCACATGGAGAGAATGAGTGAGAAAAGATTGACCAAGAGGATATATGTGTCAGAGGTGGAGGTAAAGAGGAGAAGTGGGAGACCAAATTGGAGGTGGAAAGATGTAGTGAAAAAGATTTTGAGTGATCGGGGCCTGAACATACAGGAGGGTGAAAGGCGGGCAAGGAATAAAGTGAATTGGATCGATGTGGTATACCGGGGTTGACGTGATGTCAGTGGATTGAATCAGGTCATGTGAAGCGTCTGGGGTAAAACATGGAAAGGTGTGTGGGGCCTGGATGTTGAAAAGAAGCTGTGGTTTCGGGGATTATTGCATGACAGCTAGAGACTAAGTGTGAACGAATGGGGCCTTTCTTGTCTTTTCCTAGCTCTACCTAGCACACATGAGTGGGGAGGTGGATGGTATTCCATGTGTGGCGAGGTGGCGATGGGAATGAATAAAGGCAGACAGTGTGAATTGTGTGCATGGGTATATATGTATCTGTCTGTGTGTGTATATATATGTGTACATTAAGATGTATATTTACATATATTTGCGTGTGTGGACGTGTATGTATAACATGTGTATGGGGGTGGGTTGGGCCATTTCTTTCGTCTGTTTCCTTGCGGTACATCGCAGACGCGGGAGACAGCGACAAAGCAAAATAAATAATAAATGAAATAAATATATATATATATATATATATATATATATATATATATATATATATATATATATATATATATATATATATTTTTTTTTTTTTTTTTTTTTTTTTTGCTTTGTCGTTATCTCCCGCGTTTGCGAGGTAGCGCAAGGAAACAGACGAAAGAAATGGCCCAACCCATACCCATAAACATGTAGATACATACGTCCACACACGCAAATATACGTATGTATATATGTATATGTATATATGTATACGTGTATATATATATATATATATATATATATATATATATATATATATATATATATATATATATATATATATATATATATATATATATATATATATATATATGTATATATATATATATATATATATATATATATATATATATATATATATATATATATATATATATATATATATATATATATATATATATATATATATATATATATGTGTGTGTATATATATATATATATATATATATATATATATATATATATATATATATATATATATATATATATATATATATATGTGTGTATATATATATATATATATATATATATATATATATATATATATATATATATATATATATATATATATATATATATATATATATATATATATATATATATATCCTCCCCTCCTTGTATTAACTTTCTAAAATGGGAAACAGAAGAAGGAGTCACGCGGGGAGTGCTCATCCTCCTCGAAGGCTCAGAGTGGGGTGCCTAAATGTGTGTGGATGTAACCAAGATGTGAAAAAAGGAGAGATAGGTAGTATGTTTGAGGAAAGGAACCTGGATGTTTTGACTCTGAGTGAAACGAAGCTCAAGGGTAAAGGGGAAGAGTGGTTTGGGAATGTCTGGGGAGTAAAGTCAGGGATTAGTGAGAGGACAAGAGCAAGGGAAGGAGTAGCAATACTCCTGAAACAGGAGTTGTGGGAGTATATGATACAATGTAAGAAAGTAAATTCTCGATTAATAAGGGTAAAACTGAAAGTTGATGGAGAGAGGTGGGTGATTATTGTTGCATATGCACCTGGGCATGAGAAGAAAGATCATGAGAGGCAAGTGTTTTGGGAGCAGCTGAATGAGTGTGTTAGTGGTTTTGATGCACGAGACCGGGTTATAGTGATGGGTGATTTGAATGCAAAGGTGAGTAATGTGGCAGTTGATGGAATAGTTGGTATACATGGGGTGTTTAGTGTTGTAAATGGAAATGGTGAAGAGCTTGTAGATTTATGTGCTGAAAAAGGACTGATGATTGGGAATACATGGTTTAAAAAGCGAGATATACATAAGTATACTTATGTAAGTAGGAGAGATGGCCAGAGAGCGTTATTGGATTACGTGTTAATTGACAGGCGTGCGAAAGAGAGACTTTTGGATGTTAATGTGCTGAGAGGTGACTGGAGGGATGTCTGATCATTATCTTGTGGAGGCTAAGGTGAATATTTGTATGGGTTTTCAGAAAAGAAGAGTAAATGTTGGGGTGAAGAGGGTGGTTAGAATAAGTGAGCTTGGGAAGGAGACCTGTGTGAGGAAGTACCAGGAGAGACTGAGTACAGAATGGAAAAAGGTTAGAACAATGGAAGTAAGGGGAGTGGGGGAGGAATAGGATTTATTTAGGGAATCAGTAATGGATTGCGCAAAAGATGCTTGTGGCACGAGAAGAGTGGGAGGTGGGTTGATTAGAAAGGGTAGTGAGTGGTGGGATGAAGAAGTAAGAGTATTAGTGAAAGAGAAGAGAGAGGCATTTGAACGATTTTTGCAGGGAAAAAATGCAATTGAGTGGGAGATGTATAAAAGAAAGAGACAGAAGGTCAATAGAAAGGTGCAAGAGGTGAAAAAAAGGGCAAATGAGAGTTGGGGTGAGAAAGTATCATTAAATTTTAGGGAGAATAAAAAGATGTTCTGGAAGGAGGTAAATAAAGTGCGTAAGACAAGGGAGCAAATTGGAACTTCAGTGAAGGGCGCAAATGGGGAGGTGATAACAAGTAGTGGTGATGTGAGAAGGAGATGGAGTGAGTATTTTGAAGGTTTGTTGAATGTGTTTGATGATAGAGTGGCAGATATAGGGTGTTTTGGTCGAGGTGGTGTGCAAAGTGAGAGGGTTAGGGAAAATGATTTGGTAAACAGAGAAGAGATAGTGAAAGCTTTGCGGAAGATGAAAGCCGGCAAGGCAGCAGGTTTGGATGGTATTGCAGTGGAATTTATTAAAAAAGGGGGTGACTGTATTGTTGACTGGTTGGTAAGGTTATTTAATGTATGTATGACTCATGGTGAGGTGCCTGAGGATTGGCGGAATGCGTGCATAGTGCCATTGTACAAAGGCAAAGGGGATAAGAGTGAGTGCTCAAATTACAGAGGTATAAGTTTGTTGAGTATTCCTGGTAAATTATATGGGAAGGTATTGATTGAGAGGGTAAAGGCATGTACAGAGCATCAGATTGGGGAAGAGCAGTGTGGTTTCAGAAGTGGTAGAGGATGTGTGGATCAGGTGTTTGCTTTGAAGAATGTATGTGAGAAATACTTAGAAAAGCAAATGGATTTGTATGTAGCATTTATGGATCTGGAGAAGGCATATGATAGAGTTGATAGAGATGCTCTGTGGAAGGTATTAAGAATATATGGTGTGGGAGGAAAGTTGTTAGAAGCAGTGAAAAGTTTTTATCGAGGATGTAAGGCATGTGTACGTGTAGGAAGAGAGGAAAGTGATTGGTTCTCAGTGAATGTAGGTTTCCGGCAGGTGTGTGCGATGTCTCAATGGTTGTTTAATTTGTTTATGGATGGGGTTGTTAGGGAGGTAAATGCAAGAGTTTTGGAAAGAGGGGCAAGTATGAAGGCTGTTGGGGATGAGAGAGCTTGGGAAGTGAGTCAGTTGTTGTTCGGTGATGATACAGCGCTGGTGGCTGATTCATGTGAGAAACTGCAGAAGCTGGTGACTGAGTTTGGTAAAGTGTGTGGAAGAAGAAAGTTAAGAGTAAATGTGAATAAGAGCAAGGTTATTAGGTACAGTAGGGTTGAGGGTCAAGTCAATTGGGAGGTGAGTTTGAATGGAGAAAAACTGGAGGAAGTGAAGTGTTTTCGATATCTGGGAGTGGATCTGACAGCGGATGGAACCATGGAAGTGGAAGTGGATCATAGGGTGGGGGAGGGGGCGAAAATTCTGGGGGCCTTGAAGAATGTGTGGAAGTCGAGAACATTATCTCGGAAAGCAAAAATGGGTATGTTTGAAGGAATAGTGGTTCCAACAATGTTGTATGGTTGCGAGGCGTGGACTATGGATAGAGTTGTGCGCAGGAGGATGGATGTGCTGGAAATGAGATGTTTGAGGACAATGTGTGGTGTGAGATGGTTTGATCGAGTAAGTAACGTTAGGGTAAGAGAGATGTGTGGAAATAAAAACAGCGTGGTTGAGAGAGCAGAAGAGGGTGTTTTGAAGTGGTTTGGGCACATGGAGAGAATGAGTGAGGAAAGATTGACCAAGAGGATATATGTGTCGGAGGTGGAGGGAACGAGGAGAAGAGGGAGACCAAATTGGAGGTGGAAAGATGGAAAGAAAAAGATTTTGTGTGATCGGGGCCTGAACATGCAGGAGGGTGAAAGGAGGGCAAGAAATAGAGTGAATTGGAGCGATGTGGTATACCGGGGTTGACGTGCTGTCAGTGGATTGAATCAAGGCATGTGAAGCGTCTGGGGTGAGCCGTGGAAAGCTGTGTAGGGATGTATATTTGCGTCTGTGGACGTGTGTATGTACAAGTGTGTGTGGGGGGGGGGGGGTTGGGCCATTTCTTTCGTCTGTTTCCTTGCGCTACCTCGCAAACGCGGGAGACAGCGACAAAGTATAATAAAAAAAAAAAAATATATATATATATATATATATATATATATATATATATATATATATATATATATATATATATATATACTTATATATATATATATATATATATATATATATATATATATATATATATATATATATATATATATACATATATATATATATATATATATATATATATATATATATATATACATATATATATATATATATTTATATATATATATATATATATATATATATATATAAATATATATATATATATATATATATATATATATATATATATATATATATATATATATATATATATATATATATATATATATATATATATATATATATATATATATATATTTTCTTTTTTTTTTTTTTTTGCTTTGTCGCTGTCTCCCGCGTTTGCGAGGTAGCGCAAGGAAACAGACGAAAGAAATGGCCCAACCCACCCCCATACACATGTATATACATACGTCCACACACGCAAATATACATACCTACACAGCTTTCCATGGTTTACCCCAGACGCTTGACATCCCTTGATTCAATCCACTGAAAGCACGTCAACCCCGGTATACCACATCGCTCCAATTCACTCTATTCCTTGCCTTCCTTTCACCCTCCTGCATAATCAGGCCCCGATCACACAAAATCTTTTTCACTCCATCTTTCCACCTCCAATTTGGTCTCCCTCTTCTCCTCGTTCCCTCCACCTCCGACACATATATCCTCTTGGTGAATCTTTCCTCACTCATTCTCTCCATGTGACCAAACCATTTCAAAACACCCTCTTCTGCTCTCTCAATCACGCTCTTTTTATTTCCACACATCTCTCTTACCCTTACGTTACTTACACGATCAAACCACCTCACACCACACATTGTCCTCAAACATCTCATTTCCAGCACATCCATCCTCCTGCGCACAACTCTATCCATAGTCCACGCCTCGCAACCATACAACATTGTTGGAACCACTATTCCTTCAAACATACCCATTTTTGCTTTCCGAGATAATGTTCTCGACTTCCACACATTCTTCAAGGCTCCCAGAATTTTCGCCCCCTCCCCCACCCTATGATCCACTTCCGCTTCCATGTTTCCATCCAGTGCCAGATCCACTCCCAGATATCTAAAACACTTCAATTCCTCCAGTTTTTCTTCATTCAAACTCACCTCCCAATTGACTTGACCCTCAACCCTACTGTACCTAATAACCTTGCTCTTTTTCACATTTACTCTTAACTTTCTTCTTTCACACACTTTACCAAACTCAGTCACCAGCTTCTGCAGTTTCTCATATGAATCAGCCACCAGCGCTGTATATATATATATATATATATATATATATATATATATATATATATATATATATATATATATACGGGAGGTATTGATTGAGAGGGTGAAGACATGTACAGAGCATCAGATTGGGGAAGAGCAGTGTGGTTTCAGAACTGGTAGAGGATGTGTGGATCAGGTGTTTGCTTTGAAGAATGTATGTGAGAAATACTTAGAAAAGCAAATGGATTTGTATGTAGCATTTATGGATCTGGAGAAGGCATATTATAGAGGTGATAGAGATGCCCTGTGGAAGGTATTAAGAATATATGGTGTGGGAGGCAAGTTGTTAGAAGCAGTGAAAAGTTTTTATCAAGGATGTAAGGCATGTGTACGAGTAGGAAGAGAGGAAAGTGATTGGCTCTCAATGAATGTAGGTTTGCGGCAGGGGTGTGTGATGTCTCCATGGTTGTTTAATTTGTTTATGGATGGGGTTGTTAGGGAGGTGAATGCAAGTGTTTTGGAAAGAGGGGCAAGTATGAAGTGTGTTGTGGATGAGAGAGCTTGGGAAGTGAGTCAGTTGTTGTTCGCTGATGATACAGCGATGGTGGCTGATTCATGTGAGAAACTGCAGAAGCTGGTGACTGAGTTTGGTAAAGTGTGTGAAAGAAGAAAGTTAAGAGTAAATATGAATAAGAGCAAGGTTATTAGGTTCAGTAGTGTTCAGGGTCAATTCAATTGGGAGGTAAGTTTGAATGGAAAAAAACTGGAGGAAGTAAAGTGTTTTATATATCTGGGAGTGGATCTGGCAGCGGATGGACCCATGGAAGCGGAAGTGGATCATAGGTTGGGGGAGGGGGCGAAAATTCTGGGAGTCTTGAAGATTGTGTGAAAGTCGAGAACATTATCTCGGAAAGCAAAAATGGGAATGTTTGAAGGAATAGTGGTTCCAACAATGTTGTATGGTTGCGAGGTGTGTGCTATGGATAAAGTTGTGCGCAGGAGGGTGGATGTGCTGGAAATGAGATGTTTGAGTACAATGTGTTGTGTGAGGTGGTTTGATCGAGTAAGTAACGGAAGGGTAAGAGAGATGCGTGGAAATAAAAAGAGCGTGGTTGAGAGAGCAGAAGAGGGTGTTTTGAAATGGTTTAGTCACATGGAGAGAATGAGTGAGGAAAGATTGACCAAGAGGATACATGTGTCGGAGGTGGAGGGAACGAGGAGAAGAGGGAGACCAAATTGGAGGTGGAAAGATGGAGTGAAAAAGATTTTGTTTTATCTTGGCCTGAACATGCAGGAGGGTGAAAGGGGGGCAAGGAATAGAGTGAATTGGAGCGATGTGGTATACCGGGGTTGACGTGCTGTCAGTGGATTGAAGGCATGTGAAGCGTCTGGGGTAAACCATGGAAAGCTGTGTAGGTATGTATATTTGCGTGTGTGGACGTATGTATATACATGTGTATGGGGGTGGGTTGGGCCATTTCTTTCGTCTGTTTCCTTGCGCTACCTCGCAAACGCGGGAGACAGCGACAAAGCAAAAAAAAAAAAAAAAAAAATATATATATATATATATATATATATATATATATATATATATATATATATATATATATATATATATATATATATATAATATTTGCCTTGAAGAATATATGTGAGATACTTAGAAAAGCAAATGGAATATTATGTAGCATTTATGGATCTGGAGAAGGCATATGACAGAGTTGATAGAGATGTTCTTAGGAAGGTATTAAGAGTATATGGTGTAGGAGTGAAGTTCTTAGTAGCAGGGAAAGGTGTTTATCGAGGGTTTAAGACTTATGTACGAGTAGGAAGAGGTGAAAGTGATTGGTTCTCAGTAAAGGTTGGTTTACAGCAGGGGTGTGTGATGTCTCCATGGTTGTTTAATTCATTCATGGATGGGGTTGTTAGGGAAGTGAATGCAAGAGTTTTGGAAAGAGGAACAAGTATGCAGTTTAATGCCGATGAGAGCTTGGGAAGTGAGTTACTTGTTGTTCGCTGTAGATACAGTGCTGGTGGCTGATTAGTGTGAAAAACTGCAGAAGCTGGTGACTAAGTTTGGTAAAGTGTGTGAAAGAAGAAAGCAGGGAGTAAATGTGAATATGAGCAAGGTTATTAGGTACAGCATGGTTGAGCGACAAGTCAATTGGGAGGTAAGTTTCAACGGAGAAAAACTGGATAAAGTGAAGTGTTTTAGCTATCTGGGAGTGGATTTGGCAACCAATGGAAACACGGAAGCGGAAGTGAATCACAGGGTGGGGGAAGGGGTGAAAGTTCTGGGAGCGTTGAAAAATGTGTGGGAGTCGAGGCGTTATCTTGGAAAGCAAAAATCTGTATGTTTGAAGTAATTGTGGTTCCAACAATGTTATATGGTTGCGAGGCGTAGGCTATACATAGAGTTGTGCGGAGGAGGGTGGATGTGCTGGAAGTGAGATTCTTGAGGACAATATGTGGTGTGAGGTGGTTTGATCGAGTAAGTAATAAAAGGGAAAGAGAGATGTGTTGTAATAAAAAGAATGTGGTTGAGAGAGCAGAAGAGGGTGTTTTGAAGAGGTTTGGTCCCATGGAGAGAATAAGTGAGGAAAGATTGACAAAGAATATAATTGTGTCAGAGGTGGAGAAAACAAGGAGGAGTGGTAGAGCAAATTAGAGGTGGAAAGTTCAAGTGAAAAAGATGTAGAGTGACTGGGGCCTGAACATGAAGGAGGGAAAAGGATTGCATGGAATAGAGCGAAATGGAACTATGTGGTATACCGGGGTAGACGCGCTGTCAATGGATTGAACCAGGGCATGTGAAGCGTCTGGAGTAAACCAGGGAAAGTTTTCTGGGGCTTGGATGTTAAAAGGTAGCTGTGGTCTCGGTGAATTATACATGACAGCTAGAGACTGAGTGTGAACGAATCTGGTCTTTGTTATGTTTTCCTAGCGCTACTTCTCGCATTAGGGGGTAGAGGGTTGTCATTTCATGTTTGGTGGAGTGGCGAAGGTAATGAAAAATAAAACACAGTATGAATTATGTACATCTGTATATACGTATATAAGTCTGTGTGTGTATTTATATATATATATATATATATATATATATATATATATATATATATATATATATATATATATATATATATATATATATATATATATATATATATATATATATATTATCCCTGGGGATAGGGGATTAAGAATACTTCCCACGTATTCCCGGCGTGTCGTAGAAGGCGACTAAAAGGGAAGGGAGCGGGAGGCTGGAAATCCTCCCCTCTCGTTTTTTTTTTTAATTTTCCAAAAGAAGGAACAGAGGGGGCCAGGTGAGGATATTCCAAAAAAGGCCCAGTCCTCTGTTCCTAACGCTACCTCGCTAACACGGGAAATGGCGAATAGTTTAAAAGAAAAAAAAAAAAATATATATATATATATATATATATATATATATATATATATATATATATATATATATATATGATTGTATTTGCTACCGTTTAATTTCATGTATTATCCGTTGTTTTTTGTTAATGTTTTTTTGTCACTTATTCATCACTGCTGTTATTTTTGGAGTCACTATATATCAGTGTGTGTGTGTATGTGTATATGTATATATATATATGTATATTATCCCTGGGGATAGAGGTGAAAGAATACTTCCCACGTATTCTTCGCGTGTCGTAGAAAGCGACTAGAGGGGACGGGAGCGGGGGGCCAGAAATCCTCCCCTCCTTGTATTAACTTTCTAAAATGGGAAACAGAAGAAGGAGTCACGCGGGGAGTGCTCATCCTCCTCGAAGGCTCAGAGTGGGGTGCCTAAATGTGTGTGGATGTAACCAAGATGTGAAAAAAGGACAGATAGGTAGTATGTCTAAGGAAAGGAACCTGGATGTTTTGGCTCTGAGTGAAACGAAGCTCAAGGGTAAAGGGGAAGAGTGGTTTGGGAATGTCTGGGGAGTAAAGTCAGGGGTTAGTGAGAGGACAAGAGCAAGGGAAGGAGTAGCAATACTCCTGAAACAGGAGTTGTGGGAGTATTTGATAGAGTGTAAGAAAGTAAATTCTCGATTAATATGGGTAAAACTGAAAGTTGATGGAGAGAGGTGGGTGATTATTGGTGCATATGCACCTGGGCATGAGAAGAAAGATCAAGAGAGGCAAGTGTTTTGGGAGCAGCTGAATGAGTGTGTTAGTGGTTTTGATGCACGAGACCGGGTTATAGTGATGGGTGATATGAATGCAAAGGTGAGTAATGTGGCAGTTGAGGGAATAATTGGTATATATGGGGTGTTCAGTGTTGTAAATGGAAATGGTGAAGAGCTTGTAGATTTATGTGCTGAAAAAGGACTGATGATTGGGAATACCTGGTTTAAAAAGCGAGATATACATAAGTATACTTATGTAAGTAGGAGAGATGGCCAGAGAGCGCTATTGGATTACGTGTTAATTGACAGGCGTGCGAAAGAGAGACTTTTGGATGTTAATGTGCTGAGAGGTGCAACTGGAGGGATGTCTGATCATTATCTTGTGGAGGCTAAGGTGAAGATTTGTATGGGTTTTCAGAAAAGAAGAGTGAATGTTTGGGTGAAGAGGGTGGTGAGAGTAAGTGAGCTTGAGAATGAGACCTGTGTGAGGAAGTACCAGGAGAGACTGAGTACAGAATGGAAAAAGGTGAGAACAATGGAAGTAAGGGGAGTGGGGGAGGAATGGGATGTATTTAGGGAATCAGTGATGGAGTGTGCAAAAGATGCTTGTGGCATGAGAAGAGTGGGAGGTGGGTTGATTAGAAAGGGTAGTGAGTGGTGCGATGAAGAAGTAAGAGTATTAGTGAAAGAGAAGAGAGAGGCATTTGGACGATTTTTGCAGGGAAAAAATGCAATTGAGAGGGAGATGTATAAAAGAAAGAGACAGGAGGTCAATAGAAAGGTGCAAGAGGTGAAAAAAAGGGCAAATGAGATTTGGGGTGAGAGAGTATCATTAAATTTTAGGGAGAATAAAAAGATGTTCTGGAAGGAGGTAAATAAAGTGCGTAAGACAAGGGAGCAAATGGGAACTTCAGTGAAGGGCGCAAATGGGGAGGTGATAACAAGTAGTGGTGATGTGAGAAGGAGATGGAGTGAGTATTTTGAAGGTTTGTTGAATGTGTTTGATGATAGAGTGGCAGATATAGGGTGTTTTGGTCGAGGTGGTGTGCAAAGTGAGAGGGTTAGGGAAAATGATTTGGTAAACAGAGAAGAGATAGTGAAAGCTTTGCGGAAGATGAAAGCCGGCAAGGCAGCAGGTTTGGATGGTATTGCAGTGGAATTTATTAAAAAAGGGGGTGACTGTATTGTTGACTGGTTGGTAAGGTTATTTAATGTATGTATGACTCATGGTGAAGTGCCTGAGGATTGGCGGAATGCGTGCATAGTGCCATTGTACAAAGGCAAAGGGGATAAGAGTGAGTGCTCAAATTACAGAGGTATAAGTTTGTTGAGTATTCCTGGTAAAATATATGGGTGGGTATTGATCGAGAGGGTGAAGGCATGTACAGAGCATCAGATTGGGGAAGAGCAGTGTGGTTTCAGAAGTGGTAGAGGATGTGTGGATCAGGTGTTTGCTTTGAAGAATGTATGTGAGAAATACTTAGAAAAGCAAATGGATTTGTATGTAGCATTTATGGATCTGGAGAAGGCATATGATAGAGTTGATAGAGATGCTCTGTGGAAGGTATTAAGATTATATGGTGTGGGAGGAAAGTTGTTAGAAGCAGTGAAAAGTTTTTATCGAGGATGTAAGGCATGTGTACGTGTAGGAAGAGAGGAAAGTGATTGGTTCTCAGTGAATATAGGTCTGCGGCAGGGGTGTGTGATGTCTCCATGATTGTTTAATTTGTTTATGGATGGGGTTGTTAGGGAGGTAAATGCAAGAGTTTTGGAAAGAGGGGCAAGTATGAAGTCTGTTGGGGATGAGAGAGCTTGGGAAGTGAGTCAGTTGTTATTCGCTGATGATACAGCGCTGGTGGCTGATTCATGTGAGAAACTGCAGAAGCTGGTGACTGAGTTTGGAAAAGTGTGTGGAAGAAGAAAGTTAAGAGTAAATGTGAATAAGAGCAAGGTTATTAGGTACAGTAAAGTTGAGGGTCAAGTCAATTGGGAGGTAGGTTTGAATGGAGAAAAACTGGAGGAAGTGAAGTGTTTTCGATATCTGGGAGTGGATCTGGCAGCGGATGGAACAATGGAAGCGGAAGTGGATCATAGGGTGGGGGAGGGGGCGAAAATCCTGGGGGCCTTGAAGAATGTGTGGAAGTCGAGAACATTATCTCGGAAAGCAAAAATGGGTATGTTTGAAGGAATAGTGGTTCCAACAATGTTGTATGGTTGCGAGGCGTGGGCTATGGATGGAGTTGTGCGCAGGAGGATGGATGTTCTGGAAATGAGATGTTTGAGGACAATATGTGGTGTGAGGTGGTTTGATCGAGTGAGTAACGTAAGGGTAAGAGAGATGTGTGGAAATAAAAAGAGCGTGGTTGAGGGAGCAGAAGAGGGTGTTTTGAAGTGGTTTGGGCATATGGAGAGGATGAGTGAGGAAAGATTGACCAAGAGGATATATGTGTCGGAGGTGGAGGGAACAAGGAGAAGAGGGACACCAAATTGGAGGTGGAAAGATGGAGTGAAAAAGATTTTGTGTTATCGGGGCCTGAACATGCAGGAGGGTGAAAGGAGGGCAAGGAATAGAGTGAATTGGAGCGATGTGGTATACCGGGGTTGACGTGCTGTCAGTGGATTGAATCAAGGCATGTGAAGCGTCTGGGGTAAACCATGGAAAGCTGTGTAGGTATGTATGTTTGCGTGTGTGGACGTATGTATATACATGTGTATGGGGAGGGGTTGGGCCATTTCTTTCGTTTCTTTCCTTGCGCTACCTCGCAAACGCGGGAGACAGCGACAAAGTATAATAAATAAAATATAAATATATATATATATATATATATATATATATATATATATATATATATATATATATATATATATATATATATATATATATATATATATATATATATATATATATATATAAAACACTTCACTTCCTCCAGTTTTTCTCCATTCAAACTCACCTCCCATTTGACTTGACCCTCAACCCTACTGTACCTAATAACCTTGCTCTTACTCATATTTACTCTCAACTTTCTTCTTCCACACACTTTACCAAACTCAGTCACCAGCTTCTGCAGTTTCTCACATGAATCAGCCACCAGCGCTGTATCATCACCGAACAACAACTGACTCACTTCCCAAGCTCTCTCATCCCCAACAGACTTCATACTTGCCCCTCTTTCCAAAACTCTTGCATTTACCTCCCTAACAACCCCATCCATAAAAAAATTAAACAACCATGGAGACATCACACACCCCTGCCGCAAACCTACATTCACTGACAACCAATCACTCTCCTCTCTTCCTACATGTACACATGCCTTACATCCTCGATAAAAACTTTTCACTGCTTCTAACAACTTTCCTCCCACACCATATATTCTTAATACCTTCCACAGAGCATCTCTATCAACTCTATCATATGCCTTCTCCAGATCCATAAATGCTACATACAAATCCATTTGCTTTTCTAAATATTTCTCACATACATTCCTCAAAGCAAACACCTGATCCATATATCCATATATATTTATTTATTTTTATTAATTTTGCTTTTTCACTGTCTCCCGCGTTAGCGAGGTATCGCAAGGAAACAAACGAAAGAATGTCCCAACCCATCCACATACATATGTATATACATACACGTCCACACACGCATATATATATACCTATACATCTCAACGTACACAAATATATACACACACAGACATATACATACATAAGCATGTATATAATTCATACTGTCTGTCTTTATTCACCCCTATCGCCACCTCGCCACACATGAAATAACAACCCCCTACCCCCTCATGTGTGCGAGGTAGCGCTAGGAAAAGACTACAAAGGCCCTATTCGTTTATACTCAGTCTTTGGCTGTCATGTAACAATGCACCGAAACCACAGCTCCCTTTCCACATCCAGGCCCCACAGAAGTTTCCATGGTTTACCCGAGACGCTTCATATTCCCTGGTTCAATCCATTGACAGCACTTCGACCCGGGAATTACCACATCCTTCCAATTCACTTTCTTTTCCTTGCACGCCTTTCACCCTCCTGCATGTTCAGGCCCCGATCACTTAAAATCTTTTTCACTCCATCTTTCCACCTTCAATTTAGTCTGTCACTTCTCCTCGTTCCCTCCACCTCTGACACATATATCCTCTTGGTCAATCTTTCCTCACTCATTCTCTCCATGTGACCAAACCAATTCAAAACACCATTTTCTGCTCTCTCAACTACACTCCTTTTATTACCACACATTTTTCTTAACCTTACATTGCTTACTCGATCAAACCACCTCACACCACATATTGTCCTCAAACATCTCATTTCTAGCACATCCACCCTCTTCTGCACAACTCTATCCATAGCTCACGCCTAACAACCATACAACATTGTTGGAACCACTATTCCTTCAAACATACCCAATTTTGCCTTCCGGGATAATGTTCTCGACACAACATTCTTCAATGCTCCCAGAATTTTGGACCCCTCACCCACCCTGTGATTCACTTCCGCTTCCATGGTTCTATCCGCTGCCAAATCCACTCCACGATATCTAAAACACTTCACTTCCTCCATTTTTTCTCCATTCAAACTTACCTTCCAATTGACTTGACCGTCAACCCTACTGTACCTAATAACCTTACTCTTATTCACATTTACTCTCAACTTTCTTCTTTCACACACCTTACCAAACTCAGTCACCAGCTTTTACAGTTTCTAACATGAATCAGCCACCAGCGCTGTATCATAAGCGAACAACAACTGACTCACTTCCCAAGCTCTCTCATCCACAACAGACTGCATACTTCTCCCTCTTTCCAAAACTCTTGCATTCACCTCCCTAACAACCCCATCCATAAAAAAATTAAGCAACTATGGGGACATCACACACTCTTGCCGCAAACCTACATTCACTGAGAACCAATCACTTTCCTCTCTTCCTACACGTACACATGCCTTACATACTCGATAAAAACTTTTCACTACTTCTGACAACTTGTCTCCCACACCATATATTCTTAATACCTTCCACAGAGCATCTCTATCAACTCTATCATATGCCTTCTCCAGATCCATAAATGCTACATACAAATCCATTTGCTTTTCTAAGTATTTCTGACATACATTCTTCAAAGCAAACACGTGATCCACACATCTTCTACCACTTCTGAAACCACACTGCTCTTCCCCAATCTGATTCTCTGTACATGCCTTCACCCTCTCAATCAATACCCTCCTATATAATTTACCAGGAATACTTAACAAACTCATACCTCTATAATTTGAGCACTCACTCTTATCCCCTTTGCCTTTGTACAATGGCTCTATGCAAGCATTCCGCCAATCCTGAGGCACCTCACCATGAATCATACATACATTAAATAGCATTACCAACCACTCAGCAATACAGTCACCCCCTTTTTTAATAATTGCCGCTGCAATACCATCCTAACCCGCTGCCTTGCCGGCTTTCATCTTCCCCAAAGCTTTTACTACCTCTTCCCTGTTTACAAAATCATTTTCCGTAACCATCTCACTTTGTATACCACCTCGACCAAAACACCCTATATCTGCCACTCGATCATCAAACACATTCAACAAACCTTCAAAATACTCACTCCATTTCCTTCTCACATCACCATTACTTGTTATCACCTCCCCATTAACCCCTCTCACCGAAGTTCCCATTTGCTCGATCGTCTTATGCTTTTTATTTACCTACTTCCAAAACATCTTTTTATTCTCACTAAAATTTAATGATACTTCCTCACCCCAACTCTCATTTGCCCTCTTTTTCACCTCTTGCACATTTCTCTTGACCTCCTGCCTCTTTCTTTTATACATCTCCCACGCATTTGCATTTTTTCCCTGCAAAAAGAATCCAAATGCCTCTCTCTTCTCTTTCACTAATAATCTTACTTCTTCATCCCCCCACTGACTACCCTTTCTAATCTGCCCACCTCCGACGCTTCTCATGCCACAAGCATCTCTTGCGCAGACCATCACTTCTTCCCTAAATACATCCATTCTGTACTCAGTCTCTCATGGTACTTCCTCACACAAGTCTCCTTCCCAAGCTCACTTACTCTCACCACTCTCTTCACCCCAACATTATCTCCTCTTTTCTGAGAACCTCTACAAATCTTTACCTTCGCCTCCATAGGATAATAATCAGACAACTCTCCAGTAGCACCCCTCAATACATTAACATCCAAACATCTGTCTTTCGCGCACCTATCAATTACCACGTAATCCAATAACGCGCTCTGACCATCTCTCCTACTTACATATTTTTTTTTTTTTTTTTGCTTTGTCGCTGTCTCCCGCGTTTGCGAGGTAGCGCAAGGAAACAGACGAAAGAAATGGCCCAACCCACCCCCATACACATGTATATACATACGTCCACAAACGCTAATATACATACCTACACAGCTTTCCATGGTTTACCCCAGACGCTTCACATGCCTTGATTCAATCCACTGACAGCACGTCAACCCCGGTATACCACATCGATCCAATTCACTCTATTCCTTGCCCTCTTTTCACCCTCCTGCATGTTCAGGCATCGATCACTCAAAATCTTTTTCGCTCCATCTTTCCACCTCCAATTTGGTCTCCCTCTTCTCCTCGTTCCCTCCACCTCCGACACATATATCCTCTTGGTCAATCTTTCCTCACTCATTCTCTCCATGTGCCCAAACCATTTCAAAACACCCTTTTCTGCTCTCTCAATCACGCTCTTTATATTTCCACACATCTCTCTTACCCTTACGTTACTTACTCGATCAAACCACCTCACACCACACATTGTCCTCAAACATCTCATTTCCAGAACATCCATCCTCCTGCGCACAACTCTATCCATAGCCCACGCCTCGCAACCATACAACATTATTGGAACCATTATTCCTTCAAACATACCCATTTTTGCTTTCCGAGATAATGTTCTGGACTTCCACACATTCTTCAAGGCGCGCAGAATTTTCGCCCCCTCCCCCACCCTATGGTCCAATTCCGCTTCCATGGTTCCATCCGCTGCCAGATCCACTCCCAGATATCTAAAACACTTTACTTGCTCCTGTTTTTCTCCATTCAAACTTACCTCCCAATTGACTTGACCCTCAACACTACTGTACCTGATAACCTTGCTCTTATTCACATTTACTCTTAACTTTCTTCTTTCACACACTTTACCAAACTCAGTCACCAGCTTCTGCCGTTTCTCACATGAATCAGCCACCAGCGCTGTATCATCAGCGAACAACAACTGACTCACTTCCCAAGCTCTCTCATCCCCAACAGACTTCATACTTGCCCCTCTTTCCAAAACTCTTGCATTCGCCTTCCTAACAACCCCATCCATAAACAAATTAAACAACCATGGAGTCATCACACACCCCTGCCGCAAACCTATATTCACTGAGAACCAATCACTTTCCTCTCTTCCTACACGTACACATGCCTTACATCCTCGATAAAAACTTTCCACTGCTTCTAACAACTTGCCTCCCACACCATATATTCTTAATACCTTCCACAGAGCATCTCTATCAACTCTATCATATGCCTTCTCCAGATCCATAAATGCTACATACAAATCCATTTGCTTTTCTAAGTATTTCTCACATACATTCTTCAAAGCAAACACCTGATCCACACATCCTATACCACTTCTGAAACCATACTGCTCTTCCCCAATCTGATGCTCTGTACATGCTTTCACCCTCTCAGTCAATACCCTCCCATATAATTTACCACGAATACTCAACAAACTTATACCTCTGTAATTTGAGCACTCACTCTTATCCCCTTTGCCTTTGTACAATGGCACTATGCACGCATTCTGCCAATCCTCAGGCACCTCTCCATGAGTCATACATACATTAAATAACCTTACCAACCAGTCAACAATACAGTCACAACCTTTTTTAATAAATTCCACTGCAATACCATCCAAACCTGCTGCCTTGCCGGCTTTCATCTTCCGCAAAGCTTTTACTACCTCTTCTCTGTTTACCAAATCATTTTCCCTAACCCTCTCACTTTGCACACCACCTCGACCAAAACACCCTATATCTGCCACTCTATCATCAAAAACATTCAACAAACCTTCAAAATACTCACTCCATCTCCTTCTCACATCACCCCTACTTGTTATCACCTCACCATTTGCGCCCTTCACTGAAGTTCCCATTTGCTCCCTTGTCTTACGCACTTTATTTACCTCCTTCCAGAACATCTTTTTATTCTCCCTAAAATTTAATGATACTCTCTCACCCCAACTCTCATTTGCCCTCTTTTTCACCTCTTGCACCTTTCTCTTCACCTCCTGTCTCTTTCTTTTATACATCTCGCACTCAATTGCAGTTTTTCCCTGCAAAAATCGTCCAAATGCCTCTCTCTTCTCTTTCACTAATACTCTTACTTTTTCATCCCACCACTCACTACCCTTTCTAATCAACCCACATCCCACTCTTCTCATGCCACAAGTATCTTTTGCGCAATCCATCACTGATTACCTAAATACATCCCATTCTTCCCCCACTCCCCTTACTTCCATTTTTCTCACCTTTTTCCATTCTGTACTCAGTCTCTCCTTGTACTTCCTCACACAAGTCTCTTTCCCAAGCTCACTTACTCTCACCAATCTCTTCACCCCAACATTCACTCTTCTTTTCTGAAAACCCATGCAAATCTTCACCTTAGCCTCCACAAGATAATGATCAGACATCCCTCCAGTTGCACCTCTCAGCACATTAACATCCAAAAGTCTCTCTTTCGCGCGCCTGTCAATTAACACGTAATCCAATAACGCTCTCTGGCCATCTCTCCTACTTACATAAGTATACTTATGTATATCTCGCTTTTTAAACCAGGTATTCCCAATCATCAGACCTTTTTCAGCACATAAATCTACAAGCTCTTCACCATTTCCATTTACAACACTGAACGCCCCATTTATACCAATTATTCCCTCAACTGCCACATTACTCACCTTTGCATTCAAATCACCCGTCACTATAACCCGGTCTCGTGCATCAAAACCATTAACACACTCATTCAGCTTCTCCCAAAACACTATCCTCTCATGATCTTTCTTCTCATGCCCAGGTGCATATGCACCAATAATCACCCATCTCTCTCCATCAACTTTCAGTTTTACCCATATTAATCGAGAATTTACTTTCTTACATTCTATCACATTTTCCCACAACTCCTGTTTCAGGAGTACTGCTGCTCCTTCCCTTGCTCTTGTCCTCTCACTAACCCCTGACTTTACTCCCCAGACATTCCCAAACCACTCTTCCCCTTTACCCTTGAGCTTCGTTTCACTAAGAGCCAAAACATCCAGGTTCCTTTCCTAAAACATACTACCTATCTCTCCTTTTTTCACATCTTGGTTACATCCACACACATTTAGACACCCCAATCTGAGCCTTCGAGGAGGATGAGCACTCCCTGCGTCACTCCTTCCTCTGTTTCCCATTTTAGAAAGTTAAAAATATGCAAGGAGGGGAGGATTTCTCTTATTAAACCAGGTATTCCCAGTCACCAGTCCTTTTTCAGCACATAAATCTACAAGCTTTTCACCATTTCCATTTACAACACTGAACACCTCATGTATACCATTTATTCCCTCAACTGCCACATTACTCACCTTTGCATTCAAATCACCCATCATTATAACCCGGTCTCGTGCATCAAAACCACTGACATCTCACTCAGCTGCTCCCAAAACGCTTGCCTGTCATGATCTTTCTTCTCATGCCCAGGTGCATATGCACCAATAATCACCCATCTTTCGCCATTAACTTTCACTTTTACCAATATCAATCTAGAATTTACTTTCTTACACTCTCTCACATACTCACACCACTCCTGTTTCATGTGTAGTTCTACTCCTTCCCTTGCTCTTGTCCTCTCACAAACCCCTGACTTTTCTACCAAGACATTCCCAAACCACTCTTCCCCTTTACCCTTGAGCTTCGTTTCACTCAAAGCCAAAAGATCCATGTTCCTTTCCTCAAACATACTACCTATATCTCCTTTTTTCTCAATTTGGTTACATCCACACACATTTAGACACCCCAATCTGAGCCTTCGAGGAGGATGAGCACTCCCCGTGTGACTCCTTCTGTTTCACCGTTTCGAAGGGGATAGGGGAGAAAGAATACTTCCCACGCATTCCTCACGTGTCGTAGACGGCGGCTGAAGAGGACGGGAGCGGGGGGCTAGAAACCCTCCCCTCCTTGTATTTTAACTCTCTCTCTCTCTCTCTCTCTCTCTCTCTCTCTCTCTCTCTCTCTCTCTCTCTCTCTCTCTCTCTCTCTCTCTCTTTATATATATATATATATATATATATATATATATATATATATATATATATATATATATATATATATATATATATATATATATATATATATATATATATATATTATCCCTGGGGATAGGGGAGAAAGAATACTTCCCACGTATTCCCTGCGTGTCGTAGAAGGCGACTAAAAGGGGAGGGAGCGGGTGGCTGGAAATCCTCCCCTTTCTTGTTTTTTTTTTTTTTTAATTTTCCAAAAGAAGGAACAGAGAAGGGGGTCAGGTGAGGATATTCCCTCTAAGGCCAAGTTCTCTGTTCTTAACGCTACCTCGCTAACGCGGGAAATGGCAAATAGTATGAAAAAAAAAAAAAAAGAAAAATATATATATATATATATATATATATATATATATATATATATATATATATATATATATATATATATATATATATATATATATATATATATATATATATATATATATATATATATATATATATATTATCCCTGGGGATAGGGGATTAAGAATACTTCCCACGTATTCCCTGCGTGTCGTAGAAGGCGACTAAAAGGGGAGGGAGCGGGGGGCTGGAAATCCTCCCCTCTCGTTTTTTTTTTTTTTTTTTTTAATTTTCCAAAAGAAGGAACAGAGGGGCCAGGTGAGGATATTCCAAAAAAGGCCCAGTCCTCTGTTCTTAACGCTACCTCGCTAACGCGGGAAATGGCGAATAGTTTGAAAAAAAAAAAAAAAAAATTATATATATATATATATATATATATATATATATATATATATATATATATATATATATATGTATGTATGTATACGCATACATATACACCTATACATACGTACATAACTCATACTTGCTGCCTTCATTTTTTTTCCGTCGCCACCCCGCCAATCATGAAATGACAACCCCCTCCTCCTGCACGCCCGCGAGGTAGCGCTAGTAAAAGACAAAAATGGCGACATTCGTTCATACTTAGCCTCTAGATTTCATGCATAATGCAACAAAATCACAGCTCCCTTTTCACATCCGGGTCTCACTAAACTTTCCGTCTTACCTTAGACTATTCACATACCCTGGTTCAATGCATTGAGAGCACGTCGACCCTGGTATACCAAATCGTTCGAATTCACTATTCCTTGCATACCTTTCACCTTTCTGCATGTTAAGGCCCCGATCGCTCAAAATCCTTTTCACTCCACTGTTCCTCCTGCAATTTGGTCTCCCACTTTTCGTTCCCTCCACCTCTGACACATATATCTCCTTTGTTAATCTTTCCTCATTCATTCTCTGCATGTGACCAAACTATTTCAATACACACTCTTTTGCTCTCTCAACCACACTCTTTGTATTACCACACATCTCTCTTACCCTTTCATTACATACTTGATCAAAAACCTCACATCACATATTGTCCTTAAACATCTCATTTCCAACATATCCACTTTCCTCCGCTGAACTCTGTCTGTAACTAACACCTTGCAGCCATGTAACATTGATGGAACCACTATTCCTTCAAACATACCCATTTTTGCTCTTCGAAATAATATTCTCGCGTTTCACACATTCTTCAACGCTCCCAGAACCTTCGCCCCCTCCCCCACCCTGTGACTTAATTCAGCCTCCATGGTTCCATCCGCTACCAAATCCACTCCAAGATGTCTAAAACACTTCAATTCGTCCAGTTTTTCTCCATTCAAACTCACCTCCCAGTTGACTTGTCCCTCAACCCTATCTACTTAATAACCTTGCTCTTATTCACATTTACTCTCAGCAGTCTTCTTTCACACTTTACCAAACTCAGTCACCAGCTTCTGCAGTTTCTCACCCGAATCAGCCACCAGCGCTTTATCATCAGGAAACAATAACTGACTCATTTCCCAAGCTCTTTTATCCACAACAGACTCCATACTTGCCCCTCCAAAACTGTTACATTCACTACCATAACAACCCAATCCATAAACGAAATAAACAACCATGGAGACATCACGCACCCCTGTCGAATTGTTGAATGTGTTAGATAATAGAATGACAAATAGAGGGTGTTTTGGCCCAGGTGGTGTGCGAAGTGAGAGGGTCAGGAAGAATGGTTTAGTAATCAGAGAAGAGGCAGTGAAAGCTTTGCGGAAGATGAAAGACGGTAAGGCGTTGGGTTTAAATGGTATTGCAGTGGAAGTTATAATAAAAGGGAGTGACTGTGTTTTTGACTGGTTGGTGAATATATTCAATGTATGTATGATTCATGGTGAAGTGCATGAGGATTGGTGGAATGCATGCATAGTACCATTGTACAAGGGCAAAGAGGATAAAGGCGAGTGTTCAAATTACAGAGGTATAATCTTGTTGAGTATTCTTGGGAAATTATCTGGGAGCATCAGTTTGGGAAAGAGCACTCTGGTTTCAGAAGTGGTAGAGGATGTGTCTATCAGGTGTTTGCTTTGAGGAATGTATGTATGTTCAGGAATGTATGTAATATTCATGGACCTGGAAAATGCATATGATAGAGTAGATAGAGATGCTCTGT
Organism: Panulirus ornatus; assembly: GCF_036320965.1. NCBI lineage: Eukaryota > Metazoa > Arthropoda > Malacostraca > Decapoda > Palinuridae > Panulirus > Panulirus ornatus. The sequence goes on along the minus strand of NC_092225.1, from coordinate 41,631,041 downwards.
GGAAGGTATTAAGAGATGTGGTGTAGGAGGAAAGTTGCTGGAAGCAATGAAAAGTTATACCGGGGATGTAGGGCACATGTACGAGTAGGAAGAGAGGAAAGTGATTGGTTCCCAGTGAATGTCGGTTTTCAGCAGGGGTGCGTGATGTCTCCATGGTTGTTTAATTTGTTTACGGATGGGGTTGTTAGGGAGGGTAATGCAAGAATTCAGGAGAGAGGGGGAAGTATGCAGTCTGTTGTGGATGAGAGGGCTTGGGAAGTGAGTCAGTTCTAGTTTCCTGATAATACAGCGCAGATGGCTGATTCATGTGAGAAACTGCAGAAGCTAGTGACTGAGTTTTTTAAAGTGTGTGAAAGAAGAAAGCTGAGAGTAAAAGTGAGCAAGAGCAAAGTTATTAGGTACAATGGAGTTCAGGGACAAGTCAATTAAGAGGTAAGTTTGATTGAAGAGAAACTGAAAGGAAGTGAAGTATTTCAGATATATAGGAGTGGATTCGGCAGAGGATGGAGCCAGGCCCCATAGAATCCAGGCCCCACAGAACTTTCTATGCTTTACCCCAGACGCTACACATGCCTTGGTTCAATCCATTGACAGCACGTCGACCCCGGTATACCACATCGATCCAATTCACTCTATTTCTTGCACGCCTTTCACCTTCCTGCATGTTCAAGCCACGATCACTCAAAATCTTTTTCACTCCATCTTTCCAACTCCAATTTGGTTTCCCACTTCTCGTCGTTCTCTCTACCTCTGACACATATATCCTCTTGGTCAATCTTTCCTCATTCATTCTCTCTATGTGACCAGAACATTTCAAAACACCGTCTTCTGCTCTCTCAACCACACTCTTTTTATTACCACACATCTCTCTCACCCTATTATTACTTACTCGATCGAACTACATCACACCATATATTGTCCTCAAACATCTCATTTCCAGCACATCAACCCTCCTCCGCACAACTCAATCTATAGCCCACGCCTCGCAACCATACAACATTGTTGGAACCACTATTCCTTGAAAGATACCCATTTTTGCTTTCCGAGATAATGTTCTCGACTTCCACACATTCTTCAAGGCTCCCAGAATTTTCGTCCCCTCCCCTACCCTATGATTCACTTCAGTTTCCATGGTTCCATCCGCTGACAAATCCACTCCTAGATACCTAAAACACTTCACTTCCTCCAGTTTTTTTCCATTCAAACTCACCTCCCAATTGACTTGACCCTCAACCCTACTGTACTTAATAACCTTGCTCTTATTCACATTTACTCTCAACTTTCTTCTTTCACACACTTTACCAAACTCAGTCACCAGCTTCTGCAGTTTCTCACATGAATCAGCCACCAGCGCTGTATCATCAGCGAACAACAACTGACTCACTTCCCAAGCTCTCTCATGCACAACATATTGCATACTTGCCCCTCTTTCCAAAACTCTTGCATTTACCTCCCTAACAACCCCACCCATAAACAAATCAAACAACCATTTAGACATCACACACCCCTGCCGCAAACCTACATTCACTGAAAACCAATCACTTTTCTCTCTTCCTACACTTATACATGCCTAACATCCTCGATAAAAACTTTTCACTGCTTCTAACAACCTGCCTCCCAGACCATATATTCTTAATACCTTCCACAGAGCATCTCTATCAACTGTATCATATATATATATATATATATATATATATATATATATATATATATATATATATATATATATATATATATATATATATATATATATATATATTATATATATATATATATATACAGGGGTTGACGTGCTGTCAGTGGATTGAATCAAGGCATGTGAAGCGTCCGGGGTAAACCATGGAAAGCTGTGTAGGTATGTATATTTGCGTGTGTGGACGTGTGTATGTACATGTGTATGGGGGGGGTTGGGCCATTTCTTTCGTCTGTTTCCTTGCGCTACCTCGCAAACGCGGGAGACAGCGACAAAGTATAAAAAAAAAAAAAGATATATATATATATATATATATATATATATATATGAACAAAGTGCATAGGAATGCGCACCTTCATAGAACATACAACACTCAAGCAGCCAGGATCGAACCCTGGACTCCTATGCCACAGGCGGTAATGCTATCGCTAGGCTATGGGCCTGGTTAATAGGAGATAACTATTCGAATAGTGTGTACTCGAATCCTCTTCGTCTTACGTTGGTGAGGAAGGGGGTCTACACCGGTCATTTCCCAACAGGCGCACATAGCCAGCTGATAGCATTTTGCCGAGAATAACTGTACAACGCGGAGGTATATGAAAACGATTAAAGTGCATAGGAACGCGCACTTTCATAGAACATACAAACATCCAGCAGCCAGGATCGAACCCGGGAACCCTGTGCCACAAACGGGAACGTTACCGCTAGTCTATGGGCCTCGCTAATAGGAAAAAACTATTCGAATACTATGCACTCGAACAACCTTCTCTTCATGTTGGTGAGCAACGGGGTCTATAGCGATCATTTCCCAATAGGCGCACATAGCCAGCAGATAGCAGTTTACCGAACCTAACTGTACAATGCAGAGGTATATGAATACCAGCAAAGTGCAGAGGAACGCGCACCTTCCTAGAACATACAAACCTCCAACAGCAAGGATCGAACTTGTGACCCCTGTACCACAGGCGGGAATGCTACCGCTAGGCTATGGGCCTGGATAATGAGAAATAACTACTCGAATGCTATTTACTCGAATATACTTAGGTTCGGTAAAATGCTATCAGTTGGCTATATGCGCCAGTTGGAAAATGACCGGTGTAGACCCGTTGCACACCAACGTGATATGAAGGGTATTCGAGTACATAGTATTCGAATACTTACTTCCTATTAGCCAGGCCCACAGCATAGCAGTAGCATTCCCGCCTGTGGTACAGGGGTCAAAAGTTCGATCCTGGCTGTTGGAGGTATGTATGACATATATAAATATTTTTTTTTCTTTTTTTTTCTGCAGCTGTCTCCCGCGTTTGCGAGGTAGCGCAAGGAAACAGACGAAAGAAATGGCCCAACCCACAGCCATACACATGTATATACATACGTCCACACACGCAAATATACATACCTACACAGCTTTCTATGGTTTACCCCAGATGCTTCACATGCCCTGATTCATTGAAATCCACTGACAGCACGTCAACCCCGGTATACCACATCGATCCAATTCACTCTATTCCTTGCCCTCCTTTCACCCTCCTGCATGTTCAGGCCCCGATCACACAAAATCTTTTTCACTCCATCTTTCCACCTCCAATTTGGTCTCCCACTTCTCCTCGTTCCCTCCACCTCCGACACATATATCCTCTTGGTCAATTTTTCCTCACTCATTCTCTCCATGTGCCCAAACCATTTCAAAACACCCTCTTCTGCTCTCTCAACCACGCTCTTTTTATTTCCAACCATCTCTCTTACCGATACGTTACTTACTCGATCAAACCACCTTACACTACACATTGTCCTCAAACATCTCATTTCCAGAACATCCATCCTCCTGCGCACAACTCTATCTATAGCCCACGCCTCGCAACCATACAACATTGTTGGAACCACTATTCCTTCAAACATACCCACTTTTGCTTTCCGAGATAATGTTCTCGACTTCCACACATTCTTCAAGGCTCCCAGGATTTTCGCCCCCTCCCCCACACTATGATCCACTTCCGCTTCCATGGTTCCATCCGCTGCCAGATCCACTCCCAGATATCTAAAACACTTTACTTCCTCCAGTTTTTCTCCATTCAAACTTACCTCCCAATTGACTTGATCCTCAACCCCACTGTACCTAATAACCTTGCTCTTATTCACATTTACTCTTAACTTTCTTCTTTCAAACACTTTACCAAACTCAGTCACCAGCTTCTGCAGTTTCTCACATGAATCAGCCACCAGCGCTGTATCATCAGCGAACAACAACTGACTCACTTCCCAAGCTCTCTCATCCCCAACAGACTTCATACTTACCCCTCTTTCCAAAACTCTTGCATTTACCTCCCTAACAACTCCATCCATAAACAAATTAAACAACCATGGAGACATCACACACCCCTGCCGCAAACCTACATTCACTGAGAACCAATCACTTTCCTCTCTTCCTACTCGTACACAGGCCGTACATCCTCGATAAAAACTTTCCACTGCTTCTAACAACTTGCCTCCCACACCATATATTCTTAATACCTTCCACAGAGCATCTCTATCAACTCTATCATATGCCTTCTCCAGATCCATAAATGCTACATACAAATCCATTTGCTTTTCTAAGTATTTCTCACATACATTCTTCAAAGCAAACACCTGATCCACACATCCTCTACCACTTCTGAAACCACACTGCGCTTCCCAAATCTGATGCTCTGTACATATGGGAATGTCTTGGGAGTAAAGTCAGGGGTTAGTGAGAGGACAAGAGCAAGGGAGGGAGTAGCACTACTGAAACAGGAGTTTTGGGAGTGTGTGATAGAATGTAAGAAAGTAAATTCTAGATTAATATGGGTAAAACTGAAAGTTGATTGAGAGAGATGCGTGATTATAGGTGCATATGCTTCTGGGAATGAGAAGAAAGATCTAGGGAGGCAAGTGTTTTGGGAGCAGCTGAATGAGTGTGTTAGTAGTTTTGATGCACAACACCGGGTTATAGTGATAGGTGATTTGAATGCAAAAGTGAGCAATGTGGCAGTTGAGGGAATAATTGGTATACATGTGGTGCTCAGTGTTGTAAATGTAAATGGTGAAGTGCTTGTAGATTTATGTGCTGAAAAAGTACTGGTGGTTGGGAATACCTGGTTTAAAAAGCGAGATATACATAATTATACGTATATAAGTAGGAAAAATGGCCAGAGAGAGTTATTGGATTATGTGTTAATCGATAGGCGCGCGAAAGAGAGACTTTTGGATGTTAATGTGCTGAGAGGTGCAACTGGAGGGATGTCTGATCATTATCTTGTGGAAGCGAAGGTGAAGATTTGTATGGGTTTTCAGAAAAGAAGAGAGAATGTTGCGTTGAAGAGGGTGGTGAGAGTAAGTGAGCTTGAGAAGGACACTTGTGTGAGGAAGTACCAGGAGAGACTGAGTACAGAATGGAAAAAGATGAGAACAAAGGAGGTAAGGGGAGTGGGGGAGGAATGGGATGTATTTAGGGAAGCAGTGATGGCTTCCGCAAAAGATGCTTGTGGCATGAGAAGCGTGGGAGGTGGGTTGATTAGAAAGGGTAGTGAGTGGTGGGATGAAAAAGTAAGATTATCAGTGAAAGAGAAGAGAGAGGCATTTGGACGTTTTTTGCAGGGAAAAAATGCAAATGAGTGGGAGATGTATACATGAAACAGACAGGAGGTCAAGAGAAAGGTGCAAGAGGTGAAAAAGATTGCAAATGAGAGTTGGGGTGAAAGAGTATCATTAGATTTTAGGGAGACTGAAAAGATATTCTGGAAGGAGGTAAATAAAGTGCGTAAGACAAGGGAGCAAATGGGAACTTCAGTGAAGGGGGCTAATGGGGAGGTGATAACAAGTAGTGGTGATGTGAGAAGGAGATGGAGTGAGTATTTTTAAGGTTTGTTTAATGTGTTTGATGATAGAGTGGCAGATATAGGGTGTTTTGGTCGAATTGGTGTGCAAAGTGAGAGGGTTAGGGAAAATGATTTGGTAAACTGAGAAGAGGTATTAAAAGCTTTGCGGAAAATGAAAGCCGGCAAGGCAGCAGGTTTGGATGTTATTGCAGTGAAATTTATTAAAAAAGGGTGTGACTGTATTGTTGATTGATTGGTAAGGTTATTCAATGTATATATGATTCATGGTGAGGTGCCTGAGGATTGGCGGAATGCGTGCATAGTGCCATTGTACAAAGGCAAAGGGGATAAGAGTGAGTGCTCAAATTACAGAGGTATAAGTTTGTTAAGTATTCCTGGTAAATTATATGGGAAGGTATTGATTGAGAGGGTGAAGGCATGTACAGAGCATCAGATTGGGGAAGAGCAGTATGGTTTCAGAAGTGGTAGAGGATGTGTGGATCAGGTGTTTGCTTTTAAGAATGAATGTGAGAAATACTTAGAAAAGCAAATGGATTTGTATGTAGCATTAATGGATCTGGAGAAGGCATATGATAGAGTAGATAGAGATGCTCTGTGGAAGGTACTAGGAATATATGGTGTGGGAGGGAAGTTGTTAGAAGCAGTGAAAAGTTTTCATCGAGGATGTAAGGCATGTGTACGTGTAGGAAGAGAGGAAAGTGATTGGCTCTCAGTGAATGTAGGTTTGCGGCAGGGGTGTGTGATGTCTAAATGGTTGTTTAATTTGCTTATGGATGGGGCTGTTAGGGAGGTGAATACAAGAGTTTTGGAAAGAGGGGAAAGTATGCAGTCTGTTGGGGATTAGAGAGCTTAGGAAGTGTGTCAGTTGTTGTTCGCTGATGATACAGCGCTGGTGGCTGATTCATGTGAGAAACTGCAGAAGCTGGTGACTGAGTTCGGTAAAAGGTGTGAAAGAAGAAAGTTAAGAGTAAATGTGAATAAGAGCAAGGTTATTAGGTACAGTAGGGTTGAGGGTCAAGTCATTCGGGAGGAAAGTTTGAATGGAGAAAATCTGGAGGAAGTAAAGTGTTTTAGATATCTGGGAATGGATCTGGAAGCGGATGGAACCATGGAAGCGAAATTGAATCATAGGGTTGGGGAGGGGGCGAAAATCATGGGAGCCTTGAAGAATATGTGGAAGTCGAGAACATTATCACCGAAAGCAAAAATGGCTATATTTGAAGGAATAGTGGTTCCAAAAATGTTCTATGGTTGCGAGGCGTGGGCTATGGATAGAGTTGTGCGCAGGAGGGTGGATGTGCTGGAAATGAGATGTTTGAGGACAATATGTGGTGTGAGGTGGTTTGATCGAGTAAGAAATGTAAGGGTAAGAGAGATATGTGGAAATAAAAAGAGCGTGGTTGAGAGAGCAAAAGAGAATTTTTTGAAATGGTTTGGGCACATGGAGAGAAGGAGTGAGGAAAGATTGACCAAGAGGATATATATGTCGAGGTGGATGAATCGGGGAGAAGTGGGAGACCAAATTGGAGGTGGAAAGATGGATTGAAAAAGATCTTGAGTGATCGGGTCCTGAACATGCAGGAGGGTGAAAGGCGTGGAAGGAATAGAGTGAATTGGCTCGATGTGGTGTACCGGGGTCGACGTGCTGTCATTGGTTTGAACCAGGGCATGTGAAGCGTCTGGGGTAAACCATGGAAAGTTCTGTGGGACCTGGATGTGGAAAGGTAGCTGTGGCTTCGGGCATTATTGCATGACAGGTAGAGACTGAGTGTGAACGAATGGGGCCTTTGGTGTCTTTTCCTAGCGCTACCTCGCACATATGAAGGGGGAGGGGATGTTATTCCATGTTTGGCGAGGTGGCGATGGGAATGAATAAACGCAGACAGTGTGAATTGTTTGCTTGTGTATATATGTATGTGTTTGTTTGTGTATATATATGTGTACATTAAGATGTATGGGTTTGTATATTTGCGTGTGTGGACGTGTATGTATATACATGTGTATGGGCGTGGGTTGGGCCAGTTCTTTCATCTGTTTCCTTGCGCTACCTCGCAAACGCGGGAGACAGCCTGGAAATCCTCCCCTATTATTTTTTTTTTCCCAAAAGAAAGAACAGAGAAGGGGGAAAGGTGAGGATATTCCCTAAAAGGCCCAGTCTTCTGTTCTTAACGCTGCCTCGCTATATATATATATATATATATATATATATATATATATATATATATATATATATATATATATATATATATATATATATATCTTTTTCTTTCTTTTAAACTATTCGCCATTTCCCGCATTAGCGAGGTAGCGTCAGGAACAGAGGACTGGGCCTTTTTTGGAATATCCTCACCTGGCCCCCTCTGTTCCTTCTTTTGGAAAATTTAAAAAAAAAGAGAGGGGAGGATTTCCAGCCCCCCGCTCCCTCCCCTTCTAGTCGCCTTCTACGACACGCAGGGAATACGTGGGAAGTATTCTTAATCCCCTATCCCCAGGGGATACCGGGGACCTCTCGATATATATATATATATACAGGAGGTCAAGAGAAAGGTGCAAGAGGTGAAAGAAAGGGCAAATGAGAGTTGGGGTGAGAGACTATCAGTAAATTTTAGGGAGAATAAAAAGATGTTCTGGAAGGAGGTAAATAGGGTGCGTAAGACAAGGGAGCAAATGGGAACTTCAGTGAAGGGCGTAAATGGGGAGATGATAACAAGTAGCGGTGATGTGAGAAGGAGATGGAATGAGTATTTTGAAGGTTTGTTGAATGTGTCTGATGACAGAGTGGCAGATATAGGGTGTTTTGGTCGAGGTGGTGTGCAAAGTGAGAGGGTTAGGGAAAATGATTTGGTAAACAGAGAAGAGGTAGTAAAAGCTTTGCGGAAGATGAAAGCCGGCAAGGCAGCAGGTTTGGATGGTATTGCAGTGGAATTTATAAAAAAAGGGGGTGACTGTATTGTTGACTGGTTGGTAAGGTTATTTAATGTATGTATGACTCATGGTGAGGTGCCTGAGGATTGGCGGAATGCGTGCATAGTGCCATTGTACAAAGGCAAAGGGGATAAGAGTGAGTGCTCAAATTACAGAGGTATAAGTTTGTTGAGTATTCCTGGTAAATTATATGGGAGGGTATTGATTGAGAGGGTGAAGGCATGTACAGAGCATCAGATTGGGGAAGAGCAGTGCGGTTTCAGAAGTGGTAGAGGATGTGTGGATCAGGTGTTTGCTTTGAAGAATGTATGTGAGAAATACTTAGAAAAGCAAATGGATTTGTATGTAGCATTTATGGATCTGGAGAAGGCATATGATAGAGTTGATAGAGATGCTCTGTGGAAGGTATTAAGAATATATGGTGTGGGAGGCAAGTTGTTAGAAGCAGTGAAAAGTTTTTATCGAGGATGTAAGGCATGTGTACGTGTAGGAAGAGAGGAAAGTGATTGGTTCTCAGTGAATGTAGGTTTGCGGCAGGGGTGTGTGATGTCTCCATGGTTGTTTAATTTGTTTATGGATGGGGTTGTTAGGGAGGTAAATGCAAGAGTCCTGGAAAGAGGGGCAAGTATGAAGTCTGTTGGGGATGAGAGAGCTTGGGAAGTGAGTCAGTTGTTGTTCGCTGATGATACAGCGCTGGTGGCTGATTCATGTGAGAAACTGCAGAAGCTGGTGACTGAGTTTGGTAAAGTGTGTGGAAGAAGAAAGTTAAGAGTAAATGTGAATAAGAGCAAGGTTATTAGGTACAGTAGGGGTGAGGGTCAAGTCAATTGGGAGGTGAGTTTGAATGGAGAAAAACTGGAGGAAGTGAAGTGTTTTAGATATCTGGGAGTGGATCTGTCAGCGGATGGAACCATGGAAGCGGAAGTGGATCATAGGGTGGGGGAGGGGGCGAAAATTTTGGGAGCCTTGAAAAATGTGTGGAAGTCGAGAACATTATCTCGGAAAGCAAAAATGGGTATGTTTGAAGGAATAGTGGTACCAACAATGTTGTATGGTTGCGAGGCGTGGGCTATGGATAGAGATGTGCGCAGGAGGATGGATGTGCTGGAAATGAGATGTTTGAGGAAAATGTGTGGTGTGAGGTGGTTTGATCGAGTAAGTAACGTAAGGGTAAGAGAGATGTGTGGAAATAAAAAGAGCGTGGTTGAGAGAGCAGAAGAGGGTGTTTTGAAATGGTTTGGGCACATGGAGAGAATGAGTGAGGAAAGATTGACCAAGAGGATATATGTGTCGGAGGTGGAGGGAACGAGGAGAAGAGGGAGACCAAATTGGAGGTGGAAAGATGGAGTGAAAAAGATTTTGTGTGATCGGGGCCTGAACATGCAGGAGGGTGAAAGGAGGGCAAGGAATAGAGTGAATTGGAGCGATGTGGTATACAGGGGTTGACGTGCTGTCAGTGGATTGAATCAAGGCATGTGAAGCGTCTGAGGTAAACCATGGAAAGCTGTGTAGGTATGTATATTTGCGTGTGTGGACGTGTGTATGTACATGTGTATGGGGGGGGGTTGGGCCATTTCTTTCGTCTGTTTCCTTGCGCTACCTCGCAAACGCGGGAGACAGCGACAAAGTATAAAAAAAAAAAAAAAAAAAATATATATATATATATATATATATATATATATATATATATATATATATATATATATATATATATATATATATATATGCAGGAGGGTGAAAGGCGTGCAAGGAATAGAGTGAATTAGAAGGATGTGTTATACCGGGGTCGACGTGCTATCAGTGGATTGAATCAGGGCATGTGAAGCGTTTGGGGTAAATCATGGAAAGTTATATGGGGCTTGGATGTGTAAAGGGAGCTGTGGTTTCGATCATTATTACATGGCAGCTAGAGACTGAGTGTGAACGAATGGGGCCTTTGTTGTCTTTTCCTAGCGGTACCTCGCACACATGTGGGGGGAGGGGGATGCTACTCCATGTGTGGCGAGGTGGCGATAGGAATAGATAAAGGCAGACTGTATGAATTATGTACATGTGTATATACGTATAAGTCTTTGTGTGTATATATATGTGTACATTGAGATGTATAGATATGTATATTTGCGTGTGTGGACGTGTATTTATATACATATATATATATATATATATATATATATATATATATATATATATATATATATATATATATATATATATATATATATATATATATATATATATATATATATATATACATATATATATATATATATATATATATATTTTTTTTTTCATACTATTCGCCATTTCCCGCGATAGCGAGGTAGCGTTAAGAACAGAGGACTGGGCCTTTGAGGGAATATCCTCACCTGGACCTCTTCTCTGTTCCTTCTTTTGGAAAATTAAAAAAAAAAAAAAAAAAACCGAGAGGGGAGGATTTCCAGCCCCCCGCTCCCTTCCCTTTTAGTCGCCTTCTACGACACGCAGGGAATACGTGGGAAGTATTCTTTCTCCCCTATCCCCGGGGAAAATATATATATATATATATATATATATATATATATATATATATATATATATATATATATATATATATATATATATATATATATATATATATATATATATATATATATGTATATTGTTGACTGGTTGGTAAGGTTATTTAATGTATGTATGACTCATGGTGAGGTGCCTGAGGATTGGCGGAATGCGTGCATAGTGCCATTGTACAAAGGCAAAGGGAATAAGAGTGAGTGCTCAAATTACAGAGGTATAAGTTTGTTGAGTATTCCTGGTAAATTATATAGGAGGGTATTGATTGAGAGGGTGAGGGCATGTACAGAGCATCAGATTGGGGAAGAGCAGTGTGGTTTCAGAAGTGGTAGAGGATGTGTGGATCAGGTGTTTGCTTTGAAGAATGTATGTGAGAAATACTTAGAAAAGCAAATGGATTTGTATGTAGCATTTATGGATCTGGAGAAGGCATATGATAGAGTTGATAGAGATGCTCTGTGGAAGGTATTAAGAATATATGGTGTGGGAGGAAAGTTGTTAGAAGCAGTGAAAAGTTTTTATCGAAGATGTAAGGCATGTGTACGTGTAGGAAGAGAGGAAAGTGATTGGTTCTCAGTGAATGTAGGTTTGCGGCAGGGGTGTGTGATGTCTCCATGGTTGTTTAATTTGTTTATGGATGGGGTTGTTAGGGAGGTAAATGCAAGAGTTTTGGAAAGAGGGGCAAGTATGAAGTCTGTTGGGGATGAGGGAGCTTGGGAAGTGAGTCAGTTGTTGTTCGCTGATGATACAGCGCTGGTGGCTGATTCATGTGAGAAACTGCAGAAGCTGGTGACTGAGTTTGGAAAAGTGTGTGGAAGAAGAAAGTTAAGAGTAAATGTGAATAAGAGCAAGGTTATTAGGTACAGTAGGGTTGAGGGTCAAGTCAATTAGGAGTTGAGTTTGAATGGAGAAAAACTGGAGGAAGTGAAGTGTTTTAGATATCTGGGAGTGGATCTGGCAGCGGATGGAACCATGGAAGCGGAAGTGGATCATAGGGTGGGGGAGGGGGCGAAAATCCTGGGGGCCTTGAAGAATGTGTGGAAGTCGAGAACATTATCTCGGAAAGCAAAAATGGGTATGTTTGAAGGAATAGTGGTTCCAACAATGTTGTATGGTTGCGAGGCGTGGGCTATGGATAGAGTTGTGCGCAGGAGGATGGATGTTCTGGAAATGAGATGTTTGAGGACAATGTGTTTTGTGAGGTGGTTTGATCGAGTGAGTAACGTAAGGGTAAGAGAGATGTGTGGAAATAAAAAGAGCGTGGTTGAGAGAGCAGAAGAGGGTTTGAAGTGCTTTGGGCACATGGAGAGGATGAGTGAGGAAAGATTGACCAAGAGGATATATGTGTCGGAGGTGGAGGGAACAAGGAGAAGAGGGAGACCAAATTGGAGGTGGAAAGATGGAGTGAAAAAGATTTTGTGTGATCGGGGCCTGAACATGCAGGAGGGTGAAAGGAGGGCAAGGAATAGAGTGAATTGGAGCGATGTGGTATACCGGGGTTGACGTGCTGTCAGTGGATTGAATCATGGCATGTGAAGCGTCTGGGGTAAACCATGGAAAGCTTGGTAGGTATGTATATTTGCGTGTGTGGATGTATGTATATACATGTGTATGGGGGGGGGGCCATTTCTTTCGTCTGTTTCCTTGCGCTACCTCGCAAACGCGGGAGACAGCGACAAAGTATAATAGAAAAATAAAATGATATATATATACATACATACACATATACATATATTTTTTTTTTTCATGCTATTCGCCATTTCCCGCGTTAGCGAGGTAGCGTAAAGAAAAGAGGACTGGGTCTTTGAGGGAATATCCTCATTTGGCCCCCTTCTCTGTTCCTTCTTTGGAAAACAAACAAAAAAAAAAAAACAAGAGGGGAGGATTTCCAGCCCCCCTCTCCCTTCCCTTTTAGTCGCCTTCTACGACACGCAGGGAATACGTGGGAAGTATTCTTTCTCCCCTATCCCTAGGGATACCCTATCCCCAGGGATATATATATATATATATATATATATATATATATATATATATATATATATATATATATATATATATATATATATATATATATATATATATATATATATATATATATATATATATGCCTAGGGATATACATTCATTTAGTCGTAGAAGGCGACTAAAGGGGACGGGAGCGGGTGCTGGAAACCCTCCCCTATTTGTATTTTATCTTTCTAAAAGGGGAAACAGAAGATGGAGTCTTGCGGGGAGTGCTCATCCTCCTCGAAGGCTCAGACTGGGGTGTCTAAATGTGTGTGGATGTTACCAAGATGTGAAAAAAGGAGAGATCTGTAGCATGTTTGAGGAAAGGAACCTGGATGTTCTGGCTCTGAGTGAAACGAAGCTCAAGGGTAAAGGGGAAGAGTGGTTTGGGAATGTCTGGGGAGTAAAGGCAGGGGTTAGTGAGAGGACAAGAGCAAGGGAATGAGTAATACTACTCCTGAAACAGGAGTGGTGATAGTATGTGATAGAGTGTAAGAAAATAAATTCTAGATTGATATGGGTTAAATTGAAAGTTGATGGATAGATATGGGTGATTATTGGTGCATATGCATCCGGGCATGAGAAGAAAGATCATTAGAGGCAAGTATTTTGGGAGCAGCTCAGTGAGTGTGTCAGTAGTTTAGATGCACGAGACCGGATTATAGTGGTGGGTGATTTCAATGCAAAGGTGAGTAAAGTGGCAGTTGAGGAAATTTAGCGTACATGGGGTGTTCATTGTTGTAAATGGAAATGGTGAAGTGCTTGTAGATTTATATGCTGAAAAAGGACTGATAATTGGGAATACCTGGTTTAAAATAGATATATATATATGTATACGTATATAAGTATTAGAGATGGCCAGAGAGCGTTATTGGATTGCGTGTTAATTGATAGACGCGCAAAAGAGAGACTTTTGGATGTTAATGTTCCGAGAGGTCCAACTGGAGTGATGTCTGATCATTATCTTGTGCAGGCGAAGATAAAGACTTGTAGAGGTTTTCAGAAAAGAGAGAATGTTAGGGTGAAAAGTGTGGTATGAGTAAGTGAGCTTTAGAAGGAGACATGTGTGAGGAAGTACCAGGAGAGACTGAGTACAGAATGCAAAATAATGAGAACAAAGGACGTAAGGGGAGTGGGGGAGGAATGGGATGTATTTAGGGAAGCAGTGATGGCTTGCGCAAAAGATGCTTGTGGCATGAGAAGCCTGGGAGAAGGGCAGATCAGAAAGGGTAGTGAGTGGTGGGATAAAGAAGTAAGATTATAGTGAAACAGAAGAGAGAGGCATTTGCACGATTTTTGTAGGTAAATAATGCAAATGAGTGGGAGATATATAAAAGAAAGAGGAAGCAGGTCAAGAGAAAGGTGCAAGAGGTGAAAAAGAGGGCAAATGAGAGTTAGGATGAGAGAGTATCGTTAAATTTTAGGGAGAATAAAAAGATGTTCTGGAAGGAGGTAAACAAAGTGCGTAAGACGAGGGAACACATGGGAACTTCAGTGAAGGGGGTTAATGGGGAGGTGATAACAAGTAGTGATTATGTGAGAAGGAAATGGAATGAGTATTTTGAAGGTTAGTTGAATATCTTTGATGATAGAGTGGCAGATATAGGGTGTTTTGGTCGAGGTGGTGTACAAAGTGAAAGGGTTAGGGAAAATGATTTGGTAACAGAGGAGAGGTACTAAAAGCTTTGCGGAAGATGAAAGCAGGGAAGGCAGCGAGTTTGGATGGTATTGCTGTGGAATTTATTAAAAAAGTGGGTGAATGTATTGTTGACTGGGTGGTAAGGTTATTTAATGTATGTATGACTCATGATGAGGTGCCTGAGGATTGGCGGAATGCTTGCATAATGCCATTGTACAAAGGCAAAGGGGACCAAGGTGAGTGCTCAAATTACAGAGGTATAAGTTTGTTGAGCATTCCTGGTAAATTATATGGGAAAGTATTATTTGAGAGTGTGAGGGCATGTGCAGAGCATCATATTGGGGAAGAGCAGAGATGTTTCAGAAGTGGTAGAGGGTGTGTGGATCAGGTGTTTGCTTTGAAGAAAGTATGTGAGATATACTTAGAAAAACAAATGGATTTGTATGTAGCATTTATAGACTTGGAGAAGGCATATGATAGAGTTGATAGAGATGCTCTGTGAAAGGTATTATGTATATACGGTGTGGGAGGCAAGTTGTTAGAAGTAGTGAAAAGTTTTTATCGAGGATTTAAGGCATGTGCACGTGTAGGAAGAGAGGAAAGAGATTGGTTCTCAGTGAATGTAGGTGTGTCATGTCTCCATGGTTGTTTAATTTGTTTATGGATGGGGTTGTTAGGGAGTTTTTGAAAGAGGGGCAAGTATGCAGTCAGTTGTGGATGAGAGAGCTTGGGAAGTGAGTCAGTTGTTGTCCGCTGATGATACATCGATGGTGGCTGATTCATGTAAGAAATTGCAGAAGCTGGTGACTGAGATTGGTAAAGTGTGTGATAGAAGAAAGCTGAGAGTAAATGTGAATATGAGCAAGGTTATTAGGTACTTTATGGTTGGGGAACTAGTCAACTGGGAGGTGTTTTTGAATGGAGAAAAACTGGAGGAATTGAAGTGTTTTAAATATATGGGAGTGGATCTGGCAGCGGATGGAACCATGGAAGCGAAAGTGAATCATAGGGTGGGGGAGGGGGCGAAAATTCTGGTAGTATTTAAGAATGTGTGGAAGTCGAGAACATTATCTTGAAAGGAAAAATGGGTATGTTTAAAGGAATAGTGGTTCCAACAATGTTATTTGGTTGCGAGGTGTGGGCTTGGGATAGTGTTGTGCGCTGGAGGGTGGATGTGCTGGAAATGAGATGCTTGAGGACAATATGTGGTGTGAGGTGGTTTGATCGAGTAATTAATAATAGGGTAAGAGAGATGTGTGGTAATAAAAAGAGTATGGTTGAGGGAGCAGATGAGGGTGTTTTGAAATGTTCTGGTCACATGGAGAGAATGAGTGAGGAAAGATTGACCAAGAGGACATATGTGTCAAAGGTGGAGGGAACGAGAAGTGGAATACCAAATTGAAGGTGGAAAGATGAAGTGAAAAAGATTTTGAGTGATCGGGGCCTGAACATGCAGGAGTGTGAAAGGCGTACAAGGAATAGAGTGAATTGGAAGGATGTGGTAATTCCGGGATCGACGTTCTGTCAATGGATTTAACCAGTGCATGTGTAGCGTCTTGGTAAACCATGGAAAGTTCTGTTGGGCCTGGATGTGGAAAGGGAGCTGTGGTTTTGGTGCATTATTACATGACACCTAGAGACTGAGAGTGAAGAAATGGGGCCTTTGTTGTCTTTCCCTAGCGCTACATCACGCACATGAGGGGGGAGGGGGTTGTTATTTCATGTGTGGCGGGGTGGTGATGGGAATGAATAAAGGCAGGCAGTATGAATTAGATACATGTGTATATATGTATATGTCTGTGCGTGTATATATATATTTATGCATCGAGATGTTAGGTATGTATATTTGCGTGTGTGGACGTGTATGCATATACATGTGTATGTGTGTGGGTTGGGCCATTCTTTCGTCTGTTTTCTTGCGCTACGTCACTAACGCGAGAGACAACGACAAAGGAAAATAATACAATGATAATAATATAATATATAAATACAGATATATAGATACATAGATAGATATATTCCTATGAGTCCACTGGTAAAATGAAACACGACAAGTTCCCAAGAGCACTTTCTTGTAATAATCACATCATCAGGGGAGACACAAGAGAGAAATATAACAGTCAGTTGATATACATCGAAGAGACGAAGGTAGAACGCCTTTGGTAAACATACGATTGTCCAAGATAGACAAGAGGGGTTCATAAACTTATTATATTACAAATTTTATCAACAATAAAGTCATCTAATCATAATCTTAATATTAGCGATGGTCGGTAACAATTTGATAACTTTACTGTTAATAAAATTTGTAAAGTGATAAGTTTATCAAAATTAAATTTGATTTTGTTTAGCATGTTGACTAAATCTACATTGTTCATGATGTTATTGTTCATGATATTATGATATCAATGTTAATTTCGATTTGAAACTAGTTTACTTTGATGCTTCCTTCCTTTTCATGAAAGCTCCAATTGATGACCTTTTAGAACACTCATTTGATGTCTTGGATGATATTCATATACATGTTTCAAAGTCTGTTTTCATTGAACTTATAAAATTGTGTATAAAGGGCTGTGTATTTCAATTCAATGGAGATCATTATGCTCAAAAATTTATTATGGCAATGGGGAACCCTCTTTCACCTGTACTAATAAATGTTTATATGGAATTTTTTGAAACAAAATTACTGTAGGATGCCCTACCTTCTAATGCAATTTGGTTTAGATATGTAGATAATGTTCTTTTTGTTTGGCAAACAAATGAAAATTTACAAATATTTCTCCCTTTACTTAACAATTTAGTACCTTACATGAATGTTACTATAGGAAATGAAAATAATGGTATGTTACCATTTTTAGCTTGCATGATCCATAGGCAAGGAAACAAGTTTAAGTTTAGCATATACAGAAACCCTACCAATGTATGCTCATATATCCATTATTTCTCATCTCAACATGACAGAGTTAAATTATAATAATTTCAATCTATGTTCCTCAGGGCATTACGTATGTGCAGTCCAGAGCATATTGATGATGAGTTTGGGACGATATATAATTTATCGGATCTAAGTTAAAGTACCATAGATCTTTCATTGATAAACCCTTTAAGTTATCAAAGAAATCGTTTTAAAGAGTTGAGCCCAAACCTCCCAATGACACCGAGAATCTTTTAGTTCTCACTTTTGATAATAATTTCACTTTACTTCCCATGTTGCTTAAATCCTTTAATGTAAATGTTGCCTTTAGCAACAATAATACTATAAAGAATATCATGATCAGGAATTCACCAGAAAATTCTCCTGGATGCATCTATAAAGTGACTTGTGGAAATCGTGATAAATCTTATGTTGGTCAGACTGGTGAGGATCATTTTGTTAGACTTAAGCAACACAAATATAGTATAAGGTTGCGATAAGAATCAAATGCCTTGTTTAATCATGTTAAAAACTATGATCATTGTATTGCCCGGAGTAACGCCATCTCAGTTATTAACTCTAACACTATTACCAAGAGAAATATCATTGAAACTTCTATTATGAAATACAAAAAGGATTATAATCTTAATATTAGTGATGGTCTATACAAATTAGATAACTATTGTTGATAAGATTCGTAAAATGATAAGTTTATGAACGCTTGTTCTATGATTTGGACAATCACATGTTCACCAAATGCAGTCCTAACTTCGTCTCTTCGATGTATATCAACTGACAGTTATATTTCTCTCTTGTTTCTCCCCTGATGATGTGATTATTATTCGAGAGTGCACTTGGGAACTTTTCGTTTTTCATTTTCCTCGTGGACTCATAGGAATATATATATATATATATATATATATATATATATATATATATATATATATATATATATATATATATATATAAATATATATATATATATATATATATATATATATATATATATATATATATATATATATATATATATATATTTATATATATATATATATATATATATATATATATATATATATATATATATATATATATATATATATATATATATATATATATATATATATATATATATATATATATATTTTTTTTTTTTTTTTTTTTAATACTTTGTCGCTGTCTCCCGCGTTTGCGAGGTAGCGCAAGGAAACAGACGAAAGAAATGGCCCAACCCCCCCCATACACATGTATATACATACGTCCACACACGCAAATATACATACCTACACAGCTTTCCATGGTTTACCCCAGACGCTTCACATGCCTTGATTCAATCCACTGACAGCACGTCAACCCCGGTATACCACATCGCTCCAATTCACTCTATTCCTTGCCCTCCTTTCACCCTCCTGCATGTTCAGGCCCCGATCACAAAAAATGTTTTTCACTCCATCTTTCCACCTCCAATTTGGTCTCCCTCTTCTCCTTGCTCCCTCCACCTCCGACACATATATCCTCTTGGTCAATCTTTCCTCACTCATCCTCTCCATGTGCCCAAACCACTTCAAAACACCCTCTTCTGCTCTCTCAACCACGCTCTTTTTATTTCCACACATCTCTCTTACCCTTACGTTACTCACTCGATCAAACCACCTCACACCACACATTGTCCTCAAACATCTCATTTCCAACACATCCATCCTCCTGCGCACAACTCTATCCATAGCCCACGCCTCGCAACCATACAACATTGTTGGAACCACTATTCCTTCAAACATACCCATTCTTGCTTTCCGAGATAATGTTCTCGACTTCCACACATTCTTCAAGGCCCCCAGAATTTTCGCCACCTCCCCCACCCTATGATCCACTTCCGCTTCCATGGTTCCATCCGCTGCCAGATCCACTCCCAGATATCTAAAACACTTCACTTCCTCCAGTTTTTCTCCATTCAGACTCACCTCCCAATTGACTTGACCCTCAACCCTACTGTACCTAATAACCTTGCTCTTATTCACATTTGCTCTTAACTTTCTTCTTCCACAAACTTTACCAAACTCAGTCACCAGCTTCTGCAGTTTCTCACATAAATTGGCCACCAGCGCTGTATCATCAGCGAACAACAACTGACTCACTTCCCAAGCTCTCTCATCCCCAACAGACTTCATACTTGCCCCTCTTTCCAAGACTCTTGCATTTACCTCCCTAACAACCTCATCCATAAACAAATTAAACAACCATGGAGACATCACACACCCCTGCCGCAAACCTACATTCACTGAGAACCAATCACTTTCCTCTCTTCCTACACGTACACATGCCTTACATCCTCGATAAAAACTTTTCACTGCTTCTAACAACTTGCCTCCCACACCATATATTCTTAATACCTTCCACAGAGCATCTCTATCAACTCTATCATATGCCTTCTCCAGATCCATGAATGCTATATAAAAATCAATTTGCTTTTCTAAGTATTTCTCACATACAATCTTCAAAGCAAACACCTGATCCACACATCCTCTACCACTTCTGAAACCACACTGCTTTTCCCCAATCTGATGCTCTGTACATGCCTTCACCCTCTCAATCGATACCCTCCCATATAATTTACCAGGAATACTCAACAAACTTATACCTCTGTAATTTGAGCACTCACTCTTATTCCCTTTCCCTTTGTACAATGGCACTATGCACGCATTCCGCCAATCCTCAGGCACCTCACCATGAGTCATACATACATTAAATAACCTTACCAACCAATCAACAATACAGTCACCCCCTTTTTTAATAAATTCCACTGCAATACCATCCAAAACTGCTGCCTTGCCGGCTTTCATCTTCCGCAAAGCTTTCACTACCTCTTCACTGTTTACCAAATCATTTTCCCTAACCCTCTCACTTTGCACACCACCTCGACCAAAACACCCTATATCTGCCACTCTATCATTAAACACATTCAACAAACCTTCAAAATACTCACTCCATCTCCTTCTCACATCACCACTACTTGTTATCACCTCCCCATTTGCGCCCTTCACTGAAGTTCCCATTTGCTCCCTTGTCTTACGCACTTTATTTACCTCCTTCCAGAACATCTTTTTATTCTCCCTAAAATTTAATGATACTCTCTCACCCCAACTCTCATTTGCCCTTTATTTCACCTCTTGAACCTTTCTCTTGACCTCCTGTCTCTTTCTTTTATACATCTCCCACTCAATTGCATTTTTTCCCTGCAAAAATCGTCCAAATGCCACTCTCTTCTCTTTCACTAATACTCTTACTTCTTCATCCCACCACTCACTAACCTTTCTAATCAACCCACCTCCCACTCTTCTCATGCCACAAGCATCTTTTGCGCAATCCATCACTGATTCCCTAAATACATCCCATTCCTCCCCCACTCCCCTTACTTCCATTGTTCTCACCTTTTTCCATTCTGTACTCAGTCTCCCCTGGTACTTCCTCATTTCTTTTTTTTTTTTTCTTTGTCTCTGTCTCCCGCGTTTGCGAGGTAGCGCAAGGAAACAGACGAAAGAAATGGCCCAACCCACCACCATACACATGTATATACATACGTCCACACACGCAAATATACATTCCTACACAGCTTTCCATGGTTTACCCCAGACGCTTCACATGCCTCGATTCAATCCACTGACAGCACGTCAACCCCGGTATACCATATCGCTCTAATTCACTCTATTCCTTACCCTCCTTTCACCCTCCTGCATGTTCAGGCCCCGATCACACAAAATCTTTTTCACTCCATCTTTCCACCTCCAATTTGGTCTCCCTCTTCTCCTCGTTCCCTCCACCTCCGACACATATATCCTCTTGGTCAATCTTTCCTCACTCATTCTCTCCATGTACCCAAACCATTTCAAAACACCCTCCTCTGCTCTCTCAACCGCGCTCTTTTTATTTCCACACATCTCTCTTACCCTTACGTTACTTACTCGATCAAACCACCTCACACCACACATTGTCCTCAAACATCTCATTTCCAGCACATCCATCCTCCTGCGCACAACACTATCCATAGCCCACGCCTCGCAACCATACAATATTGTTGGAACCACTATTCCTTCAAACATACCCATTTTTGCTTTCCGAGATAATGTTCTCGACTTCCACACATTCTTCAGGGCTCCCAGAATTTTCGCCCCCTCCCCCACCCTATGATCCACTTCCGCTTCCATGGTTCCATCCGCTGCCAGATCCACTCCCAGATATCTAAAACACTTCACTTCCTCCAGTTTTTCTCCATTCAAACTCACCTCCCAATTGACTTAACCCTCAACCCTACTGTACCTAATAACCTTGCTCTTATTCACATTTACTCTTAACTTTCTTCTTTCACACACTTTACCAAACTCAGTCACCAGCTTCTGCAGTTTCCCACATGAATCAGCCACCAGCGCTGTATCATCAGCGAACAGTAACTGACTCACTTCCCAAGCTCTCTCATCCCCAACAGACTTCATACTTGCCCCTCTTTCCAAAACTCTTGCATTCACCTCCCTAACAGTTCCATCCATAAACAAATTAAACAACCATGGAGACATCACACACCCCTGCCGCAAACCTACATTCACTGAAGACCAATCACTTTCCTCTCTTCTTACACGTACACATGCCTTACATCCTCGATAAAAACTTTTCACTGCTTCTAACAACTTGCCTCCCACACCATATATTCTTAATACCTTCCACAGAGCATCTCTATCAACTCTATCATATGCCTTCTCCAGATCCATAGATGCTACATACAAATCCATTTGCTTTACTAAGTATTTCTCACATACATTCTTCAAAGCAAACACCTGATCCACACATCCTCTACCACTTCTGAAACCACACTGCTCTTCCCCAATCTGATGGTCTGTACATGCCTTCACCCTCTCAATCAATACCCTCCCATATAATTTACCAGGAATACTCAACAGACTTATACATCTGTAATTTGAGCACTCACTCTTATCCCCTTTGCCTTTGTACAATGGCACTATGCACGCATTCCGCCAATCTTCAGGCACCTCACCATGAGTCATACATACATTAAATAACCTCACCAACCAGTCAACAATACAGTCACCCCCTTTTTTAATAAATTCCAATGCAATACCATCCAAACCTGCTGCCTTGCCGGCTTTCATCTTCCGCAAATCTTTTACTACCTCTTCTCTGTTTACCAAATCATTTTCCCTAACCCTCTCACTTTGCACACCACCTCCACCAAAACACCCTATATCTGCCACTCTATCATCAAACACATTCAACAAACCTTCAAAATACTCACTCCATCTCCTTCTCACATCATCACTACTTGTTATCACCTCCCCATTTGCGCCCTTCACTGAAGTTCCCATTTGCTCCCTTGTCTTACGCACTTTATTTACCTCCTTCCAGAACATCTTTTTATTCTCCCTAAAATTTAATGATACTCTCTCACCCCAACTCTCATTTGCCCTTTTTTTCACCTCTTGCACCTTTCTCTTGACCTCCTGTCTCTTTCTCTTATACGTCTCCCACTCAATTGCATTTTTTCCCTGCGAAAATCGTCCAAATGCCTCTCTCTTCTCTTTCACTAATACTCTTACTTCTTCATCCCACCACTCACTACCCTTTCTAATCAACCCATCTCCCACTCTTCTCATGTCACAAGCATCTTTTGCGCAATCCATCACTGATTCCCTAAATACATCCCATTCCTCCCCCACTCCCCTTACTTCCATTGTTCTCACCTTTTTCCATTCTGTACTCAGTCTCTCCTGGTACTTCCTCACACAAGTCTCCTTCCCAAGCTCACTTACTCTCACCACCCTCTTCACCCCAACATTCACTCTTCTTTTCTGAAAACCCATACAAATCTTCACCTTAGCCTCCACAAGATAATGATCAGACATTCCTCCAGTTGCACCTCTCAGCGCATTAACATCCAAAAGTCTCTCTTTCGCGCGCTTGTCAATTAACACGTAATCCAATAACGCTCTCTGGCCATCTCTCCTACTTAAATAATTATACTTATGTATATCTCGCTCTTTAAACCAGGTATTCCCAATCATCAGTCCTTTTTTTTTTTTTTTTTTTTTTTTTTTACTGGACTTCCTTCACAGGATTTACTGGTTTTCGCAGCATTTAAGGTACTGGTTGGTGGAACGAAGAAGGGATGCAGTTAGTGCTGTGGTCTCGGGGTGTGTCGCAAGGTATCTCGTTCGGAGGGAGGTCACAGCGCGGCAGACACGCGTTTGGACAGAGAAGATAACGGCCAAAATATCTCATTTTGGCCAGTGGGATCGGATCTCTAGGACGTGAGTCAGAGGATCATCTCGTCCCTATCCCATCATTCAGAGCGATACCAGTTTGCATCAGCCTTCACTCCTGCCTGCAGTAGCATGCTTTCCGACATGTTTCATGAGTTCCTCTTCGCCAACGGAACTACCTTGGCCCACCAGTGATGCTACTACGTTTGTGAATCAAGAACCATTGCAACACAAACCTCGCAAGGTGGTAGAGTGTCCCGCAGTGTATCGAGACAGAGTTCCCCAGAACTTTTTTAAAGGGGAAGTAAATGTTTATAGTTGTGTTACTGGAGTGATAGTTTTCATACATGGTGCTTTGACGGGAAAATAGTGAAATTGGAAAAAAAATGTAGCTTAGACATTTGAAGCTTATTGATACAGTGCTTAAATTGATGAGAACTACTATTGACGTTTGTGTAAATCAATTAAACATTTCCTTTTTCCATAGCCAGAGGTTGAACCATTATGTGACATTCATTTTTTCATTTCATTTCAAGCTAGAAGTTTCAGTTTTCTAAATTGTTTCTTACATTTTTCATATGTATATATATGTATGTGTGTGTGTGTGTGTATATGTGCGTGTGTGTGTGCATGTGTGTGTATGTGTATATATATATGTATATTATCCCTGGGGATAGGGGTGAAAGAATACTTCCCACGCATTCCTCGCGTGTCGTAGAAAGCGACTAGAGGGGACGGGAGCGGGGGGCCAGAAATCCTCCCCTCCTTGTATTTTTTTTAACTTTCTAAAAAATGGGAAACAGAAGGAGTCACGCGGGGAGTGCTCATCCTCCTCGAAGGCTCAGATTGGGTGCCTAAATGTGTGTGGATGTAACCAAGATGTGAAAAAAGGAGAGATAGGTAGTATGTTTGAGGAAAGGAACCTGGATGTTTTGGCTCTGAGTGAAACGAAGCTCAAGGGTAAAGGGGAAGAGTGGTTTGGGAATGTCTTGGGAGTAAAGTCAGGGGTTAGTGAGAGGACAAGAGCAAGGGAAGGAGTAGCAGTACTCCTGAAACAGGAGTTGTGGAAGTATGTGATAGAATGTAAGAAAGTAAATTCTCGATTAATATGGGTAAAACTGAAAGTTGATGGAGAGAGATGGGTGATTATTGGTGCATATGCACCTGGGCATGAGAAGAAAGATCATGAGAGGCAAGTGTTTTGGGAGCAGCTGAATGAGTGTGTTAGTGGTTTTGATGCACGAGACCGGGTTATAGTGTTGGGTGATTTGAATGCAAAGGTGAGTAATGTGGCAGTTGAGGAAATAATTGGTATACATGGGGTGTTCAGTGTTGTAAATGGAAATGGTGAAGAGCTTGTAGATTTATGTGCTGAAAAAGGACTGATGATTGGGAATACCTGGTTTAAAAAGCGAGATATACATAAGTATAATTATGTAAGTAGGAGAGATGGCCAGAGAGCGTTATTGGATTACGTGTTAATTGACCGGCGCGCGAAAGAGAGACTTTTGGATGTTAATGTGCTGAGAGGTGCAACTGGAGGGATGTCTGATCATTATCTTGTGGAGGCTAAGGTGAAGATTTGTATGGGTTTTCAGAAAAAAAGAGTGAATGTTGGGGTGAAGAGGGTGGTGAGAGTAAGTGAGCTTGGGAAGGAGACTTGTGTGAGGAAGTACCAGGAGAGACTGAGTACAGAATGGAAAAAGGTGAGAACAATGGAAGTAAGGGGAGTGGGGGAGGAATGGGATGTATTTAGGGAATCAGTGATGGATTGCGCAAAAGATGCTTGTGGCGTGAGAAGAGTGGGAGGTGGGTTGATTAGAAAGGGTAGTGAGTGGTGGGATGAAGAATTAAGAGTATTAGTGAAAGAGAAGAGAGAGGCATTTGGACGATTTTTGCAGGGAAAAATGATATTGAGTGGGAGACGTTTAAAAAAAAGAGACAGGAGGTCAAGAGAAAGTTGCAAGAGGTGAAATAAAGGGCAAATAAGAGTTGGGGTGAGAGAGTATCATTAAATTTTAGGGAGAATAAAAAGATGTTCTGGAAGGAGGTAAATAAAGTGCGTAAGACAAGGGAGCAAATGGGAACTTCAGTGAAGGGCGCAAATGGGGAGGTGATAACAAGTAGTGCTGATGTGAGAAGGAGATGGAGTGAGTATTTTGAAGGTTTGTTCAATGTGTTTGATGATAGAGTGGCAGATATAGGGTGTTTTGGTCGAGGTGGTGTGCAAAGTGCGAGGGTTTGGGAAAATGAGTTGGTAAACAGAGAAGAGGTAGTAAAAGCTTTGCGGAAGATGAAAGCCGGCAAGGCAGCGGGTTTGGATGGTATTGCAGTGGAATTTATTAAAAAAGGGGGTGACTGTATTGTTGACTGGTTGGTAAGGTTATTTAATGTATGTATGAGTCATGGTAAGGTGCCTGAGGATTGGCGGAATGCGTGCATAGTGCCATTGTACAAAGGCAAAGGGGATAAGAGTGAGTGCTCAAATTACAGAGGTATAAGTTTGTTGAGTATTCCTGGCAAATTATATGGGAGGGTATTGATTGAGAGGGTGAAGGCATGTACATAGCATCAGATTGGGGAAGAGCAGTGTGGTTTCAGAAGTGGTAGAGGATGTGTGGATCAGGTGTTTGCTTTGAAGAATGTATGTGAGAAATACTTAGAAAAGCAAATGGATTTGTATGTAGCATTTATGGATCTGGAGAAGGCATATGATAGAGTTGATAGAGATGCTCTGTGGAAGGTATTAAGAATATATGGTGTGGGAGGCAAGTTGTTAGAAGCAGTGAAAAGTTTTTATCGAGGATGTAAGGCATGTGTACGTGTAGGAAGAGAGGAAAGTGATTGATTCTCAGTGAATGTAGGTTTGCGGCAGGGGTGTGTGATGTCTCCATGGTTGTTTAATTTGTTTATGGATTGGGTTGTTAGGGAGGTGAATGCAAGAGTTTTGGAAAGAGGGGCAAGTATGAAGTCTGTTGGGGATGAGAGAGCTTGGGAAGTGAGGCAGTTGTTGTTCGCTGATGATACAGCGCTGGTGGCTGATTCATGTGAGAAACTGCAGAAGCTGGTGACTGAGTTTGGGAAAGTGTGTGGAAGAAGAAAGTTAAGAGTAAATGTGAATAAGAGCAAGGTTATTGGGCACAGTAGGGTTGAGGGTCAAGTCAATTGGGAGGTGAGTTTGAATGGAGAAAAACTGGAGGAAGTGAAGTGTTTTAGATATCTTGGAGTGGATCTGGCAGTGGATGAAACCATGGAAGCGGAAGTGGATCATAGGGTGGGGGAGGGGGCGAAAATTCTGGGAGCCCTGAAGAATGTGTGGAAATCGAGAACATTATCTCGGAAAGCAAAAATGGGTATGTTTGAAGGAATAGTGGTTCCAACAATGTTGTATGGTTGCGAGGCGTGGACTATGGATAGAGTTGTGCGCAGGAGGATGGATGTGCTGGAAATGAGATGTTTGAGGACAATGTGTGGTGTGAGGTGGTTTGATCGTGTAAGTAACGTAAGGGTAAGAGAAATGTGTGGAAATAAAAACAGCGTGGTTGAGAGAGCAGAAGAGGGTGTTTTGAAATGGTTTGGTCACATGGAGAGAATGAGTGAGGAAAGAGTGACCAAGAGGATACATGTGTCGGAGGTGGAGGGAACGAGGAGAAGAGGGAGACCAAATTGGAGGTGGAAAGATGGAGTGAAAAAGATTTTGTGTGATCGGGGCCTGAACATGCAGGAGGGTGAAAGGATCGCAAAGAATAGAGGGAATTGGAGCGATGTGGTATACCTGGTTTGACGTGCTGTCAGTGGATTGAATCAAGGTATGTTTATGGGGGTGGGTTGGGCCATTTTTTTCGTATGTTTCTTTGCGCTACCTCGCAAACGCGGGAGACAGCGAAAAAGCAAGAAAAAAAAAAAGGAAATTTATATATATATATATATATATATATATATATATATATATATATATATATATATATATATATATATATATATTTTTTTTTTTTGCCGCTGTCTCCCGCGTTTGCGAGGTAGCACAAGGAAACAGACGAAAGAAATGGCCCAACCCACCCCTATACACATGTATATACATACGTCCACACACGCAAATATACATACCTACACAGCTTTCCATGGTTTACCCCAGACGCTTCACATACCCTGATTCAATCCACTGATAGCACGTCAACCCTGGTATACCACATCGATCCAATTCAGTCTATTCCTTGCCCTCCTTTCACCCTCCTGCATGTTCAGGCCCCGAACACACAAAATCTTTTTCACTCCATCTTTCCACCTCCAATTTGGTCTCCCACTTCTCCTCGTTCCCTCCACCTCCGACACATATATCCTCTTGGTCAATCTTTCCTCACTCATTTTCTCCATGTGCCCAAACCATTTCAAAACACCCTCTTCTGCTCTCTCAACCACGCTCTTTTTATTTCCACACATCTCTCTTACCCTTCCGTTACTTACTCGATCAAACCACCTCACACCACACATTGTCCTCAAACATCTCATTTCCAGCACATCCATCCTCCTGCGCACAATTCTATCCATAGCCCACGCCTCGCAACCATACAATATTGTTGGAACCACTATTCCTTCCAACATACCCATTTTTGCTTTCCGAGATAATGTTCTCGACTTCCACACATTCTTCAAGTCTCCCAGGATTTTCGCCCCCTCCCCCACCCTATGATCCACTTCCGCATCAATGGATCCATCCGCTGCCAGATCCACTCCCAGATATCTAAAACACTTTACTTCCTCCAGTTTTTCTCCATTCAAACTTACCTCCCAATTGACTTGACCCTCAACCCTACTGTACCTAATTACCTTGCTCTTATTCACATTTGCTCTTAACTTTCTTCTTTCACACACTTTACCAAACTCAGTCACCAGCTTCTGCAGTTTCTCACATGTATCAGCCACCAGCGCTGTATCATCAGCGAACAACAACTGACTCACTTCCCAAGCTCTCTCATCCCCAACACACTTCATACTTGCCCCTCTTTCCAAAACTCTTGCATTCACCTCCCTAACAACCCCATCCATAAACAAATTAAACAACCATGGAGACATCACACACCCCGGCCGCAAACCTACATTCACTGAGAACCAATCACTCTCCTCTCTTCCTACACGTACACATGCCTTACATCCTCGATAAAAACATTTCACTGCTTTTAACAACTTGCCTCCCACACCATATATTCTTAGTACCTTCCACAGAGCATCTCTATCAACTCTATCATAATCTTTCTCCAGATCCATAAAAGCTACTTACAAATCCATTTGCTTTTCTAAGTATTTCTCACATACATTCTTCAAAGCAAACACCTGATCCACACATCCTCTACCACTTCTGAAACCACACTGCTCTTCCCCAATCTGATGCTCTGTACATGCCATCAACCTCTCAATCAATACCCTCCCATATAATTTACCAGGAATACTCAACAAACTTATACCTTTGTAATTTGAGCACTCACTCTTATCCCCTTTGCCTTTGTACAATGGCACTATGCACGTATTCCGCCAATCCTCAGGCACCACACCATGAGTCATACATACATTAAATAACCTTACCAACCAGTCAATAATACATTCACCCCCTTTTTTAATAAATTCCACTGCAATACCATCCAAACCTGCTGCCTTGCCGGCTTTCATCTTCCGCAAACCTTTTACTACCTCTTCTCTGCTTACCAACTCATTTTCCCTAACCCTCTCACTTTGCACACCACCTTAACCAAAACCCCCTATATCTGCCACTCTATCATCAAACACATTCAACAAACCTTCAAAATACTCACTCCATCTCCTCACATCACCACTACTTGTTATCACCTCCCCATTTGCGCCCTTCACTGAAGTTCCCATTTGCTCCCTTGTCTTACGCACTTTATTTACCTCCTTCCAGAACATCTTTTTATTCTCCCTAAAATTTAATGATACTCTCTCACCCCAACTCTCATTTGCCCTCTTTTTCACCTCTTGCACCTTTCTCTTGACCTCCAGTCTCTTTCTTTTATACATCTCCCACTCAATTGCAGTTTTTCCCTGCAAAAATCGTCCAAATGCCTCTCTCTTCTCTTTCACTAATAATCTTGCTTCTTCATCCCACCACTCACTACCCTTTCTAATCAACCCACCTCCCACTCTTCTCATGCCACAAGAATCTTTTGCGCAATCCATCACTGATTCCCTAAATACATCCCATTCCTCCCCCACTCCCCTTACTTCCATTGTTCTCACCTTTTTACATTCTGTACTCAGTCTCTCCTGGTACTTCCTCACGTAAGTCTCCTTCCCAAGCTCACTTACTCTCAACACCCTCTTCACCCCAACATTTACTCTTCTTTTCTGAAAACCCATACAAATCTTCACCTTAGCCTCCACAAGATAATTATCAGACATCCCTCCAGTTGCACCTCTCAGCACATTAACATCCAAAAGTCTCTCTTTCGCGCGCCTGTCAATTAACACGTAATCTAATATATATATATATATATATATATATATATATATATATATATATATATATATATATATATATATATATATATATATATATGTATTCCCATGAGACCGAGGAGATAATGAAACACGATAAGTACCCAAGTGCAGTTTCGTGTAATAATCACATCATCAAGGGAGATTTAATAAAGAAATAAAAGTCCGTTTATATACATCGAAGTGACGAAGCTAGGACGCCATTTGGTAAACAAGTGATTGTCCAAAACATAAAATGTGCGTTCATAAACTTATCATTTTACAAATTTTATCAACAATAAAGTTATCTAATTTGTACAGACCATCACTAATATTAAGATTATAATTTTGTTAATAATGGAAGATTCAATGATATTTCTCTTGGTAATAGAGTTAGAGTTATTAGCTGAGATGGTTTTACTCCAGTCAGTACAATGATCATAGTTTTGAACGTGATTGAACAAGGCATTTGATTCTTGTCCCGATCTTATACTATATTTATGTTGCATAAGTCTAACAGAAAGATCGTTACCAGTCTGACCAACATAGAATTTATCACAATTCCCACAAGGCATCCAAGAGTATTTTTCTGGTGAATTCCTGATTAAGATATTCTTTATAGTATTATTTTTGCTAAGGGCAACATATACATTGAAAGATTTAAGCAACATGTGAAGTAAGGTTAAATTACTATTGAAAGGGAGAACTAAAAGATTCTTGGTGTCAATGGGAGGTTTGGGGTTAACTCTATAAAATGATTTATTTGCTAACTTAAGGGATTTATCAATGAAAGATCTAGGGTGCTTTAACTTCGGTCCAATAGAATATATCTTCGCAAACTCATCATCATTTCACTCTGGACTGCCAATGGGTAATGCCCTAAGGAAAATACATTGAAATGATGATAATTCAACTCTGTCATGTTGAGATGAGTGATAATGGATGTATAAGCATACATTGGTGGGTTTTCTTTATATGCTAAACTTAAACTTGTTTCCTTGCCTATGGATGATGCAATCTAAAATGGTAACATACCATTATTTTAATTTTCTACAGAAAATTTGATGGAAGGTAGTAAGTTGTTAAGTAAGGGGAGAAATATTTGTAAATTTTCATTTGTTGGCCAAACACAAAGAACATCATCTACATACCTATACCAAATTGCATGACAAGGTAAGATATCCTTTATTAATTTTTTTTTTCAAATTTTATCAAATTTTATCACTTCAACGAAAAGAGACTTTGAAATAGTTAAATGAATATCATCCAAGACATCAAATAGATATTCTAAAAGGTTATCAACTTTTAATCTTTAGTAAAAAGTGAGGAAACATCAAAGCTAACTAGTTTGAAATCAAAATTAACATTAATATTGTTTAGCTTGTTGACTACATCTACATTGTTCATGATATTAGAATTTGAGACCTTGCTCACTGTAGAGCTTAATAAAGAAACTAACCATTTTGACAATTTATATGTGATGGAGCCTACTGAACTCACTATAGGTCTTGATGGAAAATTCTGTTTGTGTGTTTTGTTATACATATTACTAAAGTAGATAAGGCTAGCACTGTTGTGATTTTAGACAAAAGTAACTATTCATCTAAAATGAAAAATCTTCTAAATGATGACACAACATATTTTAAACTTTGTAAAAATCCCTTAGGAGCAGTTAATTCTCATTTCAATAGAGAAATGAATTTGTTGTTGAAAGGTAATTGTTCTCTTATCAAAAGTTTGTCATCTTTGTCCCCTTCATTGCCATATGTGTATAGACTTATCAAAACACCTGAGACCACACTGCTCTTCCCGAATCTGATACTCTGTACATGCCTTCACCCTCAATCAATACCCACCCATATAATTTCACAGGAATACTCAAGAAACTCATACCTCTGTAATTTCAGCACTCACTCTTATCCCCTTTCCCTTTGTACAATGACAATATTGCAAAACCATCCAAACCCGCTGACTTGTCGGCTGTCATCTTCTACAAAGCTTTTACTACCTCTTCTCAGTTTAAGAAATCGTTATCACTAACCCTTTCACTTTGCACACCAATTCGACCAAAACACCCTATATCTGCCACTCTATCATCAAACGCATTCAACAAACCTTCAAAATACTCACACCATCTCCTTCTCACATCACCACTACTTGTTATGACCTCCCCATTAGCCCTTTTCACTGATATTCCTAATTGTTCCCTTATTATACGCACTTTACTTACCTCCTTCCAAAATATCGTTTTATTTGGCCCAATATTTAATGATACTCTCACACCCCAACTCTCATTTGTCCTCTTTTTCGTCATTTTCACCTTTCTTTTGACCTCCTACTTCTTCTTTTATACATTCCCACGTCATTTGCATTATTTCCCTGCAAAAATCATCCAAATGCCTCTGTACTCTCTTTCACTAATAATCTTACTTTTTAATCCCACCACTCACCACCCTTTTTAATCTAACCACCTCCCAGGCTTCTCATGCCACTAGCATCTTTTGCACAAGCCTTCACTGCTTCCCTAAATACATCCCATTCCTCCCCCACTCCCCTTACGTCATTTGCTCTCACTTCTTTCCATTCTGTACTCAATCAGTCCTGGTACTTCCTCAAACAAGTCTCCCCCAAGCTCACTTACTCTCACCACTCTCTTCACGTCAAAATTCTCTTCTTTTCTGAAAGCCT
Source organism: Panulirus ornatus (assembly GCF_036320965.1). NCBI lineage: Eukaryota > Metazoa > Arthropoda > Malacostraca > Decapoda > Palinuridae > Panulirus > Panulirus ornatus. The sequence continues at coordinate 41,598,013 of NC_092225.1, read as the reverse complement.
CAACAAAACTTCACTTTCGCCTCAACAAGACAATGATCAGATATCCCTCCAGTTGCACCTCTGTACACATTAACATCAAAAAGTCTCTCTCGCGCGCGCCTATCAATAAACATGTAATCCATTAACGCTCTCTGGCCATCCCTCCTACTTACATACGTTTAGTTATGTATATCTCTCTTTCTAGAACCAGGTATTCCCATTATCAGTTCTTTTTCAGCATATAAATCTACAAGCTCTTCACCATTTCCATTTACAACACTGAACACCCTATGTACACATATTATTCCCTCAACTGCCACATTAATCACCTTTGCATTCAAATCACCCATCACCATAACCTGGTCTCGTGCATCAAAACTACCAGTACACTCACTCACCTGCTTCCAAAACACTTACCTCTCATTATCTTTCTTTTCATGCCCAGGTGCATATGCACCAATAATCCATCCACTTTCAGTTTTACCCATACCAGTGTAGAGTGTACTTTCTTTCACTCTATCACATACTCCCACCACTCCTGTTTCAGGAGTAGTGCTACTCCTTCCCTTGCTCTTGTTCTCTCACTAACACCTGACTTTGCTCCCATGACATTCCCAATTGGGAATACCTGGTTTAAAACGAGAGATACACATAAGTATACTGATGCAAGTAGGATAGATGGCCAGAGAGCGTTATTGGATTACGTGTTAGTTGATAGGCGTGCGAAAGAGAGACTTTTGGATGTTAATGTGCTGAGAGGTACAACTGGATTAATGTCTGATCACTATCTTGTGGAGTCGAAGATGAAGATTTCTATATGTTTTCAGGAAAAAAAGAGAGAATATTACGGTGAAAAGAGTGGTGAGAGTAATTAATCATGGGAAGGAGACTTGTGCGACGATTACCAGGAGAGACTGAGTACAGAATGTATAAAAGTGAGAACAAAGGGCGTAAGGGGAGTGGGGGAGGAATGGGATGTATTCAGAGAAGTAGTGATGGCTTGCGCAAAAGATGCTTGTGGCATGAGAAGAGTGGGAGATAGGCAGATTAGAAAGGGTAGTGAGTGGTGGGATGAAGAAGTAAGATTATTAGTGAAAGAGAAGAGAGAGGCATTTGGACGATTTTTCCAGGTAAATGATGCAAAAGACTGGGAGATGTATAAGAGAATGAGGCAAGAGGTGAAAAGAATGGTGCAAGAGGTAAAAAAGAGGGCAAATGAGAGTTGGGGTGAGAGAGTATCATTAAATTTCAGGGAGAATAAAAAGATGTTTTGGGAGGAGGTAAATAAAGTGCGTAAGACAAGTGAATAAATTGGAACTTCATTTAAGAGGGTTAATGGGAGGTGATAACAAGTAGTGGTGATGTGAGAAAGAGATGGAGTGAGTAATTTGAAGGTTTGTTAAATGTGTTTGATGATAGAGTGGCACATATAAGGTGTTTTTGTCTAGTTGATATGCAAAGTGAGAGGGTTAGGGAGAATGATTTGGTAAACTGAGAAGAGATAGTAAAAGCTATCCGGAAGATGAAAGCCGGAAGGCAGCGGGAGTGGATTGTATTGCTGTGGAATTTATTAAAAAAGGGGGTGACTGTATTGTTGACTGGTTGGTAAGAATATTCAATGTATGTATGACTCATGGTGAGGTGCCTGAGGATTGGAAAAATGCTAGCATAGTGCCATTATACAAAGGCAAAGAGGATAAAAGTGATTTCTCAAATTACAGAGGTATAAGTTTTTTTAATATTTCTGGGAAATTATATGGGAGGGTATTGATTGAGAGGGTAAGGCATGTACAGAGCATCAGATTAAGGAAGAGCAGTGTGGTTTCAGAAGTGGTACAGGATGTGTGGATCAGGTGTTTGCTTTAAAGAATGTATGTGAGAAATACTTAAAAAAGAAAATGGATTTGTATGTAGCATTTATGGATCTGGAGAAGGCATATGATAGAGTTGATAGATATGACCTATGGAAGGTATTAAGAATATATGGTGTGGGAGGCAAGTTGTTAGAAGCAGTGAAAAGTTTTTATCGAGGATGTAAGGCATGTGCACGTGTAGGAGGAGAGGAAAGTAATTGGTTCTCTGTGAATGTAGGTTTCCGGCAGGGGTGTGTAATGTCTCCATGGTTGTCTAATTTGTTTATGGATGGGGTTGTTTGGGAAGTGAATCCAAATGAATTGGAAAGAGGGGAAAATATACAGTCTGTTGTAGATGAGAGAGCTTGGGAAGTGAGTCAGTTGTTGTTCGCTGATGATACGGTGCTGGTGGCTGATTCATGTAAGAAACTGCAGATGCTGGTGACTCAGTTTGGTAAAGTGTGTGAAAGGAGAAAGTTGAGAGTAAATGTGAATAAGAGCAGGGTAATAATATTAGGTACAGTAAGGTTGAGGGATAAGTCAACTGGGAGGTAAGTTTGATGGAGAAAAACTGGAGGAAGTGAAGTGTTTTAGATATCTGGGGGTGGATTTGGCAGCGCATGAACCATGGAAGCGTAAGTGAATCATGGGATGGGGAAGGGGGAGAAAGTTCTGGGAGCATTGAAGAATGTGTGGAAGTTGAGAACATTATCTCGGAAAGCAAAAATGGGTATGTTTAAAGGAATAGTGATTCCAATTATGTTGTATGGTTGCGAGGAGTGGGCTATGGATCGAGTTATGCGGAGGAGGGTGGATGTGCTGGAAATGAGATGTTTGAGGACAACTTGTGGTGTAATGTGGTTTGATCGAGTGAGTAATAATAGGTTAAGAGAGTTGTGTGGTAATAAAAAGAGTGTGGTTGAGAGAGAAGAAGAGGGTGTTTTGAAATGGTTTGGTCACATGGAGAGAATGAGTGAGGAAAGATTGACCAAGATGATATATGTGTCGGAGGTGGAGGGAACGAGGTAAAGTGGGAGACCCAACTGGAGGTGGAAAGATGGAGTGATAAACATTTTGAGTGACTGAGGCCTGAACATGCTGGAGGTTGAACGGCGTGCAAGGAATAGAGGGAACTGGGACGATGTGGTATACCGGGGTCGATCCTGCTGTCAATGGATTGAACCAGGGCATGCGAAGCGTCTGGGGTAAACCATTGAAAGTTCTGTGAGGCCTGGATGTGGAAAGGGAGCTGTGGTTTCGGTGCATTATTACGTGACAGCTAGAGACTGAGTTTGAACGAATGTGGCCTTTGTTGTCTTTTCCAAGCGCTACCTCACGCACATGAGGGGGAGGGGGATGTTATTTCAAATGTGGCGTGGTAGTCATAGAATAAATAAAGGCAGGCAATATGAATTATGTACATGTGTATATATGTATATGTCTGTGTGTATGTATATGTATACCTTGAGATGTAAAGGTATGTATATTTGCGAGTTTGGACGTGTATGTATATACATGTGTATGTGGGTCGCTTGGGCCATTCTTTCGTCTCTTTCCTTGCGCTATCTCGCTAACGCGGGAGACAGCGACAAAGCAAGATAAATGAATATATATTTATTTATCTATTCACCATACTTTGTCCCTCGTTAGCGAGGTATCTCAAGGAAACAGACAAAAGAATGGCCCAACCCATCCACATACACATGTATGTACATATACGTCCACACACAGCACATATACATATCTATACATCTCAACTTATACAAATATATACACATACAGACATATACATATATACACATGTACATAGTTCATACTGTTTGCCCATAATCATACACGTCGCCACACCGCCACATATGAATTAACATCCCCCTCACCCCGCACGTGCGCGAGGTAGCGCTAGGGAAAGATAAGAAAGGCCATATCCGTTAATACTCAGTCTCTAGCTGTCATGTGTAATGCACCAGCATCACAGCTCTTTTTCCACATCCAGGCCCAACAAAACTTTCCATGGTTTATCCCAGATGCTTCACATGCCTTGGTTCAATCCATTGACAGCACGATCGACCCCGGTATACCACATCGTCCCAATTCACTCTATTCCTTGCACGCCTTTCAACCTCCTGCATGTTCAGGCCTCAATCACTCAAAATGTTTATCACTCCAGCTTTCCACCTCCAGTTGGGTCTCCCATTTTATGTATATATATATATATATATATATATATATATATATATATATATATATATATATATTTTTATTATTATTATACTTTGTCGCTGTCTCCCGCGTTTGCGAGGTAGCGCAAGGAAACAGACGAAAGAAATGGCCCAACCCCCCCCCCATACACATGTATATACATAGGTCCACACACACAAATATACATACCTACACAGCCGTCCATGGTCCACCCCAGACGCTTCACATGCCTTGATTCAATCCACTGACAGCACGTCAACCCCGGTATACCACATCGCTCCAATTCACTCTATTCCTTGCCCTCCTTTCACCCTCCTGCATGTTCAGGCCCCGATCACACAAAATCTTTTTCACTCCATCTTTCCACCTCCAATTTGGTCTCCCTCTTCTCCTTGTTCCCTCCACCTCCGACACATATACCTCTTGGTCAATCTTTCCTCACTCATCCTCTCCATATGCCCAAACCACTTCAAAACACCCTCTTCTGCTCTCTTAACCACGCTCTTTTTATTTCCACACATCTCTCTTACCCTTACGTTACTCACTCGATCAAACCACCTCACACCACACATTGTCCTCAAACATCTCATTTCCAGCACATCCATCCTCCTGCGCACAACTCCATCCACAGCCCACGCCTCGCAACCATACAACATTGTTGGAACCACTATTCCTTCAAACATACCCATTTTTGCTTTCCGAGATAATGTTCTCGACTTCCACACATTCTTCAAGGCCCCCAGAATTTTCGCCCCCTCCCCCACCCTATGATCCACTTCCGCTTCCATGGTTTCATCCGCTGCCAGATCCACTCCCAGATATCTAAAACACTTCACTTCCTCCAGTTTTTCTCCATTCAAACTCACCTCCCAATTGACTTGACCCTCAACCCTACTGTACCTAATAACCTTGCTCTTATTCACATTTACTCTTAACTTTCTTCTTCCACACACTTTTCCAAACTCAGTCACCAGCTTCTGCAGTTTCTCACATGAATCAGCCACCAGCGCTGTATCATCAGCGAACAACAACTGACTCACTTCCCAAGCTCTCTCATCCCCAACAGACTTCATACTTGCCCCTCTTTCCAAAACTCTTGCATTTACCTCCCTAACAACCCCATCCATAAACAAATTAAACAACCATGGAGACATCACACACCCCTGCCGCAAACCTACATTCACTGAGAACCAATCACTTTCCTCTCTTCCTACACGTACACATGCCTTACATCCTCGATAAAAACTTTTCACTGCTTCTAACAATTTTCCTCCCACACCATATATTCTTAATACCTTCCACAGAGCATCTCTATCAACTCTATCATATGCCTTCTCCAGATCCATAAATGCTACATACAAATCCATTTGCTTTTCTAAGTATTTCTCACATACATTCTTCAAAGCAAACACCTGATCCACACATCCTCTACCACTTCTGAAACCACACTGCTCTTCCCCAATCTGATGCACTGTACATGCCTTCACCCTCTCAATCAATACCCTCCCATATAATTTACCAGGAATACTCAACAAACTTATACCACTGTAATTTGAGCACTCACTCTTATCCCCTTTGCCTTTGTACAATGGCACTATGCACGCATTCCGCCAATACTCAGGCACCTCACCATGAGTCATACATACATTAAATAACCTTACCAACCAGTCAACAATACAGTCACCCCCTTTTTTAATAAATTCCACTGCAATACCATCCAAAACTGCTGCCTTGCCGGCTTTCATCTTCCGCAAAGCTTTTACTACCTCTTCTCTGTTTACCAACTCATTTTCCCTAACCCTCTCACTTTGCACACCACCTCGACCAAAACACCCTATATCTGCCACTCTATCATCAAACACATTCAACAAACCTTCAAAATACTCACTCCATCTCCTTCTCACATCACCACTACTTGTTATCACCTCCCCATTTGCGCCCTTCACTGAAGTTCCCATTTGCTCCCTTGTCTTACGCACTTTATTTACCTCCTTCCAGAACATCTTTTTATTCTCCCTAAAATTTAATGATACTCTCTCACCCCAACTCTCATTTGCCCTTTTTTTCACCTCTTGCACCTTTCTCTTGACCTCCTGTCTCTTTCTTTTATACATCTCCCACTCAATTGCATTTTTTCCCTGCAAAAATCGTCCAAATGCCTCTCTCTTCTCTTTCACTAATACTGTTACTTCTTCATCCCACCACTCACTACCCTTTCTAATCAACCCACCTCCCACTCTTCTCATGCCACAAGCATCTTTTGCGCAATCCATCACTGATTCCCTAAATACATCCCATTCCTCCCCCACTCCCCTTACTTCCATTGTTCTCACCTTTTTCCATTCTGTACTCAGTCTCTCCTGGTACTTCCTCACACAGGTCTCCTTCTCAAGCTCACTTACTCTCACCACCCTCTTCACCCCAACATTCACTCTTCTTTTCTGAAAACCCATACAAATCTTCACCTTAGCCTCCACAAGATAATGATCAGACATCCCTCCAGTTGCACCTCTCAGCACATTAACATCCAAAAGTCTCTCTTTCGCACGCCTGTCAATTAACACGTAATCCAATAACGCTCTCTGGCCATCTCTCCTATTTACATAAGTATACTTATGTATATCTCGCTTTTCTCAAAATAAGTTATGACATTTGAGATTAGAGATCGTCCCCACCATGAACGAGGATGAGATGCAGCTGGCCCAAGCCCTGGCCAAGATGGGCGGGCCCAAGACGTACACGGCCAAGCTCAAGAACAAGCTGCAAGGGTTCAGTCAGCACCACAAGTAAAGCATCCTCCTCGAAGGCTCAGAGTGGGGTGCCTAAATGTGTGTGGATGTAACCAAGATGTGAAGACCCTTACTGGAAAAACAATCACTCTTGAAGTAGAACCTTCAGACACAATTGAAAATGTAAAGGAAAATAGTGAAATTGGAGAAAAATGTAACTTAGACATTGAAGCTTATTGATACAGTGGTTAGATTGATGAGAACTGCTATTGACGTTTGTGTAAATAAATTATACATTTCCTTTTTTCCATAGCCAGAGGTTGAACCATTATGTGACATTCATTTTTTTTTTCATTCATTTCAAGCTAGAAGTTTCAGTTTTCTAAATTGTTTCTTACATTTTTCATATGTATATATATGTATGTGTGTGTGTGTGTGTATATGTGCGTATGTATGTGTATGTGTGTGTATGTGTATATGTATATATATATGTATATTATCCCTGGGGATAGGGGTGAAAGAATACTTCCCACGTATTCCTCGCGTGTCGTAGAAAGCGACTAGAGGGGACGGGAGCGGGGGGCCAGAAATCCTCCCCTCCTTGTATTAACTTTCTAAAATGGGAAACAGAAGAAGGAGTCACGCGGGGAGTGCTCATCCTCCTCGAAGGCTCAGAGTGGGGTGCCTAAATGTGTGTGGATGTAACCAAGATGTGAAAAAAGGAGAGATAGGTAGTATGTTTGAGGAAAGGAACCTGGATGTTTTGGCTCTGAGTGAAACGAAGCTCAAGGGTAAAGGGGAAGAGTTGTTTGGGAATGTCTGGGGAGTAAAGTCAGGGGTTAGTGAGAGGACAAGAGCAAGGGAAGGAGTAGCAATACTCCTGAAACAGGAGTTGTGGGAGTATGTGATAGAGTGTAAGAAAGTAAATTCTCGATTAATATGGGTAAAACTGAAAGCTGATGGAGAGAGGTGGGTGATTATTGGTGCATATGCACCTGGGCATGAGAAGAAAGATCAAGAGAGGCAAGTGTTTTGGGAGCAGCTGAATGAGTGTGTTAGTGGTTTTGATGCACGAGACCGGGTTATAGTGATGGGTGATTTGAATGCAAAGGTGAGTAATGTGGCAGTTGAGGGAATAATTGGTATACATGGGGTGTTCAGTGTTGTAAATGGAAATGGTGAAGAGTTTGTAGATTTATGTGCTGAAAAAGGACTGATGATTGGGAATACCTGGTTTAAAAAAATATATATATATATATCTTTTCTTTCAAACTACTCGCCATTTCCCGCATCAGCGAGGTAGCGCTAAGAACAGAGGACTGGGCCCCTGAGGGAACACCCCCACCCGGCCCAATTCCCCGCTCCTTCCCTTGGAAAATTAAAAAAAACGAGAGGGGAGGATTTCCAGCCCCCCGCTCCCTCCCCTTTTAGTCGCCTTCTACGACACTCAGGGAATACGTGGGAAGTATTCTTTCTCCCCTATCCCCAGGGATAATATATATATATATATATATATATATATATATATATATATATATATATATATATATATATATATATATATATATATATATATATATATATATATAACTATGTATATATATAGGGTGTTAAAAAACGACAGGTACAAAATTTGACAGTAGACAGGGACACCCAAAGCAAACACTTTTTAAAGAATACCAAAAATTGCAAAACTAGTTTGTTTTCGAGATACTGAGCTTTAAAGTTTTAACTTTGGTATGTCTGAACTGTAAACTTTAAATGTAATACTAGCTTGCAATGTGGCAACACTCGGGTGATTAAGGTGTGGCAACACTCGGTGTTTACGAATTAGTTCACCGTTGCACGTCGTGGTGACAACATGGCACATTTGTCTAATCAAGATATCATTGCCGAAGATCCAAAATGTTGTCTCGTGTCCCAAGTCCTTTCAGAGGACGTGTCGCGTCAGCATTGAAGCAGGAGGCAGACACTTCGAACAGCTATTGTAGATTGTGATCGATAATACATCTGTTTACACAATATTTGTTTCATTTCTCACTATATCATCTGTTAGAAACGAAACTGCTTGTGAATAGGTGTCAAATTAAAACTTTAAAGCTCAGTATCTCGAAAACTAACTAGTTTTGCAATTTTTGGTATTCTTGAAAAAGTGTTTTCTATGGGTGTCCCTGTCTACTGTCAAATTTTGTACCTATCGTTTTTTAACACCTGTATATATATATATATATATATATATATATATATATATATATATATATATATATATATATATATATATATATATATATATATATATACATATGAGCAAGGTTATTAGGTGCAGTGTGGTTGAGGGACAAGTCAACTGGTAGGTAAGTTTGAATGGAAAAGAACTGGAGGGAGTGAAGTGTTTAGATATTTGGAAGTGGATTTAGTAGCGGATGGAACCCTGGAAGCGGAAGTTAGTCATAAGGTGGGGGAGGGCGTGAAAGTCTTGCGAGCATTGAAAAATGTGTTGAAGGCGTGAAGTTTATCTTGGAAAGCAAAATGGGTAAGTTTGAAGGAATAGTACTTCCAACAATGTTACCTGGTTGCGAGGCGTGGCTGTAGATAGAGTTGTGCGAAGGAAGGTGGATGTGCTGGAAATGAGATGTTTGAGGACAATTTGTGGTGTAAGGTGTTTTGATCGAGTACGTAATGAAAGGGTAAAAGAGATGTGTGGTATTAGAAAGAGTGTGGCTGAGGGAGAGCAGAAGAGGTGTTTTGAAATGGTTTGGTCATATGGAGAGAACGAGTGAGGAAAGATTGACAAGGAGGACATATATGTCAGAGGTGAAGGGAACGAGGAGAAGTGGGAGACCAAATTGAAGGTGGAAAGAAGGAATGAAAAAGATTTTTAGTGATCGGGGCCTGAACATGCAGGAGGGTGAAAGGCGTGCCAAGAATTGAGTGAATTTGAACGATTTGCTATTCCGGGGTCGATGTGCTGTCATTGGATTGAAACAGGATATGTGAAGCGTCTGGGGTAAACCATGGAAGGTTGTGTTGGGCCTGGATATATATATATATATATATATATATATATATATATATATATATATATATATATATATATATATATATATATATATATATATATATATGTTGGATGATAGAGTGGCAGATATAGGGTGTTTTGGTCGAGGTGGTGTGCAAAGTGAGAGGGTTAGGGAAAATGATTTGGTAAACAGAGAAGAGGCAGTAAAAGCTTTGCGGAAAATGAAAGCCTGCAAGGCAGCAGGTTTGGATGGTATTGCAGTGGAATTTATCAAAAAAGGGGGTGACTGTATTATTGACTGGTTGGTAAGGTTATTTAATGTATGTATGACTCATGGTGAGGTGACTGAGGATTGGCGGAATGCGTGCATAGTGCCATTGTACAAAGGCAAAGGGGTTAAGAGTGATTACTCAAATTACAGAGGTATAAGTTTGTTGAGTATTCCTGGTAAATTATATGGGAGGGTATTCATTGAGAGGGTGAAGGCATGTACAGGGCATCAGACTGGGGACGAGAAGTGTGGTTTCAGAAGTGGTAGGGGATGTTTGGATCAGGTTTTGCTTTGAAGAATGTATATGAGAAATAATTAGAAAAGCAAATGGATTTGTATGTAGCGTTAATGGATCTGGAAAAGGCATATGATAGAGTTGATAGAAATGCTCTGTGGAAGGTATTAACAATATATGGTGTGGGAGGCAAGTTGCTAGAAGCAGTGAAAAGTTTTTATCGAGGATGTAAGGCATGTGTACGTGTAGGAAGAGAAGAAAGTGATTGGTTCTCAGTGAATGTAGGTTTGCGGCAAAGAAGTGTGATGTCTCCATGGTTGTTTAATTTGTTTATGGATGGGGTTGTTAGGGAGGTGAATGCAAAAGTTTTGGAAAGAGAGACAAGTATGAAGTCTGTTGTTGATGGAAGAGCTTGGGAAGTGGGTCAGTTGTTGTTCGCTGATGATACAGCGATGGTGGCTGATTCATGTGAGAAACTGCAGAAGCTGGTGACTGAGTTTGGTAAAGTGTGTGAAAGAAGAAAGTTATGAGTAAATGTAAATAAGAGCAAGGTTATGAGGTACAGTAGGGTTGAGGGTTAAGTCAATTGGGAGGTAAGTTTGAATAGAGAAAAACTGGAGGAAGTAAAGTGGTTTAAATATCTGGGAGTGGATCTGGCAGCGGATGGACCCATGGAAGCGGAAGTGGATCATAGGCTGGGGGAGGGGGCAAAAATGGGAATATTTGAAGGAATAGTGGTTCCAACAATGCTGTATGGTTGCGAGGCGTGGGCTATGGATAGAGTTGTGCGCAGGAAGGTGGATGTGCTGGAAATGACATGTTTGAGGACAAAGTGTGGTGTGAGGTGGTTTGATCGAGTAAGTAACGTAAGGGTAAGAGGGATGTGTGGAAATAAAAAGAGCGTGGTTGAGAGAGCAGAAGAGGGTGTTTTGAAATGGTTTGGACACATGGAGAGAATGAGTGAGGAAAGATTGACCAAGAGGATATATATGTCGGAGGTGGGGGGAACGAGGAGAAGTGGGAGACCAAATTGGAGGTGGAAAGATGAAATGAAAAAGATATTGTGTGATCGGGGCCTGAACATGCAGGAGGGTGAAAGGAGGGCAAGGAATAGAGTGAATTGGATCAATATGGTATACCGGGGTTGACGTGCTATCAGTGGATTGAATCAGGGCATGTGAAGCGTCTGTGGTAAACCATGGAAAGCCATGTAGGTATGTATATTTGCGAGTATGGACGTATGTATATAGATATGTATGAGGGTGGGTTGGGCCATTTCTTTCGTGTGTTTCCTTGCGCTACCTCGCAAACGCGGGAGACAGCGACAAAGCAAAAAAAAATTATATATATATATATATATATATATATATATATATAAATATCTATATATATATATCTATATATATATATATATATATATATATATATATATATATATATATATATATATATATATATATATATATATATATATATATATTTTCTTTTTTGCCTTAAAAAAAAATATATATATATATATATATTTTTTTTTTTTTTTTTTTTTTGCTTTGTCGCTGTCTCACGCGTTTGCGAGGTAGCGCAAGGAAACAGACGAAAGAAATGGCCCAACCCACCCCCATACACATGTATATACATACGTCCACACACGCAAATATACATACCTACACAGCTTTCCATGGTTTACCCCAGACGCTTCACATGCCTTGATTCAATCCACTGCCAGAAGCACGTCAACCCCGGTATACCACATCGCTCCAAATCACTCTATTCCTTGCCCTCCTTTCACCCTCCTGCATGTTCAGGCCCCGATCACACAAAATCTTTTTCACTCCATCTTTCCACCTCCAATTTGGTCTCCCTCTTCTCCTCGTTCCCTCCACCTCCGACACATATATTCTCTTGGTCAATCTTTCCTCACTCATTCTCTCCATGTGACCAAACCATTTCAAAACACCCTCTTCTGCTCTCTCAACCACGCTCTTTTTATTTCCACACATCTCTCTTACCCTTACGTTACTTACTCGATCAAACCACCTCACACCACATATTGTCCTCAAACATCTCATTTCCAGCACATCCATCCTCCTGCGCACAACTCTATCCATAGCCCACGCCTCGCAACCATACAACATTGTTGGAACCACTATTCCTTCAAAGATACCCATTTTTGCTTTCCGAGATAATGTTCTCGACTTCCACACATTCTTCAAGGCTCCCAGAATTTTCGCCCCCTCCCCCACCCTATGATCCACTATATATATATATATATATATATATATATATATATATATATATATATATATATATATATATATATATATATATATATATATGTATTTTTTTTTTTTTTTTTCTTTTTTTTTCTTTTTTGCCTTGTTGCTGTCTCCCGCGTTTGCGAGGTAGCGCAAGGAACAGACGAAAGAAATGACTCAACCCACCCCCATACACATGTATGTACATACACGTCCACACACGGAAATATACATACCTATACATCTCAATGTACACATATATAAATACACACACAGACACATACATATATACCCATGCACAAAATTCACACTGTCTGCCTTTATACATTCCCATCGCAACCTAGCCACACATGGAATACCATCCCCCTCCCTCTTCATATGGGAGAGGTAGCGCTAGGAAAAGACAAAAAAAGGCCCTATTCGTTCATACTCAGTCTCTAGCTGTCATGCAATAATGCCCGAAACCACAGCTCCCTTTCCACATCCAGGCCCCACACAACTTTCCATGGTTTACCCCAGACGCTTCACATGCCCTGATTCAATCCACTGACAGCACCTTAACACCGTTATACCACATCGAGCCAATTCACTCAATTCCTTGCCCGCCTTTCACCCTCCTGCATGTTCAGGCCCCGATCACTCAAAATATTTTTCACTCCATCTTTCCACCTTCAATTTGGTCTCCCACTTCTCCTCGTTCCCTCCACCTCCGACATATATATCCTCATGGTCAATCTTTCCTCACTCATTCTCTCCATGTGACCAAACCATTTCAAAACACCCTCTTCTGCTCTCTCAACCACGCTCTTTTTATTTTCACACATCTCTCTTACCCTCGCATTACTTACTCGATCAAACCACCTCACATTACACATTGTCCTCAAATCTCTCATTTCCAGCACATCCACCCTCCTGCGCACAACTCCATCCATAGCCCATGCCTCGCAACCATACAACATTGTTGGAACCACTATTCCTTCAAACATACCCATTTTTTTTTCCGAGATAATGTTCTAGACTTCCAAACATTCTTCAAGGCTCCCAGGATTTTCGCTCCCTCCCCTACCCTATGATTATATTCCGCTTCCATGGTTTCATCCGTTGCCAGATCCACTCCCAGATATCTAAAACACTTTACTTCCTACAGTTCAAACTTACCTCCCAATTGACTTAACCCTCAACCCTACTGTACCTAATAACCTTGATCTTATTCACATTTACTCTTAACTTTCTTCTTTCACACACTTTACCAAACTCAGTCACCAGCTTCTGCAGTTTCTCACATGAATCAGCCACCAGCGCTGTATCATCAGCGAACAACAACTGACTCACTTCCTAAGATCTCTCATCAACAACAGACTTCATACTTGCCCTCTTTCCAAAACTCTTGCATTCACCTCCCTAACAACCCCAACCATAAACGAATTAAATAACCATGGAGACATCACACATCGCTGCCGCAAACCTATATTCACTGAGAACCAATCAGTTTCCTCTCTTCCTACACAGTCCACATGCTTCATATCCTCGATAAAAACTTTTCACTTCTAACAATATGCCTCCCACACCATACATTCTTAATACCTTGCAAAGAGAATCTCTATCAACTCTACCATATGCCTTCTCCAGATCCATAAATGCTACATACAAATCCATTTGCTTTTCTAAGTATTTCTCACATACATTCTTCAAAGCAAACACCTGATCCACGCATCCTCTACCACTTCTGAAACCACACTGCTCTTCCCCAATCTGATGCTCTGTACATGCCTTCACCCTCTCAATCAATACCCTCCCATATAATTTACCAGGAATACTCAACAAACTTATACCTCTGTAATTTGAGCACTCACTCTTATCCCCTTTGCCTTTGTACAATGGCACTATGCACGCATTCCGCCAATCCTCAGGCACCTCACCATGAGTCATACATACATTAAATAACCTTACCAAACAGTCAACAATACAGTCACCCCATTTTTTAATAGATTCCACTGCAATACCATCTAAACCTGCTGTCTTTCTGGCTTTCATCTTCCGCAAAGCTTTTACTACCTCTTCTCTGTTTAACAAATCATTTTCCCTAACCCTCTCACTTTGCCCACCACCTCGAAAAAAACACCCTATATCTGCCATCAGACACATTCAACAAACCTTGAAAATACTCACCCCATCTCCTTCTCACATCATCACTACTTTTTATCACCTCCCTATTATCGCCCTTCACTGAAGTTCCCATTTGCTCCCTTGTCTTACGCACTTTATCTACCTCCTTCCAGAACATCTTTTTATTCTAACTAAAATTTAATAATACTTTCTCACCCCAACTTTCATTTGCCCTCTTTTTCACCTCTTGCACCTTTCTCTTGACCTCCTGTCTCTTTCTTTTATACATCTCCCACTCAATTGCATTTTTTCCCTGCAAAAATCGTCCAAATACCTCTCTCTTCTCTTTCACTAATAATCTTACTTCTGCATCACACCACTCACTACCCTTTCTAATCAACCCACCTCCCACGCTTCTCATGCCACAAGCATCTTTTGCGCAATCCATCACTGATTCCCTAAATACATCTCATTCCTCCCCCACTCCCCTTACTTCCATTGTTCTCACCTTTTTCCATTCTGTACTTAGTCTCTGCTGGTACTTCTTCACACAAGTCTCCTTCCCCTGCTCATTTACTCTCTCCACACTCTTTACCCCAACATTAACTCTTCTTTTCTGAAAACCCATACAAATCTTCACCTTAGCCTCCACAAGATACTGATCAGACATCCCTACAGTTGCACCTCTCAGTACATTGACATCCAAAAGAGTCTCTTTCGCGCGCCTGTCAATTAACACGTAATCCAATAATCCTCTCTGGCCATCTCTCCTACTTACATACGTATACTTATGTATATCTCACTTTTTAAACCAGGTATTCCCAATGACCAGTCCTTTTTCAGCATACAAATTTACAAGCTCTTCACCATTTCCATTTACAACACTGAACACTCCATGTATACCAATTATTCCCTCAACTGCCACATTACTCACCTTTGCATTCAAATCACCCATCACTATAACCCAGTTTTGTGCATCAAAACCATTAACACACTAATTTAGCTGCTCCCAAAACAATTGCATCATATGATCTTTCTTCTCATGCCCAGTTGCATATGCACCAATAATCACCCATCTCTCTCCATCAACTTTCAGTTTTACCCATATTAATAGAGAATTTACTTTCTTACATTCTATCACATACTCACACATCTGTTTCAGGATTACTGCTACTCCTTCCCTTGCTCCTGTCGTCTCAGTAACCCCTGACTTTACTCTCAAGACTTTCCAAAACCACTCTTCCCCCTCACCCTTGAGCTTTGCTTCACTCAGAGCCAAAAAATCAAGGTTCCTTTCCTCAAACATACTAACTATCTCTCCTTTTTTCACATGGTTACATCCACACACATTTAGACACCCCAATCTGAGTCTACGAGGAGGATGAGCACTCCCCGCGTGAATCCCTCTGTTTCCCATTTTTAGAAACTTAAGATGCAAGGAGGGGAGGATTTCTGGCCCCCCGCTACCGCCCCCTCTAGTCGCCTTCTACGATACGTGAGGAATGCGTGGTGCGTGGGAAGTATTCTTTCACCCCTATCCCAGGGACAATATATATATATATATATATATATATATATATATATATATATATATATATATATATATATATATATATATATATATATATATATATATATATATTATATATATATATATATATATATATATATATATATATATATATATATATATATATATATATATATATATATATATATATATATATATATATATATATATATATATATATATACATATATATATATAAATATATGTATATATATATATATATATATATATATATATATATATATATATATATATATATATAAAATATATATATATATATATATATATATATATATATATATATATATATATATATATATATATATATATATATATATATATATATATATATATATATATATATACATACACATATATACACATATACACACATATACACACACATACACACATACAAACACACACACATATATATATATATATATATATATATATATATATATATATATATATATATATATATATATATATATATATATATATATATATATATATATATATATATATATATATATATATATGAAAAATGTAAGAAATAATTTTGAAAACAAACTTCTAGCTTAAAATGAAATGAAAAATGAATGTCATATAATGGTTCAACCTCTGGCTATGGAAAAGGGATATGTATAATTTATAAATATATATATATATATATATATATATATTTTTTTCTTTTTTTTGCCGCTGTATCCCGCGTTTGCGAGGTAGCGCAAGGAAACAGACGAAAGAAATGGCCCAACCCACCCCTATACACATCTATATACATACGTCCACACACGCAAATATACATACCTACACAGTTTTCCATGGTTTACCCCAGACGCATCACATGCCCTGATTCAATCCACTGACAGACCGTCAACCCCGGTATACCACATCTATCCAATTCACTCTATTCCTTGCCCTCCTTTCACCCTCCTGCATGTTCAGGCCCCGATCACTCAAAATATTTTTCACTCCATCTTTCCACCTCCAATTTGGTCTCCCACTTCTCCTCGTTCCCTCCACCTCCGACACATATATCCTCATGGTCAATCTTTCCTAACTCATACTCTCCATGTGCCCAAACCATTTCAAAACACCCTCTTCTGCTCTCTCAATCACGCTCTTTTTATTTCCACACATCTCTCTTACCCTTACGTTACTTACTCGATCAAACCACCTCACACCACACATTGTCCTCAAACATCTCATTTCCAGCACATTCATCCTCCTGCGCACAACTCTATCCATAGCCCACGCCTCGCAACCATACAACATTGTTGGAACCACTATTCCTTCAAACATACCCATTTTTGCCTTCCGAGATAATGTTCTCGACTTCCATGCATTCTTCAAGGCTCCCAGGATTTTCGCCCCCTCCCCCAACCTATGATCCACTTCCGCTTCCATGGTTCCATCCGCTGCCAGATCTACTCCCAGATATCTAAAACACTTTACTTCCTCCAGTTTTTCTCCATTCAAACTTACCTCCCCATTGACTTGACCCTCAACCCTACTGTACCTAATTACCTTGCTCTTATTCACATTTACTCTTAACTTTCTTCTTCCACACACTTTACCAAACTCAGTCACCAGCTTCTGCAGTTTCTCACATGAATCAGCCACCAGCGCTGTATCATCAGCGAACAACAACTGACTCACTTCCCAAGCTCTCTCATCCCCAACAGACTTCATACTTGCCCCTCTTTCCAAAACTCTTGCATTCACCTCCCTAACAACCCCATCCATAAACAAATTAAACAACCATGGAGACATCACACACCCTTGCCGCAAACCTACATTCACTGAGAACCAATCACTTTCCTCTCTTCCTACACGTACACATGCCTTACATCCTCGATAAAAACTTTTCACTGCTTCTAACAACTTGCCTGCCACACCATATATTCTTAATACCTTCCACAGAGCATCTCTATCAACTCTATCATATGCCTTCTCCAGATCCATAAATGCTATATACAAATCCATTTGCTTTTCTAAGTATTTCTCACATACATTCTTCAAAGCAAACACCTGATCCACACATCCTCTACCACTTCTGAAACCACACTGCTCATCCCCAATCTGATGCTCTGTTCATGCCTTCACCCTCTCAATCAATACCCTCCCATGTAATTTACCAGGAATACTCATCAAACTTATACCTCTGTAATTTGAGCACTCACTCTTATCCTCTTTGCCTTTGTGCAATGGCACTATGCACGCATTCCGCCAATCCTCAGGCACCTCACCATGAGTCATACATACATTAAATAACCTTACCAACCAGTCAATAATACAGTCACCTCCTTTTTTAATAAATTCCACTGCAATACCATCCAAACCTGCTGCCTTGCTGGCTTTCATCTTCCGTAAAGCTTTTACTACCTCTTCTCTATTTACCAAATCATTTTCCCTAACCCTCTCACTTTGCACACCACCTCGTCCAAAACACCCTATATCTGCCACTCTATCATCAAACACACTCAACAAACCTTCAAAACACTCACTCCATCTTCTTCTCACATCACCACTACTTATTGTCACCTCCCCATTAACCCCTTCACTGAAGTTCCCATTTGCTCCCTTGTCTTACGCACTTTATTTACCTCCTTCCAGAACATCTTTTTATTCTCCCTTAAATTTAATAATACTCTCTCAACTCAACTCTCATTTGCCTTCTTTTTCACCTCTTGCACCTTTCTCTTGACCTCCTGTCTCTTTCTTTTATACATCTGCCACTCAATTGCATTTTTTCCCTGCAAAAATCGTGCAAATGCCTCTCTCTTCTCTTTCACTAATAATCTTACTTCTTCATCCCACCACTCACTACCCTTTCTAATCAACCCACCTCCCACTCTTCTCACGCCACAAGCATCTTTTGCGCAATCCATCACTGATTCCCCAAATACATCCCATTCCTCGCCCACTTCCCTTACTTCCATTGTTCTCACCTTTTTTCCATTCTATACTCAGTCTCTCCTGGTACTTCCTCACACAAGTCCCCTTCCCAAGCTCACTCACTCTCACCACCCTCTTCACCCCAACATTCACTCTTCTTTTCTGAAAACCCATACAAATCTTCCCCTTAGCCTCCACAAGATAATGATCAGACATCCCTCCAGTTGCACCTCTCAGCACATTAACATCCAAAAGTCTCTCTTTCGCGCGCCTGTTAATGAACACATAATCCAATAACGCTCTCTGGCCATCTCTCCTACTTACATACGTATACTTATGTATATCTCGCTTTTTAAACCAGGTATTCCCAATCACCAGTCCTTTTTCAGCACATAAATCTAAAAGCTCTTCACCATTTCCATTTACAACACTGAACACCCCATATATACCAATTATTCCCTCAACTGCCACATTACTCACCTTTGCATTCAAATCTCCCATCACTATAACCCGGTTTTGTGCATGAAAACCACTAACACACTCATTCAGCTGCTCCCAAAACACTTTCCTCTCATTATTTTTCTTCTCTTGCCCAGGTGCGTATGCACCAATAATCACCCATCTCTCTCCATCTGCTTTCAGTTTTACCCATATTAATAGAGAATTTACTTTCTTACATTCTACCACATACTCCCACAACTCCTGTTTCAGGATTACTGCTACTCCTTCCCTTGCTCTTGTCCTCTCACTAACCCCTGACTTTACTCCCAAGACATTCCCAAACCACTCTTCCTCTTCCTGGTAGAGTGTCCCGCAGTGTATCGAGACAGACTTCCCCAGAACTTTTTTTAAAGGGGAAGTAAATATTTATAGTTGTGTTACTGGAGTGATAGTTTTCATACATGGTGCTTTGACAAGAAAATAGTGAAATTGGAAAAAAAATGTAGCTTAGACATTGAAGCTTATTGATACAGTGGTTAAATGATGAGAACTACTATTGACGTTTGTGTAAATAAATCATACATTTTCCCTTTTCCATAGCCAGAGGTTGAACCATTATGTGATTTTCATTTTCTCATTTCATTTCAAGCTAGAGGTTTCAGTAATCTAAATTATTTCTTACTTTTTCCATATGTATATATATGTATATGTGTGTGTTTGTGTGTGTATATGTACGTGTGTATGTGTATGTATGTGTATATGTATATATATATATATATATATATATATATATATATATATATATATATATATATATATATATATATATATATATATATATATATATATTATCCCTGGGGATAGGGGCGAAAGAATACTTCCCACGCATTCCTCGCGTGTCGTAGAAGGCGACTAGAGGGGACAGGAGCGGGGGGACAGAAATCCTCCCCTCCTTGTATTTTTTAACTTTCTAAAATGGGAAACAGAAGAAGGAGTCACGCGGGGAGTGCTCATCCTCCTCGAAGGCTCAGACTGGGGTGTCTAAATGTGTGTGGATGTAACCAAGATGTGAAAAAGGAGAGATAGGTAGTATGTTTGAGGAAAGGAACCTGGATGTTTTGGCTCTGACTGAAACGAAGCTCACGGGTAAAGGGGATATATATATATATATATATATATATATATATATATATATATATATATATATATATATATATATATATATATATATATATATATATGTATATATATATATATATATATATATATATATATATATATATATATATATATATATATATATATATATATATATATATATATATATATATATATGGGGTGTTTTGGTCGAGGTGGTGTGCAAAGTGAGAGGGTTAGGGAAAATGATTTGGTAAATAGAGAAGAGGTAGTAAAAGCATTGCGGAAGATTATAAGAAGGCATCGCAGAGGGTTTGAAAGGAATTGGGGTGGAATTTATTAAGAAAGGTGAAGACTGTATTCTTGACTGGTTGCGAAGGTTATTTAATGTATGTATGATTCATGGTGAGGTGCCTGAGGATTGGTGGAATGCTTGCATAGTGACATTGTACAACGTCAAAGGGGTAAGATTGAGTGCTCAAATCACAAAGGTATAAGTTTGTTGAGTATTCCTGGTAAATTATATGGTAGGGTATTGACTGAGAGGGTGAAAGCATGTACAGAGCATCAGATTGGGGAAGAGCAGTGTGGTTTCAGAAGTGGTAGAGGATGTGTCGATCAGGTGTTTGCCTTGAAGAATGTATGTGAGAAATACTTAGAAAAGCAAATGGATTTGTATGTAGCATTTATGGATCTGGAAAAGGCATATGATAGAGTTGATAGAGATGCTCTGTGCAAGGTATTAAGAATATATGGTGTGGGAGGCACGTTGTTAGAAGCAATGACAAGTTTTTATCGACGATGTAAGGCATGTGTACGTGTAGGAAGAGAGGAAAGTGATTGATTCTCAGCAAATGTAGGTTTGCGGCAGGGGTGTGTGATGTCTCAATGGTTACTTAATTTGTTTATGGATGGGGTCGTTTGGGAGGTGAATGCAATAGCTTTGGAAAGAGGGGCAAGTATGCAATCTCTTGTTGATGAGAGAGCTTGGGAAGTGAGTCAGTTGATTTTCGCTGATGATACAGCGCTGGTGGCTGATTCATCTGAGAAACTACAGAAGGTGGTGACTGAGTTTGGTAAAGTGTGTGACAGGAGAAAGCTGAGAGTGAATGTAAATAAGTGCAAGGTTATTAGGTACATTAGGGTGGAGGGTCAAGGTAATTGTGAGGTAAGTTTGAATGGAGAAAAGCTGGAGGAAGTGAAGTGTTTTAAGTACCTGGGAGTGGATTTGGCAGCAGATGGAACCATGGAAGCGGAAGTGAATCATAGGTTGGGGGAGGGTGCAAAAATTCTGGGAGCCTTGAAGAATGTGTGGAAGTCGAGAACATTGTCTTGGAAAGCAAAAATGGGTATGTTTGAATGAATAGTGGTTTCAAAAATTTTTTATTGTTGCAAGGCGTTGGCTATGGATAGAGTTTTGTGCAGGAGGGTGGATGTGCTGGAAATGAGATGTTTGAGGACAATACGTGGTGTGTGGTGGTTTGATCGAGTAAGTATTGTAAGGGTAAGAGAGATGTGTGGTAATAAAAAGAGTGTGGTTGAGAGAGCAGAAGAGAGTGTTTTGAAATGGTTTGGTCACATGGAGAGGATGATTGAGGAAAGATTAACCAAGAGGTTATATGTGTCAAAAGTGGAGTGAACGAGGAGAAGTGGGAGACCAAATTGGAGGTGGAAAGATGGAGTGAAAAAGATTTTGAGTGATCGGGGCCTAAACATGCAGGAGGGTGAAAGGCGGGGAAAGAATAGAGTGAATTGGAACGATTTGGTATACGGGGGTGGACGTGCTGTCAATGAATTAAATAACGGCATATGAAGCGTCTGGGGTAAACAATGGAAAGTTCTCTGGGTCCTAGATGTGGAAAGGGAGCAGTGGTTTCGGTGCATTATTACATGAGAGCTAGAGAATGAGTGTGATGGAATGGGGCCTTTGTTGTCTTTTCCTAACGCTACCTGGCAATCATGAGGGGGAGGGGGTTATATTCCTTGTGTGGCTAGGTGGCGATGGGAATGAATAAAAGCAGACAGTATGAATTATGTACATGTGTATATATGTATATGTCTGTGTGTATATATATGTCTACATTGAGATGTATAGGCATGTATATTTGCATATGTGGACGTGTGTGTACATACATGTGCATGTGGGTGGGTTGGGCCATTCTTTCCTCTGTTTCCTTGCGCTATCTCGCTATCGCGGGAGACAGCAACAAAGCAAAATAAAGATTTAATAAATGATATATATATATATATATATATATATATATATATATATATATATATATATATATATATATATATATATATATATATATATATATATATATATCTTTTTTTTTCATACTATTCGCCGTATCCCGCGATAGCGAGATAGCGTTAAGAACAGAGGACTGGGCCTTGGAAGGAATATACTCACCTGACCCCCATCTCTGTTCCTTCTTTGGGAGAATTAAAAAAAAAAAAAAGCGAGGGGAGGATTCCAGCCACACGCTCCCTCCCCTTTTAGTCGCCTTCTACGACACGCATTGAATACGTGGGAAGTATTCTTTCTCCCCTATCCCCAGGGATAATATATGTATATATATATATATATATATATATATATATATATATATATATATATATATATATATATATATATATATATATATATATATATATATATATATATATATCAGCCACCAGCGCTGCATCATCAGCGAACAACAACTGACTCACTTCCCAAGCTCTCTCATCCACAACAGACTGCATACTTGCCCCTCTTTCCAAAACTCTTGCATTCACCTCCCTAACAACCCCATCCATAAACAAAATAAACAACCATGGAGACATCATACACCCCTGCCGCAGACCTACATTCACTGAGAACCAATCAGTTTCCTCTCTTCCTACACGTACACATGCCTTACATCCACAATTAAAACTTTTAACTGCTTCTAACAACTTGCCTCCGACACCATATATTCTTAGTAACGTCCACAGAGCATCTCTATCAACTCCATCATATGCCTTCTCCAGATACATAAATGTTACAAACATTTGCTTTTTTAAGAATTTCTCATATACATTCTTCAAAGCAAACACCTGATCCACACATCCTCTACCACTTCTGAAACCACACTGCTCTTCCCCAATCTGATGCTCTGTACATGAATTCACCCTCTCAATCAACACCCTACCATAAAATTTACCAGGAATGCTCAACAAACTTATACCTCTGTAATTTGAGCACTCACTCTTATCCCCTTTGCCTTTGTACAATGGCACTATGCAAGCATTCCGCCAGTCCTCAGGCACCTCACCATGAATCATACATTCATTAAATAACTTACCAGCCAATCAACAATACAGTCACCCCCTTTTTTAATAAATTACACTGCTATACCATCGAAACCTGCTGCCTTGCCGGCTTTCATCTTCCGCAAAGCTTTTACTACCTCTTCTCTGTTTACCAAAACATTTTCCCTAACCCTCTAACTTTGCACACCACCTAGACCAAAACACCCTATATCTACCACTCTACCATCACACACATTCAACAAACCTTCAAAATACTCATTCCATCTCCTTCTCACATCACCAATACTTTTTATCACCTCCCCATTAGCCCACTTCACTGAATGTCCCTTTTGCTCCCTTTTCTTACGCACTTTATTTACCTCCTTCTAAACATCTTTTTATTCTCCCTAAAATTTAATGATACTCTATCACACCAACTCTCATTTGCCCTGTCTTTCACCTCTTGCACCTTTCTCTTGACCTCTAACCTCTTTCTTTGTCACATCTCCCACTTATGGAAATTTTTTCCCTGTAAAAATCGTCCAAATGCTTCTCTTCTGGCTTTCACTAATAATCTTACTTCTTCATCCAACCACTCACTACCCTTTCTAATCAACACACCTCCCACTATTCTCATGCCACAAGCATCTTTTGCGCAAGCCATCACTGCTTCCCTCAACACATCCTATTCCTCCCCCACTCCCCTTACCTCCTTTGTTCTCACCTTTTTCCATTCTGTCCTCAGTCTCTCGTGGTATTTCCTCATACGTGTCTCCTTCCCAAGCTCACTTACTCTCACCACCCTCGTCACCCCAACATTTTCTCTTCTTTTCTGAAAACCCATACAAATCTTCACCTTCGCCTCCACAAGATAAACATCAGACATCCCTCCAGTTGCACCTCTCAGCACATTAACATCCAAAAGTCTCTCTTTCGCGCGCCTGTTAATTAACACGGAATTCAATAACGCTCTCTGGCCATCTCTCCTACTTACATACGTATACATATGCATATCTCGCTTTTTAAAGCAGTTATTCCCAATCACCAGTCCTTTTTCAGCACAAATATCTACAATCTCTTCACCATTTCCATTTACAACACTGAACACCCCAGTTATACCAATTATTCCCTCAACTGCCACATTACTCACCTTTGCATTTAAATCTCTCATCACTATCACCCGGTCTTGTGCAATAAAACCACTAACACACTCATTCAGCTGCTCCCGAAACACTTGCCGCTCATGATCTTTCTTCATATGCCCAGGTGCATATGCACCAATAATCACCCATCTCTCTCCATCAACGTTCAGTTTTACCCATATTAATCTAGAATTTACTTTCTTGCATTCTATCACATACTCTAACAACTCCTGTTTCACGAGTAGTTCTACTCCTTCCTATGCTCTTGTCCTCTCACTAACCCCTGACTTTACTCCCAAGACATTCCCAAACCACTCTTCCCCTTTACACTTGAGCTTAGTTTCACTCAGAGCCAAAAAATCGAGGTTCCTTTCCTCAAACATACTACCTATCTCTCCTTTTCTCTCATCTTGGTTACATCCACACACATTTAGACACCCCAATCTGAGCCTTCGAGGAGGATGAGCACTCCCCGCGTGACTTCTTCCTCTGTTTCCCATTCTCGAAAGTTAAAATACAAGGAGGGGAGGGTTTCTGGCCCCCCGCTCCCGTCCCCTTTAGTCGCCTTATACGACACGTGAGGAATGCTCGGCAAGTATTCTTTCTCCCCTGTCCCCAGGGATTATATTATAATGTATTTTTCATTATTACCAGTATTTCTCTTTATAGCATACTAAAAAGTTATTTGTGTGGCTGATTCGTGTGAGAAACTGCAGAAGCTGGTGACTGAGTTTGGTATAGTGTGTGAAAGAAGAAAGTTAAGAGTAAATGTGAAAAAGAGCAAGGTTATTACGTACAGTAGGGTTGAGGGTCAAGTCAACTGGTAGGTAAGTTTCACTGGAGAAAAACTGGAGGAAGTGAAGTGTTTTAGATATCTTTGAGTGGATTCGGCAGCGGATGGAACTATGGAAGCGGAAGTGAATCATAGGGTGGGGGAGGGGGCGAAAATTCTGGGAGCCTTGAAGAATGTGTGGAAGTCGAGAACATTATCTCGGAAAGCAAAATTGGGTATGTTTGAAGGAATAGGTGTTCCAGCAATGTTGTATGGTTGCGGGGCGTGGGCTATGGATACAGGTGTGCGCAGGAGGATGGATGTCCCAGAAATGAGATGTTGGGTTACAATATGTGGTGTGAGGTGGTTTGATTGAGTAAGTAATGTAAGGGTAAGAGAGATGTGTGGAAATAAAAAGAGCGTGGATGAGAGAGCAGAAGAGGGTGTTTTGAAATGGTTTGGTCACATGGAGAGAATGAGTGAGGAAAGATTGACCAAGAGGATATATGTGTCGGAGGTGGAGGGAAAGAGGAAAAGTGGGAGACCAAATTGGAGGTGGAAAGATAGAGTGAAAAAGATGTAAGTGATCGGGGCCTGAACATTCAGGAGGGTGAAAGGCAGGCAAGGAATAGAATGAATTGGAACGATGTGGTATACCGGGGTCGACCTGCTGTCAATGGATTGAATCAGGGCATGTTTATCGTCTGGGGTTAACCATGGAAAGTTCTGTGGGCATGGATGTGGAAAGGGAGCTGTGGTTTCGGGCATTATTACATGACAGCTAGAGACTGAGTGTGAACGAATGGGGCCTTTGTTGTCTTTTCCTAGCGCTACCTCGCACACATGAGGGGGTAAGATGATGTTTTTATTCCATGTGTGGCGAGGTGGTGATAGGAATAAATGAAGGCAGACAGTATGAGTTATGTACATGTGTATATATGTATATGTCTGTGTTTTTATATATATGTGTAGATTGAGATGTATAGTTAAGTATATTTGCGTGTGTGGACTTTTTTCTTTTTTTAAACTATTTGCCATTTCCCGCGTTGGCGAGGTAGCGTTAAGAACAGAGAACTGGGCCTTAGAGGGAATATCCTCACCTGACCCCCTTCTCTGTTCCTTCTTTTGGAAAATTAAAAAAAAAAAAACAAGAAAGGGGAGGATTTCCAGCCACCCGCTTCCTCCCCTTTTAGTCGCCTTCTACGACAAGCAGGGAATACGTGGGAAGTATTCTTTCTCCCCTATCCCCAGGGATAATATATATATATATATATATATATATATATATATATATATATATATATATATATATATATATATATATATATATATATATATATATATATATATATATATATATATATATATATATATATATATATATATATATATATATATATATATATATATATATATATATATATATATATATATATATATATATATATATATATATATATATATATATATATATATATATATATATATATATATATATATATATATATATATATATATATATATATATATATATATATATATATATATATATATATATATATATATATATATATATATATATATATATATATATATATATATATATATATATATATATATATATATATATATATATATATATATATATATATATATATATATATATATATATATATATATATATATATATATATATATATATATATATATATATATATATATATATATATATATATATATATATATATATATATATATATATATATATATATATATATATATATATATATATATATATATATATATATATATATATATATATATATATATATATATATATATATATATATATATATATATATATATATATATATATATATATATATATATATATATATATATATATATATATATATATATATATATATATATATATATATATATATATATATATATATATATATATATATATATATATATATATATATATATATATATATATATATATTATATATATATATATATATATATATATTATATATATATATATATATATATATATATATATATATATATATATATATATATATATATATATATATATATATATATATATATATATATATATATATATATATATATATATATATATATATATATATATTTGAGTATAATAATCTCCATTCAATTGCAATACACAATCTTTTATACACAATTTTATCAGTTCAATGAAATTAGACTTTGAAACATGTAAATGAATATCATCCAAGACATCAAACAGATATTCTAAAAGGTCATCAAATGGAACTTTAGTGAAAAGTCTGGAAATATCAAAGCTAACTAGTTTGAAATGAAAATTAACATTGATGTTATTTAGCTTGTTGACTAAATCTACGTTGTTCATGATATTAGAATTTCTTACCTTACCCACTAAAGGGCTTAATAAGGAAACTAACCATTTTGACAATTTATATGTGATGGAACCTACTGAACTCACTATAGGACTTTCTGGAAAATTCTGTTTATGCGTTTTGATAAGTCCATACATATATGGCAATGAAGGGGACAAAGATGACAAACTTTTGATAAGAGAAATGTTACCTTTCAACAACACCTTCATTTCTTTATTGAAGTGAGCATTAACTGCTTCTAAGGGATTTCTACTAAGTTTAGAGTATGTTATGTTATCATTCAGAAGATCATTCATTTTAGATAAATAGCTACTTTTGTCTAAAATCACAACAGTGTTAGCCTTATCTGCTTTAGTAATATGTATATCCTTGTCTTTTTTTAATGTGTTAATAGCTCTTATGAATCTCTTAGGGCAATTAGCTTCCACTGGTTTTGACAAACTAGCATGCACCAAACCTTTACAGATATCAATATCATCATTACTTAAATTACTGTATTTTTGTAAATTATGAAAGACTTTGTGAATTCAACATAGCTAGCTTCTCTATTAGAGCACACAAAACTTAAACCATAGCCTAATGCACACAGGGAATCTTTATCTAGTTGTTTATTTGACAGGTTTACCACAAAAGATGGGTTTGTGCTCATGGTCCTGTCGCTGTTTTCAATAAGATTGTCCAACTTACGATTTAGTGACACTTGTAGTCTATTGCGTTCTTTATTAATTCATCATAGCAATAGTCCAACATCCGGTTCTTCCAGTGTGTCGGTATTATCATTTGAAAGGCACGTTTCTTCTCTCTTGAAATGAGAAACGCCTCCTCCATTTCAAGTTTCTTTAACTCAATATTTTTCTTTAAAATAATATTTCTAAATTGATCAAATGGTCGACCAGACATCTGCAACAAACGTTGAGGTAGGACATATCTTGGCATCACTTGTTCATCAAGGAATTTCCTAAGGAATTCAAATCGTAACTTCAGTTGGTGAGCCTTGAATAGCGATTTGGAGAAAACAGTAACGGAAGGGGAAAGTCAAGGACAGCTTGTAGAGAAGTGTGCATTAGGCTATGGTTTAAGTTTAGTGTGCTCTAACAGACAAGCCAGCTGTGTTGATGTCACAAAGTCTTTCTGTAATTTAGAAAAATACAGTAATTTAAGTAATGATGATAGTAATATCTGTAAGGGTTTAGTGTATGCCAGTTTGTCAAAACCAGTGGAAGCTAATTGCCCTAAAAGATTCAAAAGAGCTATTAACACCTTAAAAAAAGACAAGGACATATATATTACTAAAGCAGATAAGGCTAACACTGTTGTGATTTCAGACAAAAGTAGATATTTATCTAAAATGAATGATCTTCTGAATGATAACACAACATATTCTAAACTTAGTAAAAATCCCTTAGAACCAGTTAATGCTCACTTCAATAAAGAAATGAAGGTGTTGCTGAGAGGTAACATTTCTCTTATCAAAAGTTTGTCATCTTTGTTCCCTTCATTGCAATATATGTATGGACTTATCAAAACATATAAAGAGAATTTTCTAGCAAGACCTATAGTGAGTTCAATAGGCTCCTTCACATATAAATTGTCAAATTGGTTATTTTACTTATTAAGCCCTTTAGTGGGTAAGGTATCAAATTCTGATATCATGACCAATGTAGATTTAGTCAACAAGCTAAAAATATCAATGTTAATTTTGATTTCAAACTAGTTAGCTTTGATGTTTCCTCACTTTTCACAAAAGTTCCAGTTGATGACCTTTCAGAATATTTATTTGATGTCTTGGATGATATTCATTTACCTGTTTCAAAGTCTAATTTAATTGAACTGATAAAATTGTGTATAAAAGATTGTGTATTTCAATTCATTGGATATTATTATGCTCAAAAATTTAGTATGGCAATAGGTAACCCTCTTTCCCCTGTACTAAGTAATCTTTATATGGAAGTTT
>NC_092225.1:41559409-41567663 GCF_036320965.1 Panulirus ornatus | reverse complement strand
GTTGTAAATGGAAATGGTGAAGAGCTTGTAGATTTATGTGCTGAAAAACGACTGGTGATTGGGAATACCAGGTTTAAAAAGAGAGATATAAATAAGTATACGTATATAAGTAGGAGAGTTGGCCAGAGAGCGTTATTGGATTACGTGGGTTTGATTGGCGAGCGAAAGAAAGAAATTTGGATGTTAATGTGCTGAGAGGTGCAACTGGAGAGATGTCTGATCATTATCGTGTGGAGGCGAAGATGAAGATCTGTAGAGGTTTTCAGAAAAGAAGAGAGAATGTTGGGGTGAAGAGACTGGTGAGAGTAAGGGAGCTTGGAAAGGAGACTTGTGTGCAAAGGTATCAAGAGAGACTGAGTAGAGACTGGAAAAAGTTGAGAACAAATGACGTAAGGGGAGTGTGGGAGGAATGGGATGTATTTAAGGAAGCAGTGATGACTTCCAGAAAAGATATTTGTGTTATGGGACGCGTGGAAGGTGGGAAGATTAGAAAGGGTAGTAAGTGGTGGGATGAAGAAGTAAGAATATTAGTGAAAGACAAGAGAGAGGCATTTGGACAATTTTTGCAGGGAAATAATACAAATGACTAGAAGATGTATAAAAGACAGAGGCAGGGCTCAAGAGAAAGGTGCACAAGGTGAAAAAAAAAGGCAAGTGAGAGTTGGGGTGAGAGAGTATCATTAAATTTTAGGGAGAATAAGATGTTTTGGAAGGAGGTAAATAAAGAGCGTAAGCAAGGGATCAAATGGGAACTTCAGTGAATGGGGCTAATAGGGAGCAGATAACAAGAAGTGGTGAGGTGAGAAGGAGATGGAATGAGTATTTTGAAGGTTTGTTGAATGTGTTTAGTGATAGAGTGGCACATATATAGGGTGTTTTGTTCAAGGTGGTGTGCAAAGTGATAGGGTTACGGAGAATGATTTGTTAAACAGAGAAGAGGTAGTAAAAGATATGCGGAAGATTAAAGCCGGCAAGGCAGCGGGTTTGGAGGGTATTGCAGTGTTGTTTCAGAAGTGGTAGAAGATGTGTGGCTCAGGTGTTTGCTTTGAAGAATGTATGTGAGAAATACTTAGAAAACCAAATGGATTTGTATGTACCATTTATGGATTTGGAGAAGGCATATGATAGAGTTGATAGAGATGCTCTGTGGAAGGTATTAAGAATATATGGTGTGAGAGGCAAGTTGTTAGAAGAATTGAAAAGATTTTATCAAGGATGTAAGGTATGTGTACGTGTAGGAAGAGAGGAAAGTGATTGGTTTTCAGTGAATTTTGGTTTGCGGCAGGGGTGGATGATGTCTCCATGGTTGTTTGATTTGTTTTTGGATGGGGTTCTTAGGGACGTGAATGCAAGAGTTTTGGAAAGAGGGACAAGTATGCAGTCTGTTGTGGATGAGAGAGCTTGGGAAGTGCGAGATCTTTTTCGATGATGATACAGCGCTGGTGGCGGATTCATATGTAAAACTGCAGAAGCTGGTGACTGAGTTTGGTAAAGTGTGTGAAAGAAGAAACTGAGAGTAAATATGAATAAGAGCAAGGTTATTAGGTACAGTAGGGTTGAGGGACAAGTTAACTGGGAGGTATGTTTGAATGGAGAAACACTGGAGGAAGTGAAGTGTTTTAGATATCTGGGAGTAGATCTGGCAGCAGATGGAACCATGGAAGCGGAAGTAAATCATAGGGTGGGGGAGGGGATGAAAATTCTGGAAGCGTTGAAGAATGTGTGGAAGTCGGGAACATTATCTTGGAGAGCAAAAATGGGTATGTTTGAAGGAATAATGGTTCAAACAATGTTATATGGTTGCGAGGCGTCGGCTACATATAGAGTTGTGCGAAGGAGGATGGATGTGCTGGAAATGAGATGTTTGAGGACAATATATGGTGTGAGGTGGTTTGATCGAGTAAGTAATAAGAGGGTAAGAGAGATGCGTGTTAATGAAAAGAGTGTGGTTGAGAGATCAGAAGAGGGTGTTTTGAAATGATTTGGTCAAATGGAGGGAATGCATGATGAAGGATTTTCCAAGAGGATATATGTGTCAGAGGTGGAGGGAATAAGAGGTGGGAGACCAAATTGGAGGTGGAAAGATAGAGTGAAAAAGATTTTTAGTGTTCGGGGCCTGAACATGCAGGAGGGTGAAAAGCGTACAAGGAATAGAATGAATTGGAAAGATGCGGTATACCGAGGTCGACGTGCTGCCAATGGATTGAACCATGGCGTGAGAAGCGTCTGGGGTAAACCATGGATATTCTGTCGGGTCTGTATGTGGAAAGGGAGCTTTGCTTTCTGTGCATTATACATGATAGCTAGAGACTGAGTTTGAAAGAATGAGGCCTTTGTTGTCTTTTCCTAGTGCATGCTCTCAAACATGCGGGGGGAGGGGGTTGTTATTTTATGTGTGGCGGGGTGGCGAGGGGAATGAATAAAGTCAGACAGTATGAATTATGTACATGTGTAAATATGTATGTCTGTGAGTGTATATATTTGTATACGATGAGATGTATAGGAATGTATATTTGCGTGTATGGACTTGTATATATATACATGTGTATGTGGGTGGTTTGGGCCATTTTTTCGTCTGTTTCCTTGCGATACCTCGCTAACGCGGGAGACAGCGACAAAGTGAAATATACATAATTCATACTATCTGCCCTTATTCATTTCCGTCGCCACCCCGCCACACATGAAAATGACAGACCACACCCCCCGCATGTGTGTGAGGTAGCGCTAGTAAAAGACAAGTGCCACATTCGTTCACACTCAGTCTCTAGCTGTCATGTATAAAACACCTACACCAAAGCTCCCTTTCCACATCCAGGCCCCATAAAACATTCCATGGTTGACCACAGACACTTCACATGCCATGGGTCAATCCATTGACAGCAAGTAGACCCCGGTATACCACATCGTTCCAATTCACTCTATTCCTTGCACGCCTTTCATCCTCTTGCATGTTCAGGCCCCGATCACTGAGAATCTTTTTCAGTCCATCTTTCCACCTCTAATTTAGTCTCCCACTTCTCCTCGTTCCCACCACTTCTGATACATATATCCTCTTGGTCAATCTTTACTCACTCATTCTCTCCGTGTGACCAAATCATTTCAAAACACCCTCTTCTGCTCTTTCAACCACATTCTTTACATTACCAAACATCTCTCTTACCCTTTCATTGCTTATTCTGATCAAATAACCTCAAACATATTGTCCACTAGCATCTCATTTCCAGCACATCCACTTTCCTGCTCACAACTCTATCTTTAGCCCAAGCCTCGCAACCAGCAACCATATAACATTGTTGGAACCACTATTCCTTTAAACATACCCATTTTTGCTTTCCAAGGTAATGTTCTTGACTTCCATACATCTTAACAACGCTCCCAGAACTTTCGCTTCCTCCCCCACCCAATGATTCACCTCCGCTTCCATGGTTCCATCTGCTGCCAGATCCACTCCCAGATATCTAAAACATTTCACATCCTCCAGTTTTTCTCCATTCAAAGTTACCTCCAAATTAACTCGTCCCTCAGCCGTACTGTACCTAATACCGTTGCTCTTACTCACATTTACTCTTAGCCTTCTTCTTGCACACTCACTACCAATGTAACTCACCAGCTTCTGCAGTTTCTCAACCGAATCAGCAACCATCGCTGTATTATCAGCGAACAATAACTGACTCACTTCCCAAACTCTCTCATCCACAACAGACTGCATAGTTGCCCCTCTTTCCAAAACTCTTCCATTCACCTACCTAAAAACCCTATCTATAAACAAAATTAACAGCCATGGAGATATCACACACCCCTGCCGTAAACCAACATTCACTGAGAACAACAAATCACTTTCCTCTCTTTTTACACGTGCACATGTCTTACTTCCTCGATAAAAACTTTTTACTGCTTCTAACAACTTGCCTCCCACACCATATACCCTTAATATCTTCCAGAGAGCATCTCTATCATCTCTATCATATGCTTTCTCCAGATCCATAAATGCTACATACAAATCAATTTACTTTTCTAAGTATTTCTCACATACATTCTTCAAAGCAAACACCTGATCCACACATCCTCTACCACTTCTGAAAACACACTGCTCGTCACCAAACTCATGCTCTGTACGTACCTTCACCCACTTAATCAATACCCTCCAATATAATTTCCCAAGAATACTCAACAAACTTATACCTCTGCCATTTGAGCATTCACCATCATTCCCTTTACCTTAGTACAATGGCACTATGCAAGCATTCCGACAATACTCAGGCACTCCACCATGAGTCATACATACATTAAATAACCTAACGAACCAGTCAACAATACAGTCACCCCCTTTTTTGATAAATTCCAACGCAATACCATCCAAACTCGCTGTCTTTCCAGATTTCATCTTCCTCAAAGCTTTTAGTACCTCTTCTCCGTTTACTAAATCATTCTCCCAAACCCTCTCACTTTGCGCAGCACCTCAACCAAAACACCCTATACCTGCCACTCTATCGTCAAACACATTCAACAAACCTTAAAAATACTAACTCCATCTCTTTCTCACATCAACGCTACTCGTTATCACCTCCCCATTTGCCTCCTTCACTTGCGCATTTGTCTTACACACTTTATTTACCTCCTTCGAAAACATCTACTTTTTCTCCCTAAAATTTAATGATACTCTCTCACCCCCTCTCATTTGCGCTCTTTTTCACCTCTTGCACCCTTCACTTGACCTCCTGCCTCTTTCTTTTATACATCTCCCACTCATTTGTATTTTTCCCTGCAAAAATCGTCCAAATGTTTCTCTCTTCTCTTTCACTAATAATCTTACTTCTTCATCCCACCACTCACTCCCCTTTCTAATTTGCCCAACACCCACGCTTCTAGTGCAACAAGAATCTTTTGCGCAAGCCATTATTGCTTCCCTAAATACATCCCATTCCTCCTCCACACCCCTTACGTCCTTTGTTCCTACCTTTTTCCATTCTGTACTCAGTCTCTCCTAGAACTTCCACACACAAGTCTCCTTCCCAAGCTCACTTACTCTCAGCACTCTCTTCACCTCAACATTCTCTCTTCTTTTCTGAAACCTCTACATATCTTCATCTTCCCCTCCACAAGTTAATGATCAGACATCCCTCCAGCTCCAAATCTCAGCACATTAGCATCCAAAAGTCTCTCTTTCGCGGGCCCATAAATTAATATGTATTCCAATAACGCTATCTGGCCATCTCTCCTACTTACATACGTATACTTATATACATCTCTCCTTTTAAACCAGGTATTCCCAATCACCAGTCCTTTTTCAGCACACAAATATAGAAGAACCCCACAATTTTCATTTACAACACTGAATACCCCATGTACACCAATTATTTGCCTCAACTGCAACATTACTCGCCTTTGCATTCAAATAACCCATCACTATAACCCGGTCTCGTGCATCAAAAATACTAACATACTCATTCAGCTGCTCCCAAAACACTTGCCTCTAATGATCTTTCTTATCATGCTCAGGTGCATATGCACCAATAATCACCCATCTCTCTCCATCCACTTTCAGTTTTACCCATATCAATCTAGAGTTTACTTTCTTACACTCTATCACATACTCCTACCAGTCCCGTTTCAGGAGTAGTGCTACTCCTTCCCTCTCCCTTGTTCTCTCCTAAGTCATTCCCAAACAACTCTTCCCATTTACCCTTGAGCTTCGTTTCACTCATAACCAAAACATCCAGGTCCAGGCTCCTTTCCTCAAACATACTACCTATCTCTCCTTCTTTCCCATCTTGGTTATATCCACACACATTTAGACACCCCAATCTGAGCGTTCGAGAGGCATGAGCTCTCCCCCTTTTAGAAAGTTAAGATTCAAGGACAAGTGAGGAATGTGTGTTAAGAATTATTTCTATCCTATCCCCAAGGGATATATATATATATATATATATATATATATATATATATATATATATATATATATATATATATATATATATATATATATATATATATATATATATATATATATATATATATATATATATATATATATATATATATTCTTTTTTTTTTTCATACGATTCGCCATTTCCCACATTTGCGAGGTAGCATTAAGAACAGAGGACTGGGCCTTAGAGGGAAAATCCTCACCTGGCCCCCTTCTCTGTTCCTTCTTTTGGAAAATTAAAAAAAAACGAGAGGGGAGGATTTCCAGCCACCCGCTCCCTCCCCTTTTAGTCGCCTTCTACGACACGCAGGGAATACGTGGGAAGTATTCTTTCTCCCCTATCCCCAGGGATAATATATGTATATATATATATATATATATATATATATATATATATATATATATATATATATATATATATATAAATATATATATATATATATATATATATATATATATATATATATATATATATATATATATATATATATATATATATATATATATATATATATATATATATATATATATATATATATATATATATATATATACTATATATATATATATATATATATATATATATATATATATATATATATATATATATATATATATATATATATATATATATATATATATATATATATATATATATATATATATATATATATATATATATATATATATATATATATATATATATATATATATATATATATATATATACGTATATATAGATATATATACATATATATATATATATATATATATATATATATATATATATATATATATATATATATATATATATATATATATATATATATATATATATATATATATATATATATATATATATATATATATATATATATATATATATATATATATATGTATATATATATATATATATATATATATATATATATATATATATATATATATATATATATATATATATATATATATATATATATATATATATATATATATATGTATATATATATATTCATTATTTATTTATTTTGCTTTGTCGCCGTCTCCCGCGTTTGCGAGGTAGCGCAACGAAACAGACGAAAGAAATTGCCCAACAATCCCCCATACACATGTATATACCTACACGTCCACACTCGCAAATATACATACATATACATCTCAATGTACACATATATATATACACACACAGACACATACATATACACCCATGCACACAATTCACACTGTCTGCCTTTCATTCATTCCCATCGCCACCTCGCCACACATGGAATACCATCCCAATCCCCCCTCATGTGTGCGAGGTAGCGCTAGGAAATGACAACAAAGGCCCCATTCGTTCACACTCAGTCTCTAGCAGTCATACAATAATTGCCGAAAC
The DNA here is from genome assembly GCF_036320965.1 of Panulirus ornatus. Lineage (NCBI taxonomy): Eukaryota > Metazoa > Arthropoda > Malacostraca > Decapoda > Palinuridae > Panulirus > Panulirus ornatus. Next base: position 41,560,356 of record NC_092225.1, on the reverse strand, counting down.
CACAGCTCCCTTTCCACATCCAGGCCCCACACAACTTTCCATGGTTTACCCCAGACGCTTCACATGCCCTGATTAAATCCACTGACAGCACGTCAACCCCGGTATACAACATCGATACAATTCACTCTATCCCTTGCCCGCCTTTTACCCTCCTGCATGTTCAGGCCCGGATCACTCAAAATATTTTTCACTCCATCTTTCCACCTCCAATTTGGTCTCCCACTTCTCCTCGATCCCTCCACCTCCGACACATATATCATCTTGGTCAATCTTTCCTCACGCATTCTCTCCATGTGCCCAAACCATTTCAAAACACCCTCCTCTGCTCTCTCAACCACGCTCTTTTTATTTCCACACATCTCTCTTACCCTTAAATTAATTACTCGATCAAACCACCTCACACCACACATTGTCCTCCAATATCTCATTTCCAACACATCCACCCTCCTGCGCACAACTCTATCCATAGCCCACGCCTCGCAACCATACAACATTGTTGGAACCACTATTCCTTCAAACATACCCATTTTTGCTTACCGAGATAATGTTCTCGACTTCCACACATTCTTCAAGGCTCCCAGGATTTTCGCCCCCTCCCCCACCGTATGATTCACTTCCGCTTCCATGGTTCCATCCGCTGCCAGATCCACTCCCAGATATCTAAAACACTTTACTTCCTCCAGTTTCTCTCCATTCAAACATACTTCCCAATTGACTTGACCCTCAACCCTACTGTTCCTAATAACATTGATCTTATTCACATTTACTCTTAACTTTCTTCTTTCACACACTTTACCGAACTCAGTCACCTGCTTCTGCAGTTTCTCACATGAATCAGCCACCAGCGCTGTATCATCAGCGAACAACAACTGACTCTCTTCCCAAGCTCTCTCCTCCACAACAGACTTCATACTTGCCCCTCTTTCCAAAACTCTTGCATTCACCTC
>NC_092225.1:41502299-41559309 GCF_036320965.1 Panulirus ornatus | reverse complement strand
GGAGGTGGAAAGATGGAGTGAAAAAGATTTTGTGTGATTCGGGGCCTGAACATGCAGGAGGGTGAAAGGAGGGCAAGGAATAGAGTGAATTGGAGCGATGTGGTATACCGGGGTTGACGTGCTGTCAGTGGATTGAATCAAGGCAGGTGAAGCGTCTGGGGTAAACCATGGAAAGCTGTGTAGGTATGTATATTTGCGTGTGTGGACGTATGTATATACATGTGTATGGGGGTGGGTTGGGCCATTTCTTTCGTCTGTTTCCTTGCGCTACCTCGCAAACGCGGGAGACAGCGACAAAGCAAAAAAAAAAAAAAAATATATATATGTATATAAATATATATATATATATATATACATATATAGATATATATATATGTATATATTTATATATATATATATATATATATATATATATATATATATATATATATATATATATATATATATATATATACATCATACAAACCCCCAACAGCCAGGATCGAACCCGGGACCCTTGTGCACGAGGCAGTCATGCTAACCGCTAGGCATTGGAACTCTATAGGCAAATGAGAGTTGGGGTGAGAGAGTATCATTAAATTTTAGGGAGAATAAAAAGATGTTTTTTAAGGAGGTAAATAAAGTGCGTAAGACAAGGGAGCAAATGGGAAATTCAGTGAAGGGGGCTAATAGGGAGGTGATAACAAGAAGTGGTGATGTGAGAAGTAGATGGAGTGAGTATTTTGAAGGTTTGTTGAAGGTGTTTGAGGATAGAGTGTCAGATATAGGGTGTTTTGGTCGAGATGGTGTGCAAAGTGAGAGGGTTAGGGAAAATGATATGGTAAACAGAGAAGAGGTAGTAAAAGATTTACGGAAGATGAAAACTGGCAAGGCAGCAGGTTTGGACGGTAGTGCAGTGGAATTTATTAAAAAAGGGGGTGTCTGTATTATTGACTGGTTGGTAAGGTTATTTAATGTATGTTTGATTCATGGTGAGGTCCCTGAGGATTGGCAGAGTGCTTGCATAGTACCATTGTACAAAGGGAAAGGGATAAGAGTTAGTGATCAAATTACAGAGGTATAAGTTTGTTGAGTATTCCTGGTAAATTATATGGGAGGGTATTGATTGAGAGGGTGAAGGCATGTACAGAGCATCAGATTGGGGAAGAGAAGTGTGGTTTCAGAAGTAGTAGAGGATGTGTGGATCAGGTGTTTGCTTTGAAGAATATATGTGAGAAATACTTAGAAAAACAAATGGATTTGTATATAGCATTTATGGACCTGGAGAAAGCGTATGATAGAGTTGATAGAGATGCTCTGTGGAAGGTATTAAGAATATATGGTGTGGGAGGCAAGTTGTTAGAAGCAGTGAAAAGTTTTTATCGAGGATGTAAGGCATGTGTACGTGTAGGAAGAGAGGAAAGTGATTGGTTCTCAGTGAATGTAGGTTTGCAGCAGGGGTGTGTGATGTCTCCATGGTTGTTTAATTTGTTTATGGATGGGGCTGTTAGGGAGGTGAATGCAAGAGTTTCGGAAAGAGGGGCAAGTATGCAGCCTGTTGTGGATGAGAGAGCTTGGGAAGTGAGTCAGTTGTTCGCTGATGATACAGCGCTGGTGGCTGATTCATGTTAGAAACTGCAGAAGCTGGTGATTGAGTTTGGTAAAGTTTGTGAAAGAAGAAAGTTAAGAGTAAATGTGAATAAGAGCAAGGTTATTAGGTACAGTAGGGTTGAGGGTCAAGTCAATTGGGAGGTAAGTTTGAATGAAGAAAAACTGGAGGAACAAAATTGTTTTAGGTATCTGGGAGTGGATCTGGCAGCGGATGGAACCATTGAAGTGGAAGTTAATCATAGGTTGGGGGAGGGGGCGAAAATTCTGGGAGCCTTGAAGAATGTGTGGAAGTCGAGAACATTATCTCGGAAAGCAAAAATAGGTATGTTTGAAGGAATAGTGGTTCCAACAACGTTGTATGGTTACGAGGCGTGGGTTATAGATAGAGTTGTGCGCAGGAGGGTGGATGTGCTGGAAATGAGATGTTTGAGGACAATATGTGGTGTGAGGTGGTTTGATCGATTAAGTAATGTAAGGGTAAGAAAGATGTGTGGAAATAAAAAGAGTGTGGTTGAGAGAGCAGAAGAGGGTGTTTTGAAATGGTTTGGTCACATGGAGAGAATGAGTGAGGAAAGATTGACCAAGAGGATATATGTGTCAGAGGTAGAGGGAACGAGGAGAAGTGGGAGACAAAATTGGAGGTGGAAAGATGGAGTGAAAAAGATTTTGAATGATCGGGGCCTGAACATGTAGGAGGGTGAAAGGCTTTCAAGGAATAAAGTGAATTGGAACGATGTGGTATACCGGGTTCGACGTGCTGTTAATGGATTGAACCAGGGCATTTGAAGCGTCTGGGGTAAACCATGGAAAGTTGTGTGGGTCCTGGATGTGGAAAGGGAGCTGTGGTTTCGGTGCATTATTACATGACTGCTAGAGACTAAGTGTGAACGAGTGGGGCCTTTGGTGTGTTTTCTTAGCGCTACCTCGCACATATGAAGGGGTAGGGGGCTGGTATTCCATGTGTGGCGAGGTAGCGATGGGAACAAATAAAGGCAGAGAGTGTGAATTATGTGCATGTGTATATATATATATGTCTGTGTGTGTATATATATATGTGTACATTGAGATGTATATGCATGTATATTTGCTGTGTGGACGTGTATGTATATACATGTGTATGTGGGCGGGTTGGGCCATTCTTTCGTCTGTTTCCTTGCGCTACCTCGCTAACGCGGGAGACAGCGACAAAGCAAAATAAATAAATCATTGATATATATGTATATATATATATATATATATATATATATATATATATATATATATATATATATATATATATATATATATGTGAGATAGTATCATTAAATTTTAGGGAGAATAAAAAGATGTTCTGGAAGGAGGTAAATAAAGTGCGTAAGACAAGGGAGCAAACGGGAACTTCAGTGAAGGGCGCAAATGGGGAGGTGATAACAAGTAGTGGTGATGTGAGAAGGAGATGGAGTGAGTATTTTGAAGGTTTGTTGAATGTGTTTGATGATAGAGTGGCAGATATAGGGTGTTTTGGTCGAGGTGGTGTGCAAAGTGAGAGGGTTAGGGAAAATGATTTGGTAAACAGAGAAGAGGTAGTAAAAGCTTTGCGGAAGATGAAAGCCGGGAAGGCAGCAGGTTTGGATGGTACTGCAGTGGAATTTATTAAAAAAGGGGGTGACTGTATTATTGACTGGTTGGTAAGGTTATTTAATGCATGTATGACTCATGGCGAGGTGCCTGACGATTGGCGGAATGCGTGCATAGTGCCATGTACAAAGCAAAGGGGATAAGAGTGAGTGCTCAAATTACAGAGGTATAAGTTTGTTGAGTATTCCTGGTAAATTATATGGGAGGGTATTGATTGAGAGGGTGAAAGCATGTACAGAGCATCAGATTGGGGAAGAGCAGTGTGGTTTCAGAAGTGGTAGAGGATGTGTGGATTCAGGTGTTTGCTTTGAAGAATATATGTGAGAAATACTTAGAAAAGCAAATGGATTTGTATGTAGCATTTATGGATCTGGAGAAGGCATATGATAGAGTTGATAGAGATGCTCTGTGGAAGGTATTAGGAATATATGGGTTGGGAGGGAAGTTGTTAGAAGCAGTGAAAAGTTTTTATCGAGGATGTAAGGCATGTGTACGTGTAGGAAGAGAGGAAAGTGATTGGTTCTCAGTGAATGTAGGTTTGCAGCAGGGATGTGTGATGTCTCTATAGTTGTTTAATTTGTTTATGGATGGGGTTGTTAGGGAGGTGAATGCAAGAGTTTTGGAATGAGGGGCAAGTCTGAAGTCTGTTGTGGATGAGAGAGCTTGGGAAGTGAGTCAGTTGTTGTTCGCTGATGATGCAGAGCTGGTGGCTGATTCCTGTGAGAAACTGCAGAAGCTGGTGACTGAGTTTTTTAAAGTGTGTGAAAGAAGAAAGTTAAGAGCAAATGTGAATAAGAGCAAGGTTATTAGGTACAGTAGGGTTGAGGGTCGAGTCAATTAGGAGGTAAGTTTGAATGAAGAAAAACTGGAGGAAGTAAAGTGTTTTAGATATCTGGGAGTGGATCTGGCAGCGGATGGAACCATGGAAGCGGAAGTGGATCATAGAGTGAGGGTGGGGGCGAGAATCCTGGGAGCCTTGAAGAATGTGTGGAGGACGAGAACATTATCTCGGAAAGCAAAAATGGGTATGTTTGAAGGAATAGTCGTTCCAACAATAATGTATGGTTGCGAGGCGTGGGCTATGGATAGAGTTGTGCGCAGGAGGATGGATGTGCTGGAAATGAGATGTTAGAGGACAATGTGTGGTGTGAGGTGGTTTGATCGAGTAAGTAACGTAAGGGTAAGAGAGATGTATGGAAATAAAAAGAGTGTGGTTGAGAGAGCAGAAGAGGGTGTTTTGAAATGGTTTGGTCACATGGAGAGAATGAGTGAGGAAAGATTGACCAAGAGGATATATGTGTTGGAGGTGGAGGGAACGAGGAGAAGAGGGAGACCAAGTTGGAGATGGAAAGATGGAGTGAAAAAGATATTGTGTGATCGGGGCCTGAACATGCAGGAGGGTGAAAGGAGGGCAAGGAATAGAGTGAATTGGATCGATGTAGTATACCGGGGTAGATGTGCTGTCAGTGGATTGAATCAGGGCATGTGAAGAATCTGGGGTAAACCATGGAAAGCTGTGTAGGTATGTATACTTGCGTGTGTGGAAGTATGTATATACATGTGTATGGGGATGGGTTGGGCCATTTCTTTCGTCTGTTTCCTTGCGCTACCTCGCAAACGCGGGAGACAGCGACAAAGCAAAAAAAAAAAAAATATATATATAATATATATATATAGTATATATATATATATAATATATATATATATATATATATTATATAATATATATATATATATATAATATATATAATATATATATATATATAATATATATATATAATATATTATATATATATATATATATATATATATATATATATATATATATATATATATATATATATATATATATATATGTCTGTGTGTGTATATATATATGTGTACATTGAGATGTATATGCATGTATATTTGCTGTGTGGACGTGTATGTATATACATGTGTATGTGGGCGGGTTGGCCATTCTTTCGTCTGTTTCCTTGCGCTACCTCGCAAACGCGGGAGACAGCGACAAAGCAAAAAAAAAAAAAAATATATATATATATAATATATATATATATATTATATATATATATATTATATATATATATATAATATATATATATATATATATTATATATATATATATATTATATTATATATATATATATATTATATATATATATATTATATATATATATATATTATATATATATATATATATATATGTCTGTGTGTGTATATATATATGTGTACATTGAGATGTATATGCATGTATATTTGCTGTGTGGACGTGTATGTATATACATGTGTATGGGGATGGGTTGGGCCATTTCTTTCGTCTGTTTCCTTGCGCTACCTCGCAAACGCGGGAGACAGCGACAAAGCAAAAAAAAAAAAAATATATATATATATATTATATATATATATGTGAGATAAGTATCATTAAATTTTAGGGAGAATAAAAAGATGTTCTGGAAGGAGGTAAATAAAGTGCGGTAAGACAAGGGAGCAAACGGGAACTTCAGTGAAGGACGCAAATGGGGAGGTGATAACAAGTAGTGGTGATGTGAGAAGGAGATGAGTGAGTATTTTGAAGGTTTGTTGAATGTGTTTGATGATAGAGTGCAGATTAGGGTGTTTTGGTCGAGGTGGTGTGCAAATGAGAGGTTAGGGAAAATGATTTGGTAAACAGAGAAGAGGTAGTAAAAGCTTTGCGGAAGATGAAAGCCGGGAAGGCAGCAGGTTTGGATGGTACTGCAGTGGAATTATTAAAAAGGGGGTGACTGTATTATTGACTGGTTGGTAAGGTTATTTAATGCATGTATGACTCATGGCGAGGTGCCTGACGATTGGCGGAAATGCGTTGCTAGTGCCATGTACAAAGCAAATGGGATAAGAGTTGAGTGCTCAAATTCCAGAGGTAAAAGTTTGTTGAGAATTCCTGGGAAGTTATATGGAAGGGTATTGATTGAGAGGTGAGGGCATGTAAAGAGCATCAGATTGGGGAAGAGCAGTGTAGTTTCAGAAGTGGTAGAGGATGTGTGGATCAGGTGTTTGCTTCGAAGAATGTATATGAGAAATACTTAGAAAAAGATATGGATTAGTATGTAACATTTATGGATATGAAGAAGGCATATGACAGAGTTGATAGAGATGCTCTATGGAAGGTATTAAGAGTATATTGTGTGGGAGGTAAGTTGCTATATGCAGTGAAAAGTTTTTATCGAGAATATAAGGCATGTGAGAAGCAAGAAGAGAGGAAAGTGATTGGTTCCAAGTGAATGTAGGTTTGCAGAAGGGGTGCGTTATATCCCATGTTTGTTTAATTTGTTTATGGATGGAATTGTTAGGGAGGTGAATGCAAGATATTTGGAGGTGCAAGTATGCAGTCTGTTGTGGATGAGAGAGCTTGGGAAGTGAGTCAGTTGTTGTTCGCTGATGATACAACGCTGGTGTCTCAGTAGGGTGAGAAAAAGCAGAAGTTGGTGACAAGTGAACGGAAGAAGGTACCTGAGAGTGAATGTAAATAAGAGCAAGGTTAGGTTAGGTTCATTAGGGTTGAGGGACAAGTCAATTGGGAGGTAAGTTTATAATGGAGAAAAACTGGAGGAAGTGAAGTCACTGGGTAGGGGAGGGTGAAAGGATTCTGGGAGCATTGAAGAATGTGTGCAAGGTAAGACCGTTATATCGGAGAGTCAAAAATGTGTATGTTTGAAGGAATAGTGGTTCCAACAATGTTATATGGTTGTCGGTTATGGGATATGGATAGGGTTGTGCGGAGGAGGGTAGATGTGTTGGAAATGAGATGTTTGAGGACAATTTGTGGTGTGAGGTGGTTTTATCGAGTAAGTAATGAAAGGTTAAGAGAAATGTGCGGTAATAAAATGGGTGTGGTTGAGAATGCAGAAATTATAATGAAATGGTTTCGTTACATTGAAAGAATGAATGAGAAAAAACTGACAAAAAAGATATATATGTCATAGGTGGAGGGAAAGATGAGATGTGGAAAACGAAATTGGAGTTGGAAGAATTGAGATAAAAAGGTTTTGAGAGAACGAGGGTCTGAACATACAAGAGGGTGAAAGACAAGCAAGGAATAGAGTGAATTGCAACGATGTGGTATAACGGGGTCGACGTGCTATCAATGGATTTGAACCAGGGCATGTGAAGCGTCTGGGGAAAACCTTGGAAAATTTTGTATGGACTGGATATGGAGGTAGCGCAAGGATACGGACGAAAGAATGGCCCAACCCACCCACATACACATGCATATACATACACGTCGACACACGCAAATATACATATCTATAGATCTCAATGTATACATATATATATACACACAGAGACATATACATATATACACATGTACATAATTCATACTGCCTGCCTTTATTCATTCCCACCGCCACCCCGCCACATGAAAAAAAAAACCACCCCCGGATGTGCGCGAGGTAGCGCTACGGAATGGCAACAAAGACCACATTCGTTCACACTCAATCTCTAGTTGTCATGCATAATGCACTGAAACCACAGCTCCCTTTCAACATCCAGGCTCCACACAACTTTCCATGATTTACCCCAGACGGTTCACACTCAATGGGTCAAACCATTGACAGCACCTCGACCTAGGTATACCATATCTTTCCAATTCACTCTATTCCTTGTACGCCTTTCACCCTCCTGCATGTTCAGGCCCCGATCACTAAAAATCTTTTTCACTCCATCTTTCCACCTCCAGTTCGGTCTCCCACTTCTCCTCATTACCTCCATCTCTGATACACACCTCCTCTTGGTCAATCTTTCCTCACTCATTCTGTCCATGTGACCAAACCATTTCAAAACACCCTCTACTGCTCTCCCAACAACACTCTTTTTATTACCACACATCTCTCTTACCCTATTATTACTACCTCACATCTCTTTTACCCTATTGTTACTTACTCAATCAAACAACCTCACACCACATATTGTACTCAAACATCTCATTTCCAGCACATCCACCCTCCTCCGCACAACTCTATCTATAGCCACGTCTCGAAACCATAAAACATTGTTTGAACCACTATTCCTTCAAACATACCCATTTTTGCTTTCCGAGATTATGTTCTCGACTTTCACTCATTCTTCAACGCTTCTAGAACTTTTGCCCCCTCCCCCACACTATGATTCACTTCCGCTTCCATGGTTCTATCCGCTGCCAATTCCACGACCAGATATCTAAAACACTTTACTTCCTTCAGGTTTCCCCATTCAAATTTACCTCCCAGTTGACTTGTTCTTCGACTCTACTGCTCCTAATAACCTTGCTCTTATTCACATTTATTCTCAGCTTCCTTATGTCACACACTTTACCAAACTCAGTCACCAGCTTCTATAGTTTCTCACCCAAATCAGCCACAAGCGCTGTATAATCAACGAACAACAATTGGCTCACTTACCAAGCTCTCTCATCCACAACAGACTGTATACTTTCCCCTCCTTCCAAAACTCTTGCATTCACCTCCCTAACAACCCCATCCATAAACAAATTAAACAACCATGGAGACATCACGCACCCCTATCGCAAACCATCATTCACTGAGAACCAATCACTTACTTCTTTTCCTACACGTACACATGCCTTACATCATCGATAAAAACTTTTTACTGCTTCTAACAACTTGCCTCCCACACCATATATTCTTAATACCCTCCACAGAGTATCTCAATCACTTCTATTATATGCCTTCTCCAGATCCATAAATGCTACATACAAATCCATTTACTTTTCTAAGTACTTCTCACATACATTTTTCAAAGCAAACACTTCATCTACGCATCCTCTACCACTTCTGATACCACACTACTATTCCTCAATCTGATGCTCTGTACATGCCTTCACCCTCTCAATCAATACCCTCCCATATAATTTACCAGGAATACTCAACAAACTTATACCTCTGTAATTTGAGCAATTTGTATAATGGCACTATGCAAGAATTCCGCCAATCCTCAGGCACCTCACCATGAGTCATACATACATTAAATAAACTTACCAACCAGTCAACAATACAGTCACCCTCTTTTTCCAAAACCCGCTGCCCTGCTGGCTTTCATCTTCCGCAAAGCTTTCACTACATCTTCTATGTTTACCAAATAATTTTCCCTAACCCTCTCACTTTACACACCACCTCGACCAAAACACCCTATATCTGCCATTCTATCATCAAACACATTCAACAAACCTTCAAAATACCCATTCCATCATCTTCTCACATCATCCTTATTTGTTATCACCTCCCCATTAGCCGCCTTCAGTGAAGTTCCCATTTGTTCCCTTGTCTTACGCACTTTGTTTACCTCCTTCCAAAACATCTTGTTATTCTCCCTAAAATTCAATGATACTCTCTCACTCCAACTCGCATTTGCTCTCTTTTTCATCTCTTGCACCTTTCTCTTGACCTCCTGCCTCTTTCTTATATACATCTCTCGGTCATTTGAATTATTTCCCGACAAAATTCGTCTAAATGCCCCTCTCTTCTCGTTCACTAATAATCTTACTTCTTCATCCCATCACTCACTACCCTTTCTAATCTGCCCACCTCCCACGCTTCTCTTGCCACAAGCATCCCTTGCGCAAGCCATCAATGCTTCCCTAAATACATCCTATTCCTCCCCCACTCCCCGTACGTCCTTTGTTCTCACCTTTTTCCATTCTGTACTCAGTCTCTCCTGATACCTCCTCACACAAGTCTCCTTCCCAAGCTCACTTACTCTCACCACTCTCTTCACCCCAACATTCTCTCTACTTTTCTGAAAATCTCTGCAAATCTTCACCTAATGATCAGACATCCCTCCATTTGCACCTCTCCGCACATTAACATCCAAAAGCCTCTCTTTCGCGCGCCTATCAATTAACACGTAATCCAATAACGCTCTCTGGCCATCTCTCATATTTGCTTACTTACACTTATGCACATCTCTCTTTTTAAACTAGGTATTCCCAATCACCAGTCCTTTTTCAGCACATAAATCTACAAGCTCTTCACCATTTCCATTTACAACACTTAATACCCCGTGTACACCAATTATTCCCTCAATTACCTCATTACTCACCTTTGCATTCAAATCACACGTCACTATCATCCGGTCTCGTGCATCAAAACTACTAACACACTCATTCACCTGCTCCTAATGCACTTGCCTTTCATGATCTTTCTTCTCATGCCCAGGTGCATATGCACCAGTAATTACCCATCTCTCTCCATCCACTTGCAGTTTTACCCATATCAATCTAGAGTTTAGTCTCTTACACTCTATCACATACTCCCACCACTCCTGTTTCAGCAGTAGTGCTACTCCTTCCCTTGCTCTTGTCCTTTCACTAACCCCTGACTTTACTCCAAACACATTCCGAAACCATTCCTCCGCATTACCCTTGAGCTTCGATTCACTCAGAGCCAAAACATCCAGGTTCCTCTCCTCAAACATACTACCTATCTCTCCCTTTTTCTCATCTTAGTTACATCCACTCACATTTAGACGCCGCAATCTAAGCCTTTCAAAGAGGATGAGCACTCCCCGCGTGACTCCTTCGTCTGTTTCCTCTTTTAGAAAGCTAGATACAAGGAGGGGAGTGTGATTTGAAGTCACATGTGAATAATGTGGCAGTTGAGGGAATAATTGGTGTACATGTTGTAAATGGAAAGAGTGAAGAGCTTGTAGATTTATGTGCTGATAAAGGACCGGTGATTGGGAATACCTGGTTTAAGAGAGAGATATATATGAGTATACGTATGCAAGTAGGATGGATGGCCAGAGAGCATTATTGGATTATGTGTTAATTAATAGCCGCACTAAAGAGGGACTTTTGGATGTTATTGTGCTGAGAGGTGCAACTGGAGGGATGTCTGACCATTATCTTGAGGAGGCGAAGGTGAAGATTTGTACAGGTTTTCAGAAAAGAAGAGAGAATGTTGGGTTGAAGAGAGTGGTAAAAGTAAGTGAGCTTGGAAGGAGACTTATGTGAGGAAGTGCCAGGAGAGACTGAGTACAGAATAGAAAAAAGTGAGAACAAAGGACGTAAAGGGATTTGGGGAGGAATGGGATGTATATAGGGAAATAGTGATGGCTTGCGCAAAAGATGCCTGTGGCATGGGAAGCGTGGGAGGTGGGCAGATTGGAAAGAGTAGTGAATGGTGGGATGAAGAAGTAAGATTATCAGGGAAAGAGAACAGAAAGGCATTTGAATGATTTTTGAAGGAAAATAATGCAAATGAGTGGGAGATGTATAAAAGAAAGAGGCAGGAGTCAAGAGAAAGGTGCAAGAGGTGAAAAAGTGGGTACTTGAGAATTGGGGTGAGAGAGTATCATTAGATTTTTGGGAGAATAAAAAGATGTTTTGGAATAAAAAGATGTTTTGCAAAAAGGTAAATAAAGTGCGTAAGACTAGGGAAGAAATGGGAACATCAGTGAAGGGAGCTAATGGGGAGGAAGAATTAGTGGTGATGTGAGAAGGAGATGGAGTGAGTATTTTGAAGGTTTGTTGAATGTTTGATGATAGAGTGGCAGATATAGGGTGTTTTAGTCGAGGTGGTGTGGAAAGTGAGGGGGTTAGGGAATATGATTTGGTAAACAGAGAAGAGGTAGGAAAAGCTTTGTCACTGTCTCCATCGTTAGCGAGGTAGCGCAAGGAAACAGACGAAAGACTGGCCCAACCCACACACATATACATGTATGTACATACACATCCACACACACTCACATATACATACGTATACATTTCAACGTATAGATATATATATATACACACACAGACATATACATATATACACAAGTACATAATTCATACTCTCTGCCCTTATTCATTCTCGGCGCCACCCCGCCACACATAAAATGATAGCAGCCTCTCCCAGCATGTGCGCGAAGTAGAGCTAGGAAAAGACAACAAATGCCACATTCTTTCACACTCAGTGTCTAGCTGTCATGTATAATGCACCGAAACCACAGCTCCCTTTCCATATCCAGACCCCACAAAATTTTCTTTGTTTTACTCCAGAAGCTTCACATGCCCTGGTTCAATCCATTGACAGCACGTCGACCTCCGTATACCAAATCGTTCCAGTTCACTCTGTTCCTTGCGTGCATTTCACCCACCTGTATGTTCAGGCCCCGATCACTCAAAATCTTTTTCACTCGACCTTTCCAACTCCAGTTTCGTGTCCCACTTCTAATTGTTCCCTCCACCTCTGACACATATATCCTCTTGGTTAATCTTTCCTCACTCATTCTCTCCATTTGACCAAACCATTTCAAAACGCCCTCTTTTGCTCCCTCAACCACACACTTTTTATTTCCACATATCTTTCTTACCCTTTCATTACTTTCTCGATCAAACCACCTCACATCACATATTGTCCTCAAACATCTCATTTCCAGCACATCCATCCTCCTCCGTACAACTCTATCTAAAGCCAACGCTTCACAACGATATAACATTCTTGGAACCACTATTCCTTCAATCATACCCATTTTTGCTTTCCAAGATAACGTTCTCGGCTTCCACACATTCTTGAACGCTCCCAGAATTTTCGCCCCCTCCCCCACCCTATGATTCACTTCCGCTTCCATGGTTCCATCCGCTGCCAAATCCACTCCCATATATCTAAAACACTGCACTTCCTCAAGTTTTTCTCCATTTAAACCTACCTCCCAATTGACTTGTCCCTCAACCCCACTATTTGAAACAACTTTGCTCTTATTCACATTTACTCTCAGCTTTCTTCTTTCACACACTTTACCAAACTCAGTGAACAGCTTCTGCAGTTTTTCACACGAATTTGCTTTTCTAAGTATTTCTTATATACATTTTTCAAAGCAAACACCTGATCCACACAACCTCTACCACTCCTGAACTTCCTCAGTCTGATGCTTTGTACATTCCTTCACCCTCTCAATCAATACCCTCCCATATAATTTCCCAGGAATACTCAACAAACCTATAAGTCTGTAATTTGAGCACTCACTCTTATCCCCTTTGCCTTTGTACAATGGCGCTATGTAAGCATTCCGCCAGTCCTCAGGCACCTTAAAATGAATCACACATACATTAAACAACCTTACTAACCAGTCAAGAATAGAGTCACCCGTTTTTTTGATAAATTCTACTGCAATTCCATCCAAACCCGCTGCCTTGACGGCTTTCATGTTTAGCAAAGCTTTTATTATTTCTTCGCTGTTCACCAAATCATTCTCCCTAACCACTTTGCACACTAACTCGACCAAAACACCCTATATTTGCCACTCGATCATCAAACACATTCAACAACCCTTCAAAATACTCACTTCATCCTCTCAAATCACCATTACTTGTTATCACCTCCCCAGTAGCCCCCTTCGCTGATGTTCCAATTTGTTCCCTTGATGTCTCCATAGTTGTTTAATTTGTTTATGGATGAGGTTTTTAGGGAGGTGAATGCAAGCGTTTTCGAAAGAGGGGGAAGTATGCAGTCTGTTCTGGATGAGAGAGCTTGGGAAGAGAGGTAGTTGTTGTTCGCTGATGATACAGCGCTGGTGGCTGATTCATGTGAGGAACTGCAGAAGCTGGTGACTGAGTTTGGTAAAGTGTGTGAAAGAAGAAAGGTGAGAGTAAATGTGAATAAGAACAAGGATATTAGGGACATTAGGGTTAAAGGAAAACTCAATTGTGAGGTAAGTTTGATTGGAGAAAAACGAGGTAGTGAAGTGTTTTATATATCTTGGAGTGGATTTGGCTTCGTATGCCCTGGTTCAATTCATTGACAGCACGTCGACCCCCGTACACCATATCGTTCCAATTCACTCTATTCCTTCCCCGCCTTTCACCCTCCTGCATGTTCAGTCCCTGATCACTCAAAATCTTTTTCACTCCATCTTTTCACCTCGAATTCACATCATCTTTGTCAATCTTTCCTCACTCATTTTCTCCATGTGACCAAACCATTTCAAAACACCCTCTTCTGCCCTCTCAACCACACTCTTTTTATTACCACACATCTCACTTGCCCTATCATTACTTACTCGATCAAACCACCTCACACCACATATTGTCCTCAAACATCTCATTTCCAGTACATCCACCCTCCGCCGCACAACTCTATCCATAACCCACGCCTCGCAACATTGTTGGAGCCACTATTCCTTCAAACATACCCATTTTTGCTTTCCAAGATATTGTTCTTCAAGGCTCAAAGAATTATCGCCCCCCTCCCCACCTTATGATTCACTTCCGCTTCCATGCTTCCATCCGCTGCCAAATCCACTCCCAGATATCTAAAACACTTCACTTCATCCAGTCTTTCTCCATTCAAATTTACCTACCCATTGACTTGAGCCTCAACCCTACTGTACATAATTACATTGCCCTTATTCACATTCACTCTCAACTTTCTTCTTTCGCACACTTTACCAAATTCAATCACCAGCTTCTACAGTTTAACACATGAATCAGCCACCACATGAATCAGCTGTATCATCAGCCAACAACAACTGACTCACTTCCCAAACTCTCTCATCCACAACGGACTGCATACTTGCCCCTCTTTCCTAAACTTTTGCATTCACCTCCCTAACAACCCCATCCATAAACAAATTAAACAACTTTGGAGACATCACACATCCCTACCGCAAAACTACATTCGCTGAGAACGAATCACTTTCGTCTCTTCCCACACGTACACAAGCCTTACATCATGGATAAAAACTTATATATATATATATATATATATATATATATATATATATATATATATATATATATATATATATATATATAAAGGGGGCGAAAATCCTGGAAGCCTTGAAGAATGGGTGGAAGTCGAGAACATAATCTCGAAAAGCAAAAATTGGTATGTTTGAAGGAATAGTGGTTCCAACAATGTTGTATGGTTGCGAGGCGTGGGCTATGGATAGAGTTATGCGCAGGGGGATGGATGTGCTGGAAATGAGATGTTTGAGGACAATGTGTGGTGTGAGGTGGTTTGATCGTGTAAGTAACGGAAGGGTAAGAGAGATGTGTGGAAATAAAAAGAACGTGGTTAAGAGAGCAGAAGAGGGTGTTTTGAAATGGTTTGGGCACATGGAGAGAATGAGTGACGAAAGATTGACCAAGAAGATATATGTGTCGGAGGTGGAGGGAAGGAAGAGAAGTGGGAGACCAAATTGGAGGTGGAAAGATGGAGTGAAAAAGATTTTGTGTGATCGGGGCCTGAACATGCAGGAGGGTGAAAGGAGGGCAAGGAATAGAGTGAATTGGATCGATGTGGTATACAGGGGTTGACGTGCTATCAGTGGATTGAATCAGGGCATGTGAAGCGTCTGGGGTAAACCATGGAAAGTTGTGTAGGTATGTATATTTGCGTGTGTGGACGTATGTATATGCATGTCTATGGGGGTGGGTTGGGCCATTTCTTTCGTCTGTTTCCTTGCGCTACCTTGCAAACGCGGGAGACAGCGAAAAAAAAAGATATATATATATATATATATATATATATATATATATATATATATATATATATATATATATATATATCTTTCTTTTTCTTTCATACTATTCGCCATTTCCCGCATTAGCGAGGTAGCGTTGAGAACAGAGGACTGGGCCCTTGAGCTAATATCCTCACCTGGGCCCCTTCTCTGTTCCCTCTTTTGGAAAATTAAAAAAAAAAGTGAGAGGGTAGGATTTCCAGCCCCCCGCTCCCTCCCCTTTTAGTCGCCTTCTACGACACGCAGGGAATACGTGGGAAGTATTCTTTCTCCCCTATCCCCAGGGATAATATATATATATATATATATATATATATATATATATATATATATATATATATATATATATATATATATATATATATATATATATATATATATATATATCTATATATATATATATATATATATATATATATATATATATATATATATATATATATATATTATCCCTGGGGATAGGGGAGAAAGAATACTTCCCACGTATTCCGTGCGTGTCGTAGAAGGCGACTAAAAGGGGAGGGAGCGGAGGGCTGGAAATCCTCACCTCTCGTTTTTCTAATTTTCCATAAGAAGGAACAGAGAACTGGGCCAGGTGAGGGTATTTCCTCAAAGGCCCAGTCCTCTGTTCTTAACGCTACCTCGCTAATGCGGGAAATGGCGAATAGTTTGAAAGAAAGATATACACATATATATGTATATATATATATATATATATATATATATATATATATATATATATATATATATATATATATATATATATATATATATATATATATATTTTTTTTTTTTTTTCTTTTTTTTTATACTTTGTCGCTGTCTCCCGCGTTTGCGAGGTAGCGCAAGGAAACAGACGAAAGAAATGCCCCCCCCCCCATACACATGTACATACACACGTCCACACACGCAAATATACATACCTACACAGCTTTCCATGGTTTACCCCAGACGCTTCACATGCCTTGATTCAATCCACTGACAGCACGTCAACCCCGGTATACCACATCGATCCAATTCACTCTATTCCTTGCCCTCCTTTCACCCTCCTGCATGTTCAGGCCCCGATCACACAAAATCCTTTTCACTCCATCTTTCCACCTCCAATTTGGTGTCCCTCTTCTCCTCGTTCCCTCCACCTCCGACACATATATCCTCTTGGTCAATCTTTCCTCACTCATTCTCTCCATGTGCCCAAACCATTTCAAAACACCCTCTTCTGCTCTCTCAACCACGCTCTTTTTATTTCCACACATCTCTCTTACCCTTACGTTACTTAATCGATCAAACCACCTCACACCACACATTGTCCTCAAACATCTCATTTCCAGCACATCCATCCTCCTGCGCACAACTCTATCCATAGCCCACGCCTCGCAACCATACAACATTGTTGGAACCACTATTCCTTCAAACATACCCATTTTTGCTTTCCGAGAAAATGTTCTCGACTTCCACACATTTTTCAAGGCTCCCAAAATTTTAGCCCCCTCCCCCACCCTATGATCCACTTCCGCTTCCATGGTTCCATCCGCTGCCAGATCCACTCCCAGATATCTAAAACACTTCACTTCCTCCAGTTTTTCTCCATTCAAACTCACCTCCCAATTGACTTGACCCTCAACCCTACTGTACCGAATAACCTTGCTCTTATTCACATTTACTCTTAACTTTCTTCTTTCACACACTTTAACAAACTCAGTCACGAGCTTCTGCAGTTTCTCACATAAATCAGCCACCATATATATATATATATATATATATATATATATATATATATATATATATATATATATATATATATATATATATATATATATACATATTTATTTATTTATTTTGCTTTGTCGCTGTCTCCCGCGTTAGCGAGGTAGCGCAAGTAAACAGACGAAAGAAATGTCCCAACCCACAACCATACACATGTATATACATACACGTCCACACACGCAAATATACATACCTACACTGCTTTCCATGGTTTACCCCAGACGCTTCACATGCCCTGATTCAATCCACTGACAGCACGTCAACCCCGGTATGCCACATCGATCCAATTCACTCTATTCCTTGCCCTCCTTTCACCCTCCTGCATGTTCAGGCCCCGATCACACAAAATCTTTTTCACTCCATCTTTCCACCTCCAATTTGGTCTCCCACTTCTCGTTCCCTCCACCTCCGACACATATATCCTCTTGGTCAATCTTTCCTCACTCATTCTCTCCATGTGCCCAAACCATTTCAAAACACCCTCTTTTGCTCTCTCAACCACGCTTTTTTTTATTTCCACACATTTCTCTTAACCTTACATTACGTACTCGATCAAACCACCTCACACCACCCATTGTCCTCAAACTTCTCATTTCCAGCACATCCACCCTCCTGCGCACAACTCTATTCATAGCCCACGCCTCGCAACCATACAACATTGTTGGAACCATAATTCCTTCAAACATACCCATTTTTGCTTTCCTAGATAGTGTTCTCGACTTCCACACATTCTTCAAGGCTCCCAGGATTTTCGCTCCCTCCCCCACCCTATGATTCACTTTCGCTTCCATGGTTCCATCCACTGTCAGATTCACTCCCAGATATCTAAAACACTTTACTTCCTCCAGTTTTTCTCCATTCAATCTTACCTCCCAATTGACTTGACCCTCAACCCTACTGTACCTAAAGACCTTGTTCTTATTCACATTTACTCATAACTTTCTTCTTTCACAAACTTTACCAAACTCAGTCACCAGCTTCTGCAGTTTCTCACATGAATCAGCCACCAGCTCTGTATCATCAGTGAACAACAACTGACTCACTTCCCAAGCTCTCTCATCCACAACAGACTTCATAATTGCCCCTCTTTCCAAAAATCTTGCATTCACCTCCCTAACTATCCCATCCATAAACAAATTAAACAACCATGTAGACATCACAAACCCCTGCCGCAAACCTATATTCACTGAGAACCAATCACTTTCCTCTCTTCCCACACGTACACATACCTTACATTATCGATAAAAACTTTTCACTGTTTCTAACAACTTGCCTCCCACACCATATATTCTTAATACCTTCCACAGAGCATCTCTATCAACTCTATCATATGCCTTCTCCAGTTCCATAAATGATGTATACAAATCCATTTGCTTTTCTAAGTATTTCTCACATACATACTTCAAAGCAAACACCTGATCCACACATCCTCTACCACTTCTGAAACCTCACTAGTCTTCCCCAATCTGATGCTATGTACATGCCTTCACCCTCTCAATCAATACCCTCCCATATAATTTACCAGGAATACTCAACAAACTTATACCTCTGAAATTTGAGCACTCACTTTTATCCCCTTTGCCTTTGTACAATGGCACTATTCACGCATTCCGCCAATCCTCAGGCACCTCACCCTGAGTCATACATACATTAAATAACCTTACTAAGCAGTCAACAATACAGTCACCAAGTTTTTTAATAGATTCCATTGCAATACCATCCAAAC
Source organism: Panulirus ornatus (assembly GCF_036320965.1). Classification (NCBI taxonomy): domain Eukaryota; kingdom Metazoa; phylum Arthropoda; class Malacostraca; order Decapoda; family Palinuridae; genus Panulirus; species Panulirus ornatus. Next base: position 41,540,129 of record NC_092225.1, on the reverse strand, counting down.
CTGCTGCCTTGCCGGCTTTGATCTTCCGCAAAACTTTTACTACCTCTTCTCTGTTTACCAAATCATTTTCCCTAACCCTCTCACTTTGCACACCACCTCAACCAAAACACCCTATATCTGCGACTCTATCAACAAACACATTCAACAAACCCTCAAAATACTCACTCCATATCCTTCTCACATCACACTACTTGTTATCACCTCCCCATTAGCGGCCTTCACTTAAGTTCCCATTTGCTCCCTTGTCTTAGGCACTTTATTTACCTCCCTCCAGAACATCTTTTTATTTTCCCTAAAATTTAATGATACTCTCTCACCCCAACTCTCATTTGCCCTCTTTTTCACCTCTTGCACCTTTCTCTTGACCTCCTGTCTCTTTCTTTTATACATCTCCCACTCAATTGCATTTTTTCTCTGGAAAAATCGTCGAAATGCCTCACTCTTCTCTTTCACTAATAATCTTAGTTCTTCATCCCACCACTCACTACCCTTTCTAATCAACCCACCTCCCACGCTTCTCATGCCACAAGCATCTTTTGCGCACTCCATCACTGATTCCCTAAATACATCCCATTCCCCCCTCACACCCCTTACTTCCATTGTTCTCACCTTTTTCCTTTCTGTACTCGGTCTCTCCTGGTACTTACTCACACAATTCTCCTTCCTAAGCTCACTTACTCTCAACACCCTCTTCAACCCAACATTCACTCTTCTTTTCTGAAAACCCATACAAATCTTCACCTTACCCTCCACAAGATAATGATCAGACATCCCTCCAGTTGCACCTCTCAGCACCTTAACATCCAAAAGTCTCTCTTTCGCACGCGTGTCAACTAACACGTAATCCAATAACGCTCTCTGACCATATCTCCTACTTACATACGTATACTTATGTATATCTCGCTTTTTAAACTAGGTATTCCCAATCACCAGTCCTTTTTCGGCACATAAATCTACAAGCTCTTCACCATTTCCATTTACAACACTGAACACCCCATGTATACCAATTATTCCCTCAACTGCCAATTACTCACCTTTGCATTCAAATCACCCATCACTATAACCCGGTCTTCTGCATCAAAACCACTAACACACTCATTCAGCTGCTCCCAAAACACTTGCCTCTCGTGATCTTTCTTCTCATGCCCAGGCGCATATGCACCAATAATCACACATCTCTATTCATCAACTTTCAGTTTTACCCATATTAATCGAGAATTTACTTTCTTACATTCTATCATATACTCCCACAACTCCTGTTTCAAGAGTACTGCTACTCCTTCCCTTGCTCTTGTCCTCTCACTAACCCCTGACTTTACTCCGAAGACATTCCCAAACCTCTATTCCCCTTTACCCTTGAGCATTGTTTCACTCATTGCCAAAATATCTATGTTCCTTTCCTCAAACATACTACCTATCTCTCCTTTTTTCACATCTTGGTTACATCCACACACATTTAGACACCCCAATCTGAGTGCACGAGGAGGATGAGCACTCCCCGCGTGACTCCTTCTGTTTACCATTTTTAGAAAGTTAAAATACAAGGAGGGGAGGACTTCTGGCCCCCCCGCTCCCGTCCCCTCTAGTCGCCCTCTAAGACACGTGAGGAATGCGTGGGAAGTATTCTGTCACCCCTATCCCCAGGGATAATATATATATATATACATATATATATATATATATATATATATATATATATATATATATATATATATATATATATATATATATATATATATATATATATATATATATATATATATATATATATATATATATATATATATATATATATATATATATATATATATATATATATATATATATATATATATATATATATATATATATATTTTTTTTTTTTTTTTTTATACTTTGTCGCTGTCTCCCGCGTTTGCGAGGTAGCGCAAGGAAACAGACGAAAGAAATGGCCCAACCCCCCCCCCCCCCATACACATGCACATACACACATCCAGACACGCAAATATACATACCTACACAGCTTTCCATGGTTTACCCCAGACGCTTCACATGCCTTGCTTCAATCCACTGACAGCACGTCAACCCCTGTATACCACATGACTCCAATTCACTCTATTTCTTGCCCTCCTTTCACCCTCCTGCATGTTCAGGCCCCGATCACACAAAATCTTTTTCACTCCATCTTTCCACCTCCAATTTGGTCTCCCTCTTCTCCTCGTTCCCTCCACCTCCGACACATATATCCTCTTGGTCAATCTCTCCTCACTCATTCTCTCCATGTGCCCAAACCATTTCAAAACACCCTCTTCTGCTCTCTCGACCACGCTCTTTTTATTTCCACACATCTCTCTTACCCTTACGTTACTTACTCGATCAAACCACCTCACACCACACATTGTCCTCAAACATCTCATTTCCAGCACATCCATCCTCCTGCGCACATCTCTATCCATAGCCCACGCCTCGCAACCATACAGCATTGTTGGAACCACTATTCCCTCAAACATACCCATTTTTGCTTTCCGAGATAATGTTCTCGACTTCCACACATTTTTCAAGGCTCCCAAAATTTTCGCCCCCTCCCCCACCCTATGATCCTATGATCCTATGATATTTATATATATATATATATATATATATATATATATATATATATATATATATATATATATATATATATATATATGTATATATATATATATATATATATATATATATATATATATATATATATATATATATATATATATATATATATATATATATATATATATATATATATATATATATATATATACATATACGAAAAATGGAAGAAATAATTTAGAAAATTGAAACTTCTAGCTTGAAATGAAATGAAAAATGAATGTCACATAATGGTTCAACCTCTGGCTATGGAAAAGGGAAATGTATAATTTATTTACACAAACGTCAATAGTAGTTTTAATCAATTTAACCACTGTATCATACTGCCTGGTCCACTTCTCTTATTTATGTAACTTGAATATTGACTTATACATACATATACATACATACATATATATATATATATATATATATATATATATATATATATATATATATATATATATATATATATATGTATATACATATATATATATATATATATATATATATATATATATATATATATATATATATATATATATATATATATATATATATATATATATATGTATATATATATATATATATATATATATATATATACATATATATATATATATATATATATATATATATATATATATATATATATATATATATATATATATATATATATATATATATATATATATATATATATATTTTAAGTATCTTAAAAGGCATCATATTTTTATGTACACATTTGTATTGTATATGAAAGATTCATGTTTCATTTTTTCATTCATTTCAAGCTAGAAGTTTCAGTTTTCTAAATTGTTTCTTACATTTTTCATATGTATATATATGTATGTGTGTGTGTGTGTATATGTGCGTATGTATGTGTATGTGTGTGTGTGTATATGTATATATATATTTATATTATCCCTGGGGATAGGGGTGAAAGAATACTTCCCACGTATTCCTCGCGTGTCGTAGAAAGCGACTAGAGGGGTTATAGTGATGGGTGATTTGAATGCAAAGGTGAGTAATGTGGCAGTTGAGGGAATAATTGGTATACATGGGGTGTTCAGTGTTGTAAATGGAAATGGTGAAGAGCTTGTAGATTTATGTGCTGAAAAAGGACTGATGATTGGGAATACCTAGTTTAAAAAGCGAGATATACATAAATATACTTATGTAAGTAGGAGAGATGGCCAGAGAGCGTTATTGGATTGCGTGTTAATTGACAGGCGTCCGAAAGAGAGACTTTTGGATGTTAATGTGCTGAGAGGTGCAACTGGAGGGATGTCTGATCATTATCTTGTGGAGGCTAAGGTGAAGATTTGTATGGGTTTTCAGAAAAGAAGAGTGAATGTTGGGTTGAAGAGGGTGGTGAGAGTAAGTGAGCTTAGATAGGAGACCTGTGTGAGGAAGTACCAGGAGAGACTGAGTACAGAATGGAAAAAGGTGAGAACAATGGAAGTAAGGGGAGTGGGGGAGGAATGGGATGTATTTAGGGAATCAGTGATGGATTGCGCAAAAGATGCTTGTGGCATGAGAAGAGTGGGAGGTGGGTTGATTAGAAAGGGTAGTGAGTGGTGGGATGAAGAAGTAAGAGTATTAGTGAAAGAGAAGAGAGAGGCATTTGGACGATTTTTGCAGGGAAAAAATGCAATTGAGTGGGAGATGTATAAAAGAAAGAGACAGGAGGTCAAGAGAAAGGTGCAAGAGGTGAAAAAAAGGGCAAATGAGAGTTGGGGTGAGAGAGTATCATTAAATTTTAGGGAGAATAAAAAGAAGTTCTGAAAGGAGGTAAATAAAGTGCGTAAGACAAGGGAGCAAAGGGAACTTCAGTGAAGGGCGCAAATGGGGAGGTGATAACAAGTAGTGTGATGTGAGAAGGAGATGGAGTGAGTATTTTGAAGGTTTGTTGAATGTTTTTGATGATAGAGTGGCAGATATAGGGTGTTTTGGTTGAGGTGGTGTGCAAAGTGAGAGGGTTAGGGAAAATGATTTGGTAAACAGAGAAGAGGTAGTGAAAGCTTTGCGGAAGATGAAAGCCGGCAAGGCAGCAGGTTTGGATGGTATTGCAGTGGAATTTATTAAAAAAGGGGGTGACTGTATTGTTGAGTGGTTGGTAAGGTTATTTAATGTATGTATGACTCATGGAGAGGTGCCTGAGGATTGGCGGAATGCGTGCATAGTGCCATTGTACAAAGGCAAAGGGGATAAGAGTGAGTGTTCAAATTACAGAGGTATAAGTTTGTTGAGTATTCCTGGTAAATTACATGGGAGGGTGTTGATTGAGAGGGTGAAGGCATGTACAGAGCATCAGATTGGGGAAGAGCAGTTTGGTTTCAGAAGTGGTAGAGGATGTGTGGATCAGGTGTTTGCTTTGAAGAATGTATGTGAGAAATTCTTAGAAAAGCAAATGGATTTGTATGTAGCATTTATGGATCTGGAGAAGGCATATGATAGAGTTGATAGAGATGCTCTGTGGAAGGTATTAAGAATATATAGTGTGGGAGGAAAGTTGTTAGAAGCAGTGAAAAGTTTTTATCGAGTATGTAAGGCATGTGTACGTGTAGGAAGAGAGGAAAGTGATTGGTTCTCAGTGAATGTAGGTTTGCGGCAGGGATGTGTTATGTCTCCATGGTTGTTTAATTTGTTTATGGATGGGGTTGTTAGGGAGGTAAATGCAAGAGTTTTGGAAAGAGGGGCAAGTATGAAGTCTGTTGGGGATGAGAGAGCTTGGGAAGTGAGTCAGTTGTTGTTCGCTGATGATACAGCGCTGGTGGCTGATTCATGTGAGAAACTGCAGAAGCTGGTGACTGAGTTTGGTAAAGTGTGTGAAAGAAGAAAGTTAAGAGTAAATGTGAATAAGAGCAAGGTTATTAGGTACAGTAGGGTTGAGGGTCAAGTCAATTGGGAGGTGAGTTTGAATGGAGAAAAACTGGAGGAATTGAAGTGTTTTAGATATCTGGGAGTGGATCTGGCAGCGGATGGAACCATAGAAGCGGAAGTGGATCATAGGGTGGGGGAGGGGGCGAAAATTCTGGGGGCCTTGAAGAATGTTTGGAAATCGAGAACATTATCTCGGAAAGCAAAAAAGGGTATGTTTGAAGGAATAGTGGTTCCAACAATGTTGTATAGTTGCGACTCGTGGGCTATGGATAGAGTTGTGCGTAGGAGGATGGATGTGCTGGAAATGAGATGTTTGAGGACAATATGTGGTGTGAGGTGGTTTGATCGAGTGAGTAACGTAAGGGTAAGAGAGATGTGTGGAAATAAAAAGAGCGTGGTTGAGAGAGCAGAAGAGGGTGTTTTGAAACGGTTTGGTCACATGGAGATAATGAGTGAGGAAAGATTGACCAAGAGGTGGTGGAGGTGGAGGTAACGAGGAGAAGAGGGAGACCAAATTGGAGGTGGAAAGATGGAGTGAAAAAGATATTGTGTGATCGGGGCCTGAACATGCAGGAGGGTGAAAGGACGGCAAAGAATAGAGTGAATTGGAGCGATGTGGTATACCGGGGTTGACGTGCTGTTAGTGGATTGAATCAAGGCATGTGTATGGGGGTGGGTTATGCCATTTCTTTCGTCTGTTTCCTTGCGCTACCTCGCAAACGCGGGAGACAGCGACAAAGCAAAAAAAAAAAAAAAAAAAAAAAAAAATATATATATATATATATATATATATATATATATATATATATATATATATATATATATATATATATATATATATATATATATATATATATATATATATATATATATATATATATATATATATATATATATATATATATATATGTAGGTTTGCGGCAGGGGTGTGTGATGTCTCCATGGTTGTTTAATTTGTTTACTGATGGGGTTGTTAGGGAGGTAAATGCAAGAGTTTTGGAAAGATGGGCAAGTATGAAGTCTGTTGGGGATGAGAGAGCTTGGGAAGTGAGTCAGTTGTTGTTCAATGATGATACAGCGCTGGTGGCTGATTCATGTGAGAAACTGCAGAAGCTGGTGACTGAGTTTGGTAAAGTGTGTGAAAGAAGAAAGTTAAGAGTAAATGTGAATAAGAGCAAGGTTATTAGGTACAGTAGGGTTGAGGGTCAAGTCAATTGGGAGGTAAGTTTGAATGGAGAAAAACTGGAGGAACTAAAGTGTTTTAGATATCTGGGAGTGGATCTGGCAGCGGATGGAACCATGGAAGCGGAAGTGGATCATAGGGTGGGGGAGGGCCCGAAAATCCTGGGAGCCTTGAAGAATGTGTGGAAGTCGAGAACATTATCTCGGAAAGCAAAAATGAGTATGTTTGAAGGAATAGTGGTTCGAACAATGTTGTATGGTTGCGAGGCGTGGGCTATGGATAGAGTTGTTCGCAGCAGTATGGATGTGCTGGAAATGAGATGTTTGAGGACAATGTGTGGTGTGAGGTGGTTTGATCGAGTAAGTAACGTAAGGGTAAGAGAGATGTGTGGAAATAAAAAGAGCGTGGTTGAGAGAGCAGAAGAGGGTGTTTTGAAATGGTTTGGGCACATGGAGAGAATGAGTGAGGAAAGATTGACCAAGAGGATATATGTGTCGGAGGTGGTGGGAACGAGGAGAAGTGGGAGACCAAATTGGAGGTGGAAAGATGGAATGAAAAAGATATTGTGTGATTGGGTCCTGAACATGCAGGGGGGGGGGGGGGGGGTGAAAGGAGGGCAAGGAATAGAGTGAATTGGATCGATGTGGTATACCGGGGTTGACGTGCTGTCAGTGGGTTGAATCAGGGCATGTGCAGCGTCTGGGGCAAACCATGGAAAGCTGTGTAGGTATGCATATTTGCGTGTGTGGACTTATGTATATACATGTGTATGGGGGCGGTTTGGGCCATTTCTTTCGTCTGTTTCCTTGCGCTACCTCGCAAACGCGGGAGACAGCGACAAAGCAAAATGAAAAAAAAAATATATATTTATATATATATATATGTATATATATATATATATACATATATATATATATATATATATATATATATATATATATATATATATATATATATATATATATATATATATATATATATATATATATATACATATATATATATGTTGGAAAGGATCACAATTTTGCGCGTGATCAAGATATTCCTATCAGTCCACGGGGAAAATGAAACCCGAAAAGTTCCCAAGTGCACTTTCGTATAACAATCACATCATCAGGGGAGACACAAGCGAGAAATATAACAGTCAGTTGATATGCATGGAAGAGACCAGGCTAGGACGCCATTTGGTAAACATGTATATTGTCCAAAGCTTACAACGAGCGTTCATAAACTTATCATTTTACAAATCTTATCAACAATAAAGTTATCTAATTTGTACAGACCATCACTAATATTAAGATTATAATTCTTTGCGTATTTAATAATAGAAGATTCAGTGATATTTCTCTTGGTAATAGCGTTAGAATTAACAACTGAGATGGCTCCAGTCAATACAATGACCATAGTTTTCAACATGATTAAACAAGTCATTTGATTCTTGTCCCGTTCTTATACTATATTTAATTTGCTTAAGTCTAACAAAAAGATCATTACCAGTCTCACCAACATAAAATTTATCACAGTTTCCACAAGCAACTTTATAGATGCAACAAAGAGAATTTTCTGGTGAATGCCTGATTAAGGTATTCTTTATAATATCATTGTTGCTAAAGGCAGCATTTACATTAAAGCATTTAAGCAACATGGGAAGCAAAGTGAAATTATTATTAAAAGGGAGAACTAATAGATTCTTGGTGTTAATGGGAGGTTTGGGCTCAATTGTATAAAGTGATTTCTTTGCTAACTTATGTGATTTATCAATGAAAGATCTTGGGTTCTTTAACTTAGATCCAATAGAACATATCTTCTCAAACTCATCATCAATAAACTCTGGACTGCAAATACGTATTACCCTTAGGAACATAGATTGAAATGATGACAATTTAACTCTGTCATGTTGAGATAAGTAACAATGGATATATGAGCATACATTGGTGAGTTTTCTGTATGTGCTAAACTTAAACTTGTTTCCTTGTCTATGGATCATGCAATCTAAAAATGGTAACATACCATTACTTTCATTTTCTACAGTAAATTTGATGGAAGGTACTAAATTGTTAAGTAAAGGGAGAAATATTTGTAAATTTTCATTTGTTGGCCAAACACAAAGAACATCATCTACATACCTAAACCAAATTGCATTAGAAGGTTAGATATCCTTTAGTAGTTTTGTTTCAAAAGATTCCATATAAAGATTACTTAGTACAGGTGAAAGAGGGTTACCCATTGTCATACCAAATTTTTTAGCATAATAATCTCCATTAAATTGAAATACACAATCTTTTATACACAATTTTATCAGTTCAATGAAATTAGACTTTGAAACAGGTAAATGAATATCATCCAAGACATCAAATAAATATTCTAAAAGGTCATCAACTGGAACTTTCGTGAAACGTGAGGAAACATCAAAGCTAACTAGTTTGAAATCAAAATTAATATTGATATTGTTTAGCTTGTTGACTAAATCTACATTGTTCATGATATTAGAATTTCATACATTACCAACTAAAGGGAATAAAAAGGAAACTAACCGTTTTGATAATTTATATAAAGTATCAAAATAGGTAGCGTTAAGAACAGAGGAGTGGGCCTTTTGAGGGAATATCCTCACATGACACCCTTCTCTGTTCCTTCTTTTTGGAAAAAAAAAGAAAAAAAAAATTAGAGGGGCGGATTTCCAGCCCTCGCTACGTGCCCTTTTAGTCGCCTTCTACGACACACCGGGAATACGTGGGAAATGTTGTTTCTCACCTATCCCCTACATATATATATATATATATATATATATATATATATATATATATATATATATATATATATATATATTTATCCTGGGGATAGGGGAGAAAGAATACTTCCCACGTATTCCTTGCGTGTCGTAGAAGGCGACTAAAAGGGAAGGGAGCGGGGGGCTGGAAATCCTCCCCTCTCATTTTTTTTTTTAATTTTTCAAAAGAAGGAACAGAGAAGGGGCCACGTGAGGATATTCTCTCAAAGGCCCAGTCCTCTGTTCTTGACGCTACCTCGCTAATGCGGGAAATGGCGAATAGTATAAAAGAAAAAGATATATATATATATATATATATATATATATATATATATATATATATATATATATATATATATATATATATATATATATTTTTTTTTTTTTTATTCGAATTTGCTTTGTCGCTGTATCCCGCGTTAGCAAGGTAGCGCAAGGAAACAGACGAAAGAATGGCCAAACCCACCCACATACACAGGTATATACATACACGTTCACACACGCAAATATACATACCTTTACATCTCAATGTATACATATATATACACACACAGATATATACATATATACACATGTACATAATTCATACTGTCTCCCTTTATTTATTCCCATCGCCACCTCGCCACACATGGAATAACAACCCCCTCCCCCCTCATGTGCGCCAGGTAGCGCTAGGAAGAGACAACAAAGTCCCCATTTGTTCACACTCAGTCTCTAGCTGTCATTTAATAATGCACCGAAACCACATCTCCCTTTCCACATCCAGGCCCCAAAAAACTTTCCATGGTTTACCCCAGACGATTCATATGCCCTGGTTCGATACATTGACAGCACTTCGAACCCGGTGTACCACATCGTTCCAATTCACTCTATTCCTTGCACGCCTTCCACCCTCATGCATGTTAAGGCCCCGATCACTTAAAATCTTTTTCACTCCATCTTTCCACCTCCGATTTGGTCCCCCACTTCTCCTCGTTCCCTCCACCTCTGACACATATATCCTCTTGGTCAATCTTTCCTCATTCATTCTCTCAATGTGACCAAACCATTTCAAAACACCCTCTTCTGTTCTCTCAACCACACTCTTTTTATTTTCACACATCTCTCTTACCCGTACATCACTTACTCGATCAAACCACCTCACACCACATATTGTCCTCAATTATCTCATTACCAGGACATCCATCCTCATGCGCACAACTCTATCCATAGCCCACGCCCTGCAACCATACAACATTGTTGGAAACAATATTCCTTCAAACATACCCACTTTTGCTTTCCGAAATAATGTTCTCGACTTCCAAGCATTCTTCAAGGCTCCCAGAATTTTCGCCCCCTCCCACACCCTATGATCCCATTCCGCTTCCATGGTTCCATCCGCTGCCAGATCCACTCCCATATATCTAAAACACTTTATTTCCTCCAGTTTTTCTCCATTCACACTTACCTCCCAATTGACTTGACCCTCAACCCTACTGTACCTAGTTACCTTGCTCTTGTTCACATTTACTCTCAACTGTCTTCTTTCACACACTTTACCAAACTCAGTCACCAGCTTCTGCAGTGTCTCACATGAATCAGCCACCAGCGCTGTATCATCAGCGAACAACAACTGACTCACTTCCCAAGCTCTCTCATCCACAGCAAACTGCATACTTGCCCCTCTTTCCAAAACTCTTTCAATCACCTCCCTAAGAAGCACATCCATAAACAAATTAAACAACCATGGACACATCACACACCCCTGCCGCAAATCTACATTCACAGAGAACCAATCACTTTCCTCTCTTTCTACACGTACACATGCCTTACATCCTCGATAAAAACTTTTCACTCTTTCCAACAGCTTGCCTCCCGCACCATATATTCTTAATACTTTCCACAGAGCATCTCTATCAACTCTATCATATGCCTTCTCCAGATCCATAAATGTCACATACAAATCCATTTGCTTTTCTAAGTATTTCTTACATATATTCGTCAAAGGAAACACCTGATCTACACATCCTCTACCACTTCTGAAACCATACCATACCATATCTATCTATCTATATATATATATATATATATATATATATATATATATATATATATATATATATATATATATATATATATATATATATATATATATCCCTGGGGATAGGGGAGAAAGAATACTTCCCACGTATTCCCTGCGTGTCGTAGAAGGCGACTAAAAGGGGAGGGAGCGGGTGGCTGGAAATCCTCCCCTCTCGTTTTTTTTTTTTTAATTTTCCAAAAGAAGGAACATAGAAGGGGGCCAGGTGAGGATTTTCCCTTTAAGGCCCAGTCCTCTGTTCTTAACGCTACCTCGCAAATGCGGGAAATGGCGAATCGTATAAAAAAAAAAAATATATATATATATATATATATATATATATATATATATATATATATATATATATATATATATACTTTCCGAGAAAATGTTCTCGACTTCCACACATTCTTCAAGGCTCTCAGGATTTTCGCCCCCTCCCCCACCCTATGATTCATTTCCGCTTCCATGGTTCCATCCGCTGCCAGATCCACTCCCAGATATCTAAAACACTTTACTTCCTCCAGTTTTTCTCCATTCAAAATAACCTCCCAATTGACTTGACCCTCAACCCTAATGTACGTAATAACCTTGCTCTTATTCACATTTACTCTTAACTTTCTTCTTTCACACACTTTACCAAACTCAGTCACCAGCTGCTGCAGTTTCTCGCATGAATCAGCCACCAGCGCTCTATCATCAGCGAACAACAACTGACTCACTTCCCAAGCTCTCTTATCCACAACAGACTTCATACTTGCCCCTCTTTCCAAAACTCTTCCATTCACCTCCCTAACAACCCCATCCATAAACAAATTAAACAACCATGGAGACATCACACTTCTTCGCCGCAAACCTACATTCACTGAGAACCAATCACTTTCCTCTCTTCCTACACTTACACATGCCTTACATCCTCGATAAAAACTTTTCACTGCTTCTAACAACTTGCCTCCCACACCATATGTTTAGATATCTTGGAGCGGATCTTCCAGCGGATGGAACCATGGAAGCGGAAGTGAATCATAGGGTGGGGATGGGGGTGAAAATCCTGGGAGCCTTGAAGAAAGTGGGGAAGTCGAGAACATTATCTCGGAAAGCAAAAATGGGTATGTTTGAAGGAATAGTGGTTCCAACAATGTTGTATGGTTGCGAGGCGTGGGCTATGGATAGAGTTCTGCGCAGGAGGGTCAATGTGCTGGAAATGAGATGTTTGAGGATAATGTGTGGTGTGAGGTGGTTTGATCGAGTAAGTAATGTAAGGGTAAGAGAGATGTGTGGAAATAAAAAGAGCATGGTTGAGAGAGCAGAAGAGGGTGTTTTGAAATGGTTTGGGCACATGGAGAGAATGAGTGAGGAAAGATTGACCATGAGGATATATGTGTTGGAGGTGGAGGGAACGAGGAGAAGTGGGACACCAAATTGGAGGTGGAAAGATGGAGTGAAAAAGATTTTGAGTGATCGGGGCCTCAACATACAGGAGGGTGAAAGGCGGGCAAGGAATAGAGTGAATTGGATCGATGAGGTATACCGGGGTTGACGTGCTGTCAAGGGATTGAATCAGGGCATGTGAAGCGTCTGGGGTAAACCATGGAAAGTTGTGTGGGGCCTGGATGTGGAATGGGAGCTGTGGTTTCGGGCATTATTGCCTGACAGCTAGAGATTGAGTGTGAACGAATTGGGCCTTTGTTGTCTTTTCCTAGCGCTACCTCGAACACATGAGGGGGGAGGGGGATGGTGTTCTATGTGTGGCGAGGATGCGATGGGAATGAATAAAGGCAGACAGTGTGAATTGTGTGCATGGGTATATATGTATGTGTCCGTGTGTGTATATATATGTGTACATGAGATGTATGTATGTACATGAGATGTATGTATGTACATGAGATGTATGTATATTTGCGTGTGTGGACGTGTTTTATATACATGTGTATGGAGGTGGGTTGGGTCATTTCTTTCGTCTGTTTCCTTGCGCTATCTCGCAAACGCGGGAGACAGCGACAAAGCAAAATAATAATAATAATAATAATGATATATATGTATATATATATATATATATATATATATATATATATATATATATATATATATATATATATATAGATGAATCAAAGTTTAATGCTTACTGTAGGTACAACATTAACAGAACATGTAGTTGCGAGTTGACGTTAAAAAATGACTTTGTCTGAATCATCATGGCACGGGAGAACCGGCATGTGACCTGTAAAACCATCGATGACTTTCCTCACCATCCCTTCATGGATTCTCAGGTCTGGAGAGTACACATAAGCAATCAGTATAAGAGCAGATAAAAAAGAACTTATCCCTTGGGATAGGAGACAAAGAATACTTCCCAAGCATTCCTCATGTGTCGTAGAAGGCGACTATAGGGGACGGGAGCGGGGGTCCAGAAACCCTCCCCTCCTTGTATTTTGACTTTCTGAAAGGGGAAACTGTAGAAGGAGTCACGCGGGGAATTTTCATCCTCCTCGAAGGCTCAGACTGGGGTGTCTAAATGTGTGTGGATATATCCAAGATGACAAAAAATGAGAAATAGGTAGTATGTTTGAGGAAAGGAACCTGGATGTTTTGGCTCTGAGTGAAACAAAACTCAACGGTAAAGAAGAAGAGTGGTATGTGAATGTCTTGGGAGTAAAGTCAGGGGTTAGTGAGAGGACAAGATCAAGGGAAGGAGTAGAAGAACTACTCCTGAAACAGGATATGTGGGAGTATGTGATAGAGTGTAAGAAAGTAAATTCTAGATTGATATGGGTAAAAGTGAAAGTTAATTGAAAGAGATGGGTGATTATTGGTGCATATGCACCTGGGCATGAGAAGAAAGATCATGAGAGGCAAGTGTTTTAGGAGCACCTGAATGAGTGTGTTAGTGGTTTTGATGCTGAAGACCGGGTTATAGTGATGGTTGATTTGAATGCAAAGGTGAGTAATGTGGCAGTTGAGGGAATAATTGGTATACATGGGGTGTTCAGTGTTGTAAATGGAAATGGTGAAGAGCTTGTAGATTTATGTACTGAAAAAGGACTGGTGATTGGGAATACCTGGTTTAAAAAGCGAGATATACATAAGTATAAGTATATAAGTAGGAGAGATAGCCAGAGAGCGTTATTGGATTACATGTTAATTGACATGCGCGCGAAAGAGAGACTTTTGGATGTTAATGTGTTGAGAGGTGCAACTGGAGGGATGTCTGATCATTATCTTGTGGAGGCTAAGGTGAAGATTTGTATGGGTTTTCAGAAAAGAAGAGTTAATGTTGGGGTGAAGAGGGTGGTAAGAGTAAGTGAGCTTGGGAAGGAGACTTGTGTGAGGAAGTACCAGGAGAGACTGAGTACAGAATGGAAAAAAGTGGGAAAAATGGAAGTAAGGGGAGTTAGGAAGGAATGGGAAGTATTTAGGGAATCAGTGATGGAATGCGCTAAAGATGTTTGTGGCATGAGAAGCGTGGGAGGTGGGTTGATTAGAAAAGGTAGTGAGTGGTGGGATGAATAGGTAAGATTATTAGTGAAAGAGAAGAGAGAGGCATTTGGACGATTTTTGCAGGGAAAAAATGCAATTGAGTGGGAGATGTATAAAAGAAAGAAACAGGAGGTCAAGAGAAAGGTGCAAGAGGTGAAAAAGAGGGCAAATGAGAGTTGGGGTGAGAGAGTATCATTAAATTTTAGGGAGAATAAAAAGATGTTCTGGAAGGAGGTAAATAAAGTGCGTAAGACAAGGGAGCAAATGGGAACTTCAGTGAAGGGCGCTAATGGGGAGGTGATGATAAGTAGTGGTGATGTGAGAAGGAGATGGAGTGAGTATTTTGAAGGTTTGTTGAATGTGTTTGATGATAGAGTGGCAGATATCGGGTGTTTTGGTCGAGGTTGTGTTCAAAGTGAGAAGGTTAGGGAAAATGATTTGGCAAACAGAGAAGAGGTAGTAAAAGCTTTGCGAAAGATGTAAGCCGGGAAGGCAGCAGGTTTGGATGGTATTGCAGTGGAATCTATTAAAAAAGGGGTGACTGTATTGTTGACTGGTTGGTAAGGTTATTTATGCATGTATGACTCATTGTGAGGTGCCTGAGGATTGGCGGAATGCTTGCATAGTGCCATTGTACAAAGGCAAAGGGGATAAGAGTGAGTGCTCAAATTGCAGAGGTATAAGTTTATTGGGTATTCCTGGTAAATTATATGGTAGGGTATGGATTGAGAGGTTGAAGGCATGTACAGAGCATCAGATTGGGGAAGAGCAGTGTGGTTTCAGAAGTGGGAGAGGATGTGTGGATCAGGGGTTTGCATTTAAGAATGTATGTGAGAAATACTTAGAAAAGCAAATGGATTTGTATGTAGCATTTATGGATCTGGAGAAGGCATATGATAGAGTTGATAGAGATGCCCTGTGGAAGGTATTAAGAATATATGGAGTGGGAGGCAAGTGGTTAGAAGCAGTGAAAAGTTTTAATCGAGGATGTAAGGCATGTGTACGTGTAGGAAGAGAGGAAAGTGATTGATTCTCAGTGAATGTAGGTTTGTGTCAGGGGTGTTTGATGTCTCCATGGTTCTTCAATTTGTTTATGGATGGGGTTGTTAGGGAGGTGAATTCAAGAGTTTTGGAAAGAGGGGCAAGTATTAAGTCTGTTGTGGATGCGAGAGCTTGGGAAGTGAGTCAGTTGTTGTTCGCTGATGATACAGCGCTGGTGGCTGATTCATGTGAGAAACTGCAGAAGCTGGTAACTGAGTTTAGTAAAGTGTGTGAAAGAAGAAAGTTAAGAGTAAATGTGAATAAGAGCAAGGTTATTAGGTACAGTAGGGTTGAGGGTCAAGTCAATTGGGAGGTAAGTTTGAATGGAGAAAAACTGGACGAAGTAAAGTGTTTTAGATATCTGGGAGTGGATCTGGCAGCGGATGGAACCATGGAAGCGGAAGTGAATCATAGGGTGGGGGAGGGGCGAAAATCCTGGGAGCCTTGAAGAATATGTGGAAGTCGAGAACATTATCTCGGAAAGCAAAAACGGGTATGTTTGAAGGAATAATGGCTTCAACAATGTTGTATGGTTGCGAGGCGTGGGCTATGGATGGAGTTGTGCGCAGGAGGGTGGATGTGCTGGAAGTGAGATGTTTGAGGGGAATGTGTGGTGTGAGGTGGTTTGATCGAGTAAGTAATGTAAGGGTAAGAGAGATGTGTGGAAATAAAAAGAGTGTGGTTGAGAGAGCAGGAGAGGGTGTTTTGAAATGGTTTGGGCACATGGAGAGGACGAGTGAGGAAAGATTGACCAAGAGGATATATGTGTTGGAGGTGGAGGGAACGAGGAGCAGTGGGAGACCAAATTGGAGGTGGAAAGATGGATTGAAAAGATTTTGAATGATCGGGGCCTGAAAATGCAGGAGGGTGAAAGGCGGGCAAGGAATAGAGTGAATTGGATCGATGTGGTATACCGGGGTTGACGTGCTGTCAATGGATTGAATCAGGGCATGTGAAGCGTCTGGGATAAACCATGGAAAGTTGTCTGGGGCCTGGTTGTAAATTTATGTGCTGAAAAAGGACTGGTGATTGGGAATACATGGTTTAAAAAGCGAGATATACATAAGTATACGTATGTACGTAGGAGAGATGCCCAAAGAGCGTTATTGGATTACGTGTTAATTGATAGACGCACGAGAGAGACACTTTTGGATGTTAATGTGCTGAGAGGTGCAACTGGAGGGATGTCTGGTCATTGTCTTGTGGAGGGGAAGGTGAAGATTTGTGGGGGTTTTCAGAAAAGAAGAGAGAATGTTGTGGTGAAGAGAGTGGTGAGAGTAAGTGAACTTGGGAAGGAGACTTGTGTGAGGAAGTGCCAGGAGAGACTAAGTACAGAATGGAAAAAGGTGAGAACAAAGGAGGTAAGGGGGGTGGGGGAGGAATGGGATGTATTTAGGGAAGCAGTGATGGCTTGCGCAAAAAGGTGCTTGCGGCATGAGAAGCGTGGGAGGTGGGTTGATTAGAAAAGGTAGTGAGTGGTGGGATGAATAGGTAAGATTATTAGTGAAAGAGAAGAGAGAGGCATTTGGACGATTTTTGCAGGGAAAAAATGCAAATGAGTGGGGGAGGTATAAAAGAAAGAGGCAGGAGGTCAAGAGAAAGGAGCAAGAGGTGAAAAAGAGGGCAAATGAGAGTTTGTGTGAGAGAGTATCATTAAATTTCAGGGAGAATAAAAAGATATTTTGGAAGGAGGTAGATAAAGTGCGTAAGACAAGGGAGCAAATGGGAACTTCAGTGAAGGTGGCTAATGGGGAGGTGATAACAAGTAGTGGTGATGTTAGAAGAGGATGGAGTGAGTATTTTGAAGGTTTGTTGAATGTGTTTGATGATAGAGTGGCAGATATAGGGTGTTTTGGTCGAAGTGGTGTGCAAAGTGAGAGGGTTTGGGAAAATGATTTGTTAAATAGAGAAGAGGTAGTAAAAGCTTTACGGAAGATGAAAGCCGGCAAGACAGCAGGATTCGTTGGTATTGTAGTGGAATTTATTAAAGAAGGGGGTAACCCTATTGTTCACTGTTTGGTAAGGTTATTCAATGTATGTGTGATTCATGGTGA
Organism: Panulirus ornatus; assembly: GCF_036320965.1. NCBI lineage: Eukaryota > Metazoa > Arthropoda > Malacostraca > Decapoda > Palinuridae > Panulirus > Panulirus ornatus. The sequence goes on along the minus strand of NC_092225.1, from coordinate 41,522,052 downwards.
GGTGCCTGAGGATTGGCGGAATGCGTGCATAGTGCCATTGTACAAAGGCAAAGGGGATTAGAATGAGTGCTCAAATTACAGAGGGAAAAGTTTGTTGAGTATTCCTGGTAAATTATATTGGAGGGTATTAATTGAGAGGGTGAAGGCATATACAGAGCATCAGATTGGGGAAGAGCAGTGTGGTTTCAGAAGTGGTAGAAGATGTGTGGATCAGGTGTTTGCTTTGAGGAATGTATGTGAGAAATACTTAGAAAAACAAATTGATTTGTGTATAGCATTTATGGATCTGGAGAAGGCATATGATAGAGTTGATATAGATGCTCTGTGGAAGGTTTTAAGAATAAATGGTGTGGGAGGCAAGTTGTTAGAAGCAGTGAAAAGTTTTTATCGAGGATGTAAGGCATGTGTACGTGTAGGAAGAGAGGAAAGTGATTGGTTCTCAGTGAATGTAGGTTTGCGGCAGGGGTGTGTGATGTCTCCATGGTTGTTTAATTTGTTTATGGATGGGGTTGTTAGGGAGGTGAATGCAAGAGTTTTGGAAAGAGGGGCAAGTATGCAGTCTGTTCTGGATGAGAGAGCTTGGGAAGTGAGTCAGTTCTTGTTCGCTGATGATACAGCGCTGGTGGCTGATTCATGTAAGAAACTGCAGAAGCTGGTGACTGAGTTTGGTAAAGTGTGTGAAAGAAGAAAGTTAAGAGTAAATGTGAATAAGAGCGAGGTTATTAGGTACAGTAGGGTTGAACGTCAAGTCAATTGGGGAGGTAAGTTTGAATGGGGAAAAACTGAAGGAAGTAAAGTGTTTTTGATATCTGGGAGTGGATCTGGCAGCGGATGGAACCATGGAAGCGATAGTGAATCATAGGGTGGGGGAGGAGGCGAAAATTCATGGAGCCTTGAAGAATGTTTGGAAGTCGAGAACATTATCTCGGAAAGCAAAAATGGGTATGTTTGAATGAATAGTGGTTCCAACAATGTTGTATGGTTGCGAGGCGTTGGCTATGGATAGAGTTGTGTGCACGAGGGTGGATGTGCTGGAAATGAGATGTTTGAGGACAATATGTGGTGTGAGGTGGTTTGATCGAGTAAGTAATGTAAGGGTAAGAGAGATGTATGGAAATAAAAAGAGCGTGGTTGAAAGAGCAGAAGAGGGTGTTTTGAAATTTTTTGGTCACATGGAGAGAATGAGTGAGGAAAGATTGACCAAGAGGATATATGTGTCAGAGGTGGAGGGAACGAGGAGAAGTGGGAGACCAAATTGGAGGTTGAAAGATGGAGTGAAAAAGATTTTGAGTGATCGGGGCCTGAACATGCAAGAGGGTGAAAGGCGTGCAAGGAATAGAGTGAAGTGGATCGATGTGGTATACCGATGTCGACGTGCTGTCAATGGATTGAACCAGGGCATGTGAAGCGTCTGAGGTAAAGCATTGAAAGTTGTGTGGCGCCCGGATGTGGAAAGGAAGCTGTGGTTTCGGTGCATTATTACATGACAGCTAGAGACTGACTGTGAACGAATGTGGCCTTTGGTGTCTTTTCCTAGCGCTACCTCGCACACATGAGGGGGAGGAGGTTGTTATTCCATGTGTGGCGAGGTGGCTATGGGAACAAATAAAGACAGACAGTATGAACTGTGTACATGTGTATATATGTATATGTCTGTGTATGTATATATATGTGTACATTGAGATGTATGGGTATGTATATTTGCGTGTGTGGACGTGTATGTATATACTTGTGTATGTGGGCGGGTTGGGCCATTCTTTCGTCTGTTTCCTTGCCCTACCTCGCTAACGCGGGAGACAGCGACAAAGCAAAATAAATAAATGAAATAGATAAAATATCTTTATATATATATATATTTATTTTTTATTATACTTTGTCGCTGTCTCCCGCGTTTGCGAGGTAGCGCAAGGAAACAGACGAAAGAAATGGCCCAACTCCGCCCCATACACATGTATATACATACGTCCACACACGCAAATATACATACCTACACAGCTTTCCATGGTTTACCCCAGACGCTTCACATGCCTTGATTCAATCCACTGACAGCACGTCAACCCCGGTATACCACATCGCTCCAATTCACTCTATTCCTTGCCCTCCTTTCACCCTCCTGCATGTTCAGGCCCCGATCACACAAAATCTTTTTCACTCCATCTTTCCACCTCCAATTTGGTCTCCCTCTTCTCCTCGTTCCCTCCACCTCCGACACATATATCCTCTTGGTCAATCTTTCCTCACTCATTCTCTCCATGTGCCCAAACCACTTCAAAACACCCTCTTCTGCTCTCTCAACCACGCTCTTTTTATTTCCACACATCTCTCTTACCCTTACGTTACTCACTCGATCAAACCACCTCACACCACACATTGTCCTCAAACATCTCATTTCCAGCACCTCCATCCTCCTGCGCACCACTCTATCCATAGCCCACGGCTCGCAACCATACAACATTGTTGGAACCTCTATTCCTTCAAACATACCCATTTTTGCTTTCCGAGATAATGTTCTCGACTTCCACACATTCTTCAAGGCCCCCAGAATTTTCGCCCCCTCCCCCACCCTATGATCCACTTCCGCTTCCATGGTTCCATCCGCTGCCAGATCCACTCCCAGATATCTAAAACACTTCACTTCCTCCAGTTTTTCTCCATTCAAACTCATATATATATATATATATATATATATATATATATATATATATATATATATATATATATATATATATATATATATATATATATATATATATACATATACATATTTCCGTGAGTCCAGGGGAAAAATGAAACACGATAAGTTCACAAGTGCACTTTCGTGTAATAATCACATCATCATGGGAGACACAAGATAGAAATATAAGTCAGTTGATGTACATCGAAGAGACGAAGATACGACATCATTTGGTAAACATGCGATTTATAAACACATACAACGAGCGTTAATAAACTTATCATTCTATAAATTTTTTCAACAATAAAGTTATCTAATTTGTGTAGACCATCACTAATATTCAGATTATTATTTTTTGTGTATCTAATAATAGAAGATTCAATGATATTTCTCGTGGTAACAGAGTTACAATTGATAACTGAGACGGCATTGCTCGAGTCAATGCAATGATCATAGTTTTTAACATGATTAAACAAGGCATTTGATTCTTGTCCCGTTCTTATCCTATATTTATGTTCCATAAGTCTAACAGAAAGATTCTTACTAGTCTGACCAACATAAAATTTATCACAACATCCATATGGCACTTTATACATGCATCCAAGAGAATTTTCTGGTGAGTTCCTGGTTAAGATATTCTTTATAGTATTATTGTTGCTGAATGCAACATTTACATTAAAGGATTTAAGCAACATAGGAAGTACAGGGGAAAATATTATTAGAAGGGAAAACTAAAAGATTCTTGGTGTCAAAGGGAGGTTTAGGCTCAACTCTATAAAATGATATTTTTGCTAACTTAAGGGATTTATTAATGAAAGATCTAGGGTACTTTGACTTAGATCCAATAGAATATATCTTCTCAAACTCATCATCAATAAACTCGGGCCTCTAAATACATAATGCCCTAAGGAACAAAGATTAAATGATGATAATATAACCCTATCATGTTGAGATGAGTAATAATGAATATATCAGAATCAATTGTTAGGTTTTTTGTATATATATATATATATATATATATATATATATATATATATATATATATATATATATATATATATATATATATATTTTGCTTTGTCGCTGTCTCCCGCGTTTGCGAGGTAGCGCAAGGAAACAGACGAAAGAAATGGCCCAACCCACCCCCATACACATGTATATACATACGTACACACACGCAAATATACATACCTACACAGCTTTCCATGGTTTACCCCAGACGCTTCACATGCCTTGATTCAATCCACTGACAGCACGTCAACCCCGGTATACCACATCGCTCCAATTCACTCTATTCCTTGCCCTCCTTTCACCCTCCTGCATGTTCAGGCCCCGATCACACAAAATCTTTTTCACTCCATCTTTCCACCTCCAATTTGGTCTCCCTCTTCTCCTCGTTCCCTCCACCTCCGACACATATATCCTCTTGGTCAATCTTTCCTCACTCATTCTCTCCATGTGCCCAAACCACTTCAAAACACCCTCTTCTGCTCTCTCAACCACGCTCTTTTTATTTCCACACATCTCTCTTACCCTTACGTTACTTACTCGATCAAACCACCTCACACCACACATTGTCCTCCAATATATATATATGTATATATATATTTATATTTCGCTTTGTCGCTGTCTCCCGCGTTACCGAAGTAGCGCAATGAAACTGACGAAAGAATGGCCCAACCCATCCACATACACATGTATATACATACACGTCCACACATGCAAATATACATACCTATACACCTCAACATATACATATATATATACACACACAAACACACATGAATATATACACATGTACATAATTCATACTGTCTGCCTCATTCATTCCTATCGCCAACCTCGCCAAACATGAAATTACAACCCCCTCCCCCCTCATGTGTGCGAGGTAGCGCTAGGAAAAGACAACAAAGGCCCCATTCGTTCACACTTAGTTTCTAGCTGTCATGTAATACTGCACTGAAACCACAGCTCCCTTTCCACATCCAGGCCCCACAGAACTTTCCATGGTTTACCCCAGACGCTTCACATGCCCTGGTTCAATCCATTGACAGCACGTCGACCCCGGTATACCATATCGATCCAATTCACTGTATTCCTTGCACGCCTTTCACCCTCCTGGATGTTCAGGCCCCGATCACTCAAAATCTTTTTCACTCCATCTTTCCACCTCAATTGGGTCTCCCACTTCTCCTCGTTCCCTCCACCTCTGACACATATATCCTTTTGGTCAATCTTTCCTCACTCATTTTCTCCATGTGAACAAACCATTTCAAAACACCCTCTTCTACTCTCTCAACCACACTGTTTTTATTATAACACATCTCTCTCTTACTCTATTATTACTTACTCTTCCAAACAACCTCACACCACATATTGTCCTAAAACATCTCATTTCCAGCACATCCATCCTCCTGCGCACAACTCTATCCATAGCCCATGCCTCGCACTCATACAACATTGTTGTAGCCACTATTCCTTCAAACATCCCACTTTTGCTTTCCGAGATAATGTTTTCGACTTTCACACATTCTTCAAAGCTTCCAGAATTTTCGCCCCCTCCCTCACCCTATGATTCACTTCCACTTCCATGGTTCCATCCGCTGTCAAATCCACTCCCAGATATCGAAAACACTTCACTTCCTGCAGTTTTTCTCCATTGAAACTTACCTCTCAATTGACTTGACCCTCAACCCTACTGTACCTAATAACCTTGCTCTTATTCACATTTACTTTCAACTTTCTTCTTTCACACACTTTACCAAACTCAGTCACCAGCTTCTGCAGTTTCTCGCATGAATAAGCCACCAGCGATGTATCATCAGCGAACAACAACTGACTCACTTCCCAAGCTCTCTCATCCAGAACAGACTGCATACTTGCTCCACTTTCCAAAACTCTTGCATTCACCCCTGACAACCCAATCAATAAACAAATTAAACAACCATGGAGACATCACACACCCCTGCCGCAAACATACATTCACTGACAACCAATCATTTTCCTCTCTTCCTACACATACATATGCCTTACATCCTCGATAAAAACTTTTCACTGCTTTTAACAACTTTCCTTCCACACCATATATTCTTAATACCTTTCACAGAGCATCTCTATCAACTCTATCATATGCCTTCTCTAGATCCATGAATGCTACATACAAATTCTCTAAGTATTTCTCACATACATTCCTCAAAGCAAACACCTGATTTACACATCCTCTACTACTTATGGGACCACACTGCTGTTCCCCAATCTGATACTCTGTACATGCCTATACCCTCTCAATCAATACCCTCCCATATAATGTACCAGGAATACTCAACAAACTTATACCTCTGTAATTTGAGCTCTCACCTTTGTCCCCTTTGCCTTTGTACAATAGCACTATGCAAGCATTCCGCCAATCCTCAGGCACTTCACTATATATACATTAAATAACCTTACCAACCTGTCAACAACACAGTCACCCCCTTATTTCATATATTCAACTGCAATACCATCCAAACCCGTTGCCTTCCCGGCTTTCATCTTCCGCAAAGCTTTTACTACCTCTTCTCTGTTTACCAAATCATTTTCCCTAACCCTCACACTTTGCACACCAACTCGACCAAAACACCCTATATCTGCCATTCTATCATCAAACACATTCAACAAAACTTCAAAATACTCACTCCACCTCATTCTCACATTACCACTACTTGTTATCACCTCCCCATTAGCCCCCTTCACTGAAGTTCCAATTTGTTCCTTTGTCTTGAGCACTATATTTAACTCCTTCCAAAACATCTTTTTATTCTCCCAAAAATTTAATGATATTCTCTCACCCCAAGTCTCATTTGCACTCTGTTTCACCTCTTGCACCCTTCTCTTGACCTCCAGCCTCATTCTTTTATACATCTCCCACTCATTTGCATTTTTTCCCTGCAAAAATCGTCCAATTGCGTGTCTCTTCTCAGTCACTAATAATCTTACGTCTTAATCCCACCACTCACTACCCTTTATAATCTGCCCACTTCCCACGCTTCTCATGCCACAAACATCTTTTGCGCAAGCCATCACTGCTTCCCTAAATGCATCCCATTCCTTCACCACTCCCCTTACCTCCTTTGTTCTCACCTTTTTGCATTCTGTTCTCAGTCTTTCCTGGCACTTCCTCGCACAAGTGTTCTTCCAAAGCTCACTTACTCTAATCACTCTCTTCACCCCAACATTCTCTCTTCTTTTCTGAAAATCTCTACAAATCATCACCTTCGCCTCAAGAAGATAATGATCGCACATCCCTCCAGTTGCACCTCTCAGCACATTAACATCCAAAATTCTCTCTTTCGCGCGCCTATCAATTAACAGGTAATCCAATAACTCTCTTTGGCCATCTCTCCTACTTACATACGTATACTTATGTATATCTCTGTTTTTAAACCAGGTATTCCAAATCACCAGTTCTTTTTCAGCACATAAATCTACAGGCTCTTCACCATTTCCATTTACAACACTGAACACCCCATGTATACCAATTGTTCCCTCAACTGCTACATTACTCACCTTTGCATTCAAACACCCATCACTGTAACACGGTCTAGTGCATCAAAACCACCAACACACTCACTCAGCTGCTCCCAAAAGACTTGCCTCTCATGATCACTCTTTTCATGCTCAGGTGCATATGCACCAATAATCACACATCTCTCTCCATCAACTTTCAGTTTTACCCATATCAATCAAGAATTTACTTTCTTACACTCTATCACATACTCCCACCTCTATTGTGTCAGGAGTAGTGCTACTCCTTCTCTTGCTCTTGTCCTCTCACCAACCCCTGACTTTACACCGAAGACATTCCCAAACCACTCTTCCCCTTTACCCTTGAGCTTCGTTTCACTCAGAGCCAAAACAACCAGGTTCCTTTCGACAAACATACTACCCATCTCACCTTTTTTCCCATCTTGGTTACATCCACACACATTTAGACACCCCACTCTGAGCCTTCGAGGAGGATGAGCACTCCCCGCGTGACTCCTTCTTCTGTTTCCCCTTTTAGAAAGTTAATATACAAGAAGGGGAGGGTTTCTAGTCCACCGCTCCCGTCCCCTTTAGTCGCCTTCTACGACACGTGAGGAATGCGCGGGAAGTATTCTTTCTCCCCTATCCCCAGGGATTATATATATATATATATATATATATATATATATATATATATATATATATATATATATATATTTTTTTTGCCGCTGTCTCCCGCGTTTGCGAGGTAGCGCAAGGAAACAGACGAATATATATATATATATATATATATATATATATGTATATATATATATATATATATATATATATATATATGGTAGAGCATATGTGGATCAGGTTTTTGCTTTGAAGAATGTATGTGAGAAACATTTAGAAAAGCAAATGGATTTGTATGTAGCAATTATGGATCAGGAGAAGGCATATGATATAGTTTATAGAGATGCTCTATAAAAGGTATTAAGAATATATGTTGTGGGAGACAAGTTGTTAGAAGCAGTGAAAAGTTTTTATGGAGAATGTGAGGTATGTGAACGTGTACGAAGAGAGGAAAGTGATTGGTTTTCAGTGAATGTAGGTTTGTGGCAGGGATGTGTGATGTCTCCATGGTTGTTTAATTTGTTTATGGATGGGGTTGTTAGGGAGGTCAATGCAATAGTTTTGGAAAGAAGAGCAGTTATGCAGTCTGTTGTGGATGAGAAAGCCTGGGAAGTGAGTCAGTTGTTGTTCGCTGATGATACAGCGCTGGTGGGTGATTCATGTGAGAAACTGCAGAAGCTGGTGACTGAGTTTGGTAAAGTGTGTGGAAGAAAGTTAAGAGTAAATGTGAATAAGAGCAAGGTTATTAGGTACAGTAGGGTTGAGGGTCAAGTCAATTGGAAGGTGAGTTTGAATGGAGAAAAACTGGAGGAAGTGAAGTGTTTTAGATATCTGGGAGTGGATCTGGCAGCGGATGGAACCATGGAAGCGGAAGTGGATCATAGGGTGGGGGAGGGGGCTAAAATTCTGGGGGCCTTGAAGAATGTGTGGAAGTCGAGAACATTATCTCGGAAAGCAAAAATGGGTATGTTTGAAGGAATAGTGGTTCCAACAATGTTGCATGGTTGCGAGGCGTGGGCTATGGATAGAGTTGTGCGCAGGAGGATGGATGTGCTGGAAATGAGATGTTTGAGGACAATGTGTGGTGTGAGGTGGTTTGATCGAGTGAGTAACGTAAGGGTAAGAGAGATGTGTGGAAATAAAAAGAGCGTGGTTGAGAGAGCAGAAGAGGGTGTTTTGAAGTGGTTTGGGCACATGGAGAGGATGAGTGAGGAAAGATTGACCAAGAGGATATATGTGTCGGAGGTGTAGGGAACAAGGAGAAGAGGGAGAACAAATTGGAGGTGGAAAGATGGAGTGAAAAAGATTTTGTGTGATCGGGGCCTGAACAAGCAGGAGGGTGAAAGGAGGGCAAGGAATAGAGTGAATTGGAGCGATGTGGTATACCGGGGTTGACGTGCTGTCAGTGGATTGAATCAAGGCATGTGATGCGTCTGGGGTAAGCTATGGAAAGCTGTGTAGGTATGTATATTTGCGTGTGTGGACGTATGTATATACATGTGTATGGGGGGGGTTGGGCCATTTCTTTCGTCTGTTTCCTTGCGCTACCTCGCAAACGCGGGAGACAGCGACAAAGTATAATAAATAATAAATATATATATATATATATATATATATATATATATATATATATATATATATATATATATATATATATATATATGAGAGATGAGGAATGTCTGATCATTATCTTGTGTAGGCGAAAGTGAAGGTTTGTATAGGTTTTCAGAAAAGAAGAGAGAATGTTGGGGTGAAGAGGGTTGTGAGAGTAAGTGAGCTTCGGAAGCAGACTTTTGTGAGGAAGTACCAGGAGAGACTAAGTACAGAATTGAAAAAGGTGAGAACAAAGGAGTTAAGGGGAGTGGAGGAGGAATGGGATGTATTTAGGGAAGCAGTGATGGCTTGCGCAAAAGATTCTTATGGCATGAGAAGCGTGGGAGGTGGGTTGATTAGAAAGGGTAGTGAGTGGTGGGATGAAAAAGTAAGATAATTAGTGAAAGAGAAGAGAGAGGCATTTGGACGATTTTTGCAGGGAAAAATTGCAAATGAGTGGGAGATGTAGAAAAGAAAGAGGAAGGAGGTCAAGAGAAAGGTGCAAGAGGTGAAAAAGAGGGCAAATTAGAGTTGGAGTGAAAGAGAATCATTAAATTTTAGTGAAAATAAAAAGATGTTTTGGAAGGAGGCAAATAAAGTGCGTAAGACAAGGGAGCTAATGGGAACTTCAGTGAAGGGGGCTAATGGGGAGGTGATAACAAGTAGTGGTGGTGTGATGAGATTGAGTGAGTATTTTGAAGTTTTGTTGAATGTGTTTGATGATAGAGTGGCAGATATAGGGTGTTTTGGTCGAGGTGGTGTGCAAAGTGAGAGGGTTAGGGAAAATGATTTGGTAAGCAGAGAAGAGGTAGTAAAAGCTTTGCGGAAGATGAAAGCCGACAAGGCAGCAGGTTTGGATGGTATTGCAGTGGAATTTATTAAAAAAGGGGGTGACTGTATTGTTGACTGGTTGGTAAGGTTATTTGATGAATGTATGATTCATGGTGAGGTGCCTGAGGATTGGCGGAATGCTTGCATAGTGACATTGTACAAAGGCAAAGGGGATAAGAGTGAGTGCTCAAATTGCACAGGTATATGTTTGTTGAGTATTCCTGGAAAATTATATGGGAGGCTATTGATTGAGAGGGTGAAGGCATGTACAGAGCATCAGATTGGGGAAGAGCAGTGTGGTTTCAGAAGTGGTAGAGGATGTGTGGATCAGGTGTTTGCTTTGAAGAATGTATGTGAGAAATACTTAGAAAAGCAAATGGATTTGTATGTAGCATTTATGGATCTGGAGAAGTCATATGATAGAGTTGATAGAGATGCTCTGTGGAGGGTACTAAGAATATATGGTGTGGGGGAAAACAGAGAATAACGACTCCCATCGCCCTAAAAACACACTTCTTCATCCCTGTCCTCATAATACCCCTATACTTCCTCTCTTCCCCTACCAATTCAATGACCCCATCAATAAGGTTATATTCTTCATTTTATGATATCATGACACCCCATTAATAAAAATAAAAAATCATGGTAAATAACTTCTTATCCATCCCTTTAAAAAATCCCCCGTCCTTTCCCCTACATCCTACACAAATTTCATCTCTCTCAAATGGTTTCCTTCTACCGAAATAATAAACCCAATCATTCACCATCTCATCATGAGGTCTCATCTTGTGATAACCAGTCCGCACGAGCAGGAGACATCGCGAAATGACCCTATATATACCCTGCCTCCCTATCCTCAACCCATATCAAACCTCTCCTTAACAACTTTTCCCTACAATAATCGACCCATTCAAATAGTCTGAGCAATAAAATCCATTGCTCACCACAGTATGCAGACAATATAACACTCTCAACAGCATCTATTCTCATGCCGCTTCAGAACCCCAGGCCGCGTTATTCCCTATCCTACCACTTTATGTACTTTTTTCTGCCCCCACCCTAGTTTCTCCAACCCTCCATATATTGCCTGACTCTCCCCAACCACCACTCCTCTTCCCCCCAATTACATATTCCCCTTCCACTATTAAACCCCCCTATAAGACATAAATCTCTTCTAGTTGTTCACAATGCCACTCTAATATATCCTTCGTTATTCATATCATTCCCGGCCGCATAAAACACCTTCCCCATCATATTAAATATCCTCTACCTACCATACCTGAACCTCTCTCATAGATTCCCACCCCCCTTTCGTATAAATCTCTCTCGCTCCTCTTTAGTAAAATCCCATTAAATTACCCCATTCCTCCATCTATCTTGTTCCTCAATCCCCCTTCTTCACACTATATACTCTTATTCTTCTCCCTCTCTCCTATCTCTCCCCCCCAATTCTTAATTCCCCTCATTCTATCCCCCTCAAAATCTATCACTTGTTTCGTTTTGTTTCGATAGTCCATCCCCATCCTTCTTTATATCCTTCTTTTGCCCCTACCTCTCGATTCCAATTCACTGCATATCAACCCCCACCCCCCTTACTCCCCAGCATTAAACCCAGATGTCAAATGTCCCCCTTGCCAGTATCCTCACCCCCCCCACTCCCAAACATAGTTATCCTAATTCAATATTCCTCTTTGCTCATAGTTCTACCTGTGAGCCAATAGTACGATTCCAGCTGGGTGCCAGTTGTTCGCTTGATGGCTCCAAATTGATGGTAGCCTATTGTCCATGGCGCCAGAGATAACTGCCAGAAACGACCAGCAGGCACCCCCGCGCGCAGCAAGGTCAAGGTTTGTAATCGGGAATTTAAATCCGCTTGTGGCGAGTTGGCATAGTAAACTAAGGAGGCAGACCGACATCCAAAGAGAACCATTAAACACACATACACGTACAATAAGTACTCACAAATATACACAATCCTACACACGTACATAAACAAAATCTATTAAATCCCCTTACATACACACCCATTTACATTTTTATATAAATTTTTCCCAAAACAAACGAAACTAACATAAACCGACCAATTCTCTCCCAACCCCCCTCTCCTCCCTCACGACCCCCTTCCCCCACCCCAAAAGCCACATATTACACACATACACATATAATACATATATAACACCATACCTACCAGACCTATGACACAAAAAGCCACAGACAAACTAACACTCAACTCCTAGGACTAGGTGTCAAATCGACTACATCCCACTCACACACACTCGTTCTACGCAGGCGACTCGAGGGGACGGGAGGCGGGGTTCCCCGAAAGCCTCCCCATCCTAGAAATATAAACATTCAAAAGTGGGAAACGAAGAAGGAGTCCACGCGGGTCGTAGCATATAACCTCCTCGAACTGCCAGACTGGTGTACCAAAAAAGTGTGTGGATAATCAAGAGGTGAAAAAAGGAGAGATAGGTAGTATGTTTGAGGAAAGAAACCTGGATGTTTTGGCTCTGAGTGAAACGAATCTCAAGAGTATAGGGGAAGAGTGGTTTGGGAACGTCTTGAGAGTAAAGTCAGGGGTTAGTGAGAGGACAAGAGCAGGGGAAGGAGTAGCAGTACTCCTGAAATAGGAGTTCTGGGAGTATGTGATAGAATGTAAGAAAGTAAATTCTCGATTAATATGGGTAAAACTGAAAGTTGATGGAGAGAGATGGGTGATTATTGGTGCATATGCACCTGGGCATAAGAAGAAAGATCATGAGAGGCAAGTGTTTTGGGAGCAGCTGAATGATTGTGTTGGTGGTTTTGATGCTGAAGACCGGGTTATAGTGATGGGTGATTTGAATGCAAAGGTGAGTAATGTGGCAGTTGAGGGAATAATTGGTATACATGGGGTGTTCAGTGTTGTAAATGGAAATGGTGAAGAGCTTGTAGATTTTTGTACTGAAAAAGGATTGGTGATTGGGAATACCTGGTTTAAAAAGCGAGATATACATAAGTATACGTATGTAAGTAGGAGAGATGGCCAGAGAGCGTTATTGGATTACATGTTAATTAACAGGCGCGCGAAAGAGAGACGTTTGGATGTTAAGGTGCTGAGAGGTGCAACTGGAGGGATGTCTGATCATTATCTTGTGGAGGCTAAGGTGAAGATTTGTATGGGTTTTCAGAAAAGAAGAGTGAATGTTGGGGTGAAGAGGGTAGTGAGAGTAAGTGAGCTTGGGAAGAGGACTTGTGTGAGGAAGTACCAGGAGAGACTAAGTACAGAATGGATAAAGGTGAGAACAATGGAAGTAAGGGGCGTTGGGGAGGAATGGGATGTATTTAGGGAATCAGTGATGGATTGCGCAAAAGATGCTTGTGGAATGAGAAGAGTGGGAGGTGGGTTGATTAGAAAGGGTAGTGAGTGGTGGGATGAAGAAGTAAGATTATTAATGAAAGAGAAGAGAGAGGCATTTGGACGACTTTTGCAGGGAAAAAATGCAATTGAGTGGGAGATGTAGAAAAGAAAGAGACAGGAGGTCAAGAGAAAGGTGCAAGAGGTGAAAAAGAGGGCAAATGAGAGTTGGAGTGAAAGACAATCATTAAATTTTAGTGAAAATAAAAAGATGTTTTGGAAGGAGGCAAATAAAGTGCGTAAGACAAGGGAGCTAATGGGAACTTCAGTGAAGGGGGCTAATGGGGAGGTGATAACAAGTAGTGGTGGTGTGATGAGATTGAGTGAGTATTTTGAAGGTTTGTTGAATGTGTTTGATGATAGAGTGGCAGATATAGGGTGTTTTGGTCGAGGTGGTGTGCAAAGTGAGAGGGTTAGGGAAAATGATTTGGTAAGCAGAGAAGAGGTAGTAAAAGCTTTGCGGAAGATGAAAGCCGACAAGGCAGCAGGTTTGGATGGTATTGCAGTGGAATTTATTAAAAAAGGGGGTGACTGTATTGTTGACTGGTTGGTAAGGTTATTTGATGAATGTATGATTCATGGTGAGGTGCCTGAGGATTGGCGGAATGCTTGCATAGTGACATTGTACAAAGGCAAAGGGGATAAGAGTGAGTGCTCAAATTGCAGAGGTATATGTTTGTTGAGTATTCCTGGAAAATTATATGGGAGGCTATTGATTGAGAGGGTGAAGGCATGTACAGAGCATCAGATTGGGGAAGAGCAGTGTGGTTTCAGAAGTGGTAGAGGATGTGTGGATCAGGTGTTTGCTTTGAAGAATGTATGTGAGAAATACTTAGAAAAGCAAATGGATTTGTATGTAGCATTTATGGATCTGGAGAAGTCATATGATAGAGTTGATAGAGATGCTCTGTGGAGGGTACTAAGAATATATGGTGTGGGGAAAAAAGTTGTTAGAAGCAATGAAAAGTTTTTATCGAGGATGTAAGGCATGTGTACGTGTAGGAAGAGAGGAAAGTAATTGGTTGTCAGTGAATGTAGGTTTGCGGCAGGGGTGTGTGATGTCTCCATGGTTGTTTTTGTTTATTGATGGGGTTGTTAGGGAGGTGAATGCAAGGGTTTTTGAAAGAGGGGCAAGTATGCAGTCTATTGTGGATGAGAGAGCTTGGGAAGTGAGTCAGTTGTTGTTCACTGATGATACAGCGCTGGTGGCTGATTCTTGTGAGAAACTGCAGAAGCTGGTGACTGAGTTTGGTAAAGTGTGTGAAAGAAGAAAGTGAAGATTAAATGTGAATAAGAGCAAGGTTATTAGGTACAGTATTGTTGAGGGTCAAGTCAAATGGGAGGTAAGTTTGAATGGAGAAAATCTGGAGGAAGTAAAGTGTTCTAGATATATGAGAGTGGATCTGGCAGCGGATGTAACCATGGAAGTGAAAGTGAATCATAGGGTGGGGTAGGGGGCGAATATCCTTGGAGCCTTGAAGAATGTTTGGAAGTCGAGAACATTATCTCGGAAAGCAAAAATTGGTATGTTGGAAGGAATAGTGGTTCCAACAGTGTTGTATGTTTGCGAGGCGTGGGCTATGGATAGAGTTGTGTGCAGGAGGGTGGATGTGCTGGAAATGAGATGTTTTAGGACAATATGTGGTTTGATCGAGTAAGTAATGTAAGGGTAAGAGAGATGTGTGGAAATAAAAAGGGAGTGTTTGAGAGAGAAGAAGAGGGTGTTTTGAAATGGTTTGGTCACATGGAGAGAATGAGTGAGGAAAGATTGACCAAGAGGATATATGTGTCGGAGGTGGAGAGAACGAGGAGAAGTGAGAGACCAAATTGGAGGTGGAAAGATGGAGTGAAAAAGATTTTGAGTGATCGGGGCCTGAACATGCAGGAGGGTGAAAGGCGGGCAAGGTATAGAGGGAATTGGATCGATGTGCTACACCGGGGTCGACCTGCTGTCAATGGATTGAACCCGGGCATGTGAAGCGTAAACCATAGGAAATTCTGTGGTGCATGGATGTGGAAAGGGAGCTGTGGCTTCGGGCATTATTGCGTGGCAGCTGGGGACTGGGTGTGAGCGGATGGTGCCTTTGTTGCCTTTTCCTTGCGCTACCTCGCGCACATGAGGGGGGAGCGGGATGTTATTTCCGCGTGTGGCGAGTTGGAAATAGGAATATATGGAGGCAGACAGTATGAATTGTGTACATGTGTATATATGTATATGTCTGTGTGTGTATATATTTGTGTATATTGAGATATATAGGTATGTATATTTGCGTGGTTTGACGTGTATGTATATACATGGGTATGGGGGTGGGTTGGGCCATTTTCTTTCGTCTGTTTCCTTGCGCTACCTTACAAACGCGGAAGACAGCGTACAAAGCCAAATAAAATTTTCATATGTGTATATATGTATATGTGTGTATGTGTGTATATGTACGTATGTATGTGTATATATATGTATATGTATTTATTTATATATTATCCCTGGGTATAGGGGTCAAAGAATACTTCCCACGCATTCCTCGCGTGTCGTAGAAGGCGACTAGAGGGGACGGGAGCGGGGGGCCAGAAATCCTCCCCTCCTTGAATTTTTTAACTTTCTAAAGTGGGAAACAGAAGAAGGAGTCACGCGGGGAGTGCTTATCCTCCTCGAACGCCCAGACTGGGGTGTCTAAATGTGTGTGGATGTAATCAAGATGTGAAAAAAGGAGAGACAGGTAGTATGTTTGAGGAAAGAAACCTGGATGTTTTGGCTCTGAGTGAAACGAATCTCAAGAGTATAGGGGAAGAGTGGTTTGGGAACGTCTTGAGAGTAAAGTCAGGGGTTAGTGAGAGGACAAGAGCAGGGAAAGGAGTAGCAGTACTCCTGAAATAGGAGTTCTGGGAGTATGTGATAGAATGTAAGAAAGTAAATTCTCGATTAATATGGGTAAAACTGAAAGTTGATGGAGAGAGATGGGTGATTATTGGTGCATATGCACCTGGGCATAAGAAGAAAGATCATGAGAGGCAAGTTTTTTGGGAGCAGCTGAGTGATTGTGTTGGTGGTTTTGATGCTGAAGACCGGGTTATAGTGATGGGTGATTTGAATGCAAAGGTGAGTAATGTGGCAGTTGAGGGAATAATTGGTATACATGGAGTGTTCAGTGTTGTAAATGGAAATGGTGAAGAGCTTGTAGATTTATGTACTGAAAAAGGACTGGTGATTGGGAATACCTGGTTTAAAAAGCGAGATATACATAAGTATACGTATGTAAGTAGGAGAGATGGCCAGAGAGCGTTATTGGATTACATGTTAATTAACAGGCGCGCGAAAGAGAGACGTTTGCATGTTAAGGTGCTGAGAGGTGCAACTGGAGGGATGTCTGATCATTATCTTGTGGAGGCTAAGGTGAAGATTTGTATGGGTTTTCAGAAAAGAAGAGTGAATGTTGGGGTGAAGAGGGTAGTGAGAGTAAGTGAGCTTGGGAAGAGGACTTGTGTGAGGAAGTACCAGGAGAGACTAAGTACAGAATGGATAAAGGTGAGAACAATGGAAGTAAGGGGCGTTGTGGAGGAATGGGATGTATTTAGGGAATCAGTGATGGATTGCGCAAAAGATGCTTGTGGAATGAGAAGAGTGGGAGGTGGGTTGATTAGAAAGGGTAGTGAGTGGTGGGATGAAGAAGTAAGATTTTAGTGAAAGAGAAGAGAGAGGCATTTCGACGATTTTTGCAGGGAAAAAATGCAATTGAGTGGGAGATGTATAAAAGAAAGAGACAGGAGGTCTAGAGAAAGGTGCAAGAGGTGAAAAAGAGGGCAAATGAGAGTTGGAGTGAGAGAGTACCATTAAATTTTAGGGAGAATAAAAAGATGTTCTGGAAGGAGGTAAATAAAGTGAGTAAGACAAGGGAGCAAATGGGAACTTCAGTGAAGGGCGCAAATGGGGAGGTGATAACAAGTAGTGGTGATGTGAGAAGGAGATGGAGTGAGTATTTTGAAGGTTTGTTGAATGTGTTTGATGATAGAGTGGCAGATATAGGGTGTTTTGGTCGAGGTGGTGTGCAAAGTGAGAGGGTTAGGGAAAATGATTTAGTAAACTGAGAAGAGGTAGTAAAAGGTTTGCGGAAGATGAAAGCCGGCAAGGCAGCAGGTTTGGATGGTATTGCAGTGGAATTTATTAAAAAAGGGGGTGACTGTATTGTTGACTGGTTGGTAAGGTTATTTAATGTACGTATGACTCATGGTGAGGTGCCTGAGGATTGGCGGAATGCGTGCATAGTGCCATTGTACAAAGGCAAAGAGGATAAGAGTGCTCAAATTACAGAGGTATAAGTTTGTTGAGTATTCCTGGTAAATTAAATGGAAGGGTATTGATTGAAAGGGTGAAGGCATGTACAGAGCATCAGACTGGGGAAGAGCAGTGTGGTCTCAGAAGTGGAAGAGGATGTGTGGATCAGGTGTTTGCTTCGAAGAATGTATGTGAGAAATACTTAGAAAAGCAAATGGATTTGTATGTAGCATTTATAGATCTGGAGAAGGCATATGATAGAGTTGATAGAGATGCTCTGTGGAAGGTATTAAGAATATATGATGTTGGAGCAAGTTGTTAGAAGTAATGAAGTTTTTATCGAGGATGTAAGGCATGTTTACGTGTAGGAAGAGAGGAAAGTGATTGGTTCTCAGTGAATGTAGTTTTGCGGCAGGGGTGTGTAATGTCTCCATGGTTGTTTAATTTGTTTATGGATGGGGTTGTTAAGGAGATGAATCAAGAGTGTTGGAATGAGTGGCAAGTATGAAGTCTGTTGTGGATGATAGAGCTTGGGAAGTGAGTCAGTTGTTGTTCGCTGATGATACAGTGCTGGTGGCTGATTCATATGAGAAACTGCAGAAGCTGGTGACTGAGTTTGGTCAAGTGTGTGAAAGAAGAAAGTTAAGAGTAGATATGAATAAGAGCAAGGTTATTAGGTACAGTAGGGTTGAGGGTCAAGTCAATTGGGAGGTAAGTTTGAATGGAGAAAAACTGGAAGAAGTAAAGTGTTTTAGATATCTGGGAGTGGATCTGACAGCGGATGGAACCATGGAAGCGGAGTTGGATCATTGGGTGGGGGAGGGGTCGAAAATCCTTGGAGCCTTGAAGAATGTATGGAAGTCGAGAACATTATCTCAGAAAGCAAAAATAGGTATGTTTGAAGGAATAATGGCTCCAACAATGTTGTATGGTTGCGAGGCGTTGGCTATGGATAGAGATGTGCGCAGGAGGGTGGATGTGCTGGAAATGAGATGTTTGAGGACAAAATGTCTTGTGAGGTGGTTTGATCGAGTAAGTAACGTAAGGGTAAGAAAGATGTGTGGAAATAAAAAGAGTGTGGTTGAGAGAGCAGAAGAGGATGTTTTGAAATGGTTTGGGCACATGGAGAGAATGAGTGAGGAAAGATTGACCAAGAGGATTTATGTGTCGGAGGTGGAGGGAACGAGGAGAAGTGGGAGACCAAATTGGAGGTGGAAAGATGTAGTGAAAAAGATTTTGTGTGATAGGGGCCTGAACATGCAGGGGGGTTAAAAGAGGGCAAGGAATAGATTGAATTGGATCGATGTGATATACCGGGGTTGACGTGATGTCAGTGGATTGAATAAGGGCATGTGAAGCGTCTGGGGTAAACCATGGAAAGTTGTGTGGGGCCTGGATGTGGAAAGGCAGCTGTGGTTTCGGGCATTATTGCATGACAGCTAGAGACTGAGTGTGAACGAATGGGGCCTTTGATGTCTTTTCCTAGCGCTACCTCGCACACATGAGGGGGGAGGGGGATGGTATTCCATGTGTGGCAAGGTGGCGATGGGAATGAATAAAGGCAGACATTGTGAATTGTGTGCATGGGCATATATGTATGTGTCTGTGTGTGTATATATATATGTGTGTACATTGAGATGTATAGGTATGTATATTTGCGTGTGTGGATGTGTATGTATATACATTGTGTATGGGGGTGCGTTGGTCCATTTCTTTCGTCCGTTTCCTTGCGGTACCTCGCAAACGCGGGAGACAGCGACAAAGCAAAATAGATGAATAAATAAATATATATATATATATATATATATATATATATATATATATATATATATATATATATATATATATATATATATATATATATATATAT